>NC_142380.1:18725000-19032500 GCF_059441005.1 Hippichthys cyanospilos
CTTGGCGTACACCTTTTTAGGGTGAATTTTAAGTCTTAAACCTTTTGGCGCCAAAGACTTTTCAATCAAATGCTGTATTCAATTTTTGTATCACCATGCTAGCACAGTTGCAGACCGGTTAGCACGTCTACCTCACAGTTCATATGTCCGAGGTTCAGTTCCAGCTTGCTTCTGCATTTGTTCCCGTCTTGCGTGGGTCTTCTCTTGTTACTTTGTTCTTCTCCCATGTACCAAAACATGCTTCTCCCATGTACCAAAACATGCATGTTATAAGTATTGGACACTTCAAATTACCCGTATGTGTGATTGTAAATGTGTGAATAGTTGTTTGTCTCTGTGTGCCCTGCAATTGGTTGGCAACCAGTCCAGGTTGTCCCCCGCCTAACTGCCTAAAGTTGGCCGGGATAGGAACCAACAAGCCTGAGACCCTAGTGAGGATAAGCAGCAATAGAAAATAGAAAAGGTGCAATCCTTTGAGGAGAGGCTTTCAATCAATATATACATAAATGAAATGAAAGACAGCGGATCATCATAATTACACCTTTATCTAATAAATTATGTAACTTTTTAAGACTGTATGTGAAAAAAGTACCTGGTGGTGTCTAGAAAATACAACAACGTATTCTCCAAATTATTGGACAAATTGTCAGATTTACATATTTATTAACTATATGTGTGTTTGCAGTGGAAGCGATTGGAAAAGTCATCCAGGTGAGTTTTTGATGTTATCTACTCAATTCTCAATACAGTAAGACCTTGAAGCTCTTTCAAATTCCATTCTGTGGTGGCGGTCTAACTTCTGTTTGGTTGACTTTTAAGTTAAGCATTGTCTCATCGACATTTGTTTGAGGAATATTTTGAGAGTCCATACCACAGTGCTATCCCAATGGTTAAAAAATAAAACAATAAAAAAATAAAGGGACAAGCTAGAAATAAAATAATGAAATTTCAATTTTATATTGAATATACAGTTACCCCTTGCTACTTCGCGCTTCCCCTATCAGTGCATCGCGGACTTTTTTTTTTTTTAAGCTATAATGGGGAGAGATGCGCTGTGAAGATTTTGTATTGTACAGTGATCTCCTGCTACTTCACGCCTCCCCTATCAGAGCATTGCGGATTTTCTTTTTCCACTTAAAAAAAAAAGCTATAATGCGGAGGGATGCGCTGTGAAGATTACCTGCATACTAGACAGACAAGTTAACTGTAAATACACAGGTCACGGGCACTCCTCTGACATCGAACTACTGGAGTACACATATTTACTTAAATCTCAAATTATTACACTTTATACAGTATCTGTAGTACTGTTACTCCTCTTTTTCATGTCTTGGCTATACGTTGTCAGGATTATGGTGAGACGCAATTGCCCGACGAGTAGGCGCTCGGACATCTAGATTCAAGATTCAACAGTTGTATTGTCATGTGCATAGTAATACTGCACAACAACATTCTCATTCTGTTCACTTCCCCGAGCAGACCACATTCCACAATCGAGTAAATAATAAAGGAGGCAATAAAACAAAAAAATAGTAATAGAGCAATAAGAGCATTTATAATGAACCACTAATGAATGAATAGATTTATATTCTGAGCATATTATGGAGTAGATGAAGTGGAAGAAACTGTATACATGTTAGGATGATAGCACAAGATATTATAGTGCAAAATATTATGTCTTTATCAGCTTTCCTGCACCATGCAGGATTTGTTATGTTCATGTGTGCGTGCGATAAAGTGACTAGTGATGAGGCAGATTAGTGCATGAGGGATTTGTTCAGAATCCGGATGGCCTGTGGTTAGAAGTTGTTTGCCAGCCTGGCAGTCCTGGCCCTCGGGCTTCTGTAGCGTCTGCCTGATGGCAGCAGTTCAAACAGGTTGTGTTGTAGGGTGAGTATTGTCCTTGCTGAGGTTTTGTGTTCTCCGCAGAACCCTGGTGTGGTAAATGTACTGCAGGGAGGGGAAGGCTACTCCACAGATTCGCTGTGAGGTCTTGAACACATGCTGGAGAGCCTCTCTGTCTTGTGCTGTACAGTTGCTGTACCAGATTGTGACTGAGGTGGAGAGGACACTTTGAACTGTACATGCATCTGTAGAAGTTGTTGATAATCTTTGCAGGCATGCCAAATATCTTCAGTCTCCTCAAAGTACAATCTCTGTTCGGACTTCTTGATGATCTGTCAAGTGTTATGGGACCAGGTGCGATCCTCGCTGATGTATTTGTCGAGGAATTAGAAGGCTTTCACCCTCTCCACCTCTGTCCCTTTGATGACTAGTGGTGGTTTGTGCGGCTCCATCAGCCACCTTGGGTAAATGATCAGTTCTTTGGTCTTGTCTGTGTTAAGGTGGAGATTGTTGCTGCAGCACCAGGCCACAAGGTCTGCCACCTCTTTCCTTTGTTGTCTCAACCTCACCAGTGATCAGCCCGATGACTATAGTGCCATCTGCATATTTAATTATGCTGGTGTTGTTTGGGAAGGCGACTTAGGTGAATAGTGTGTAAAGCAAGGGGCTCAGCATACAGCCATGTGGTGTCCCTGTGCTTACAGTTCTGATGCTGGATATGCGGTTCTGGACCCTGACTTATTGAGGTCTGCCTGTGAGAAACTTCAGCACATAGTTGCATAGATGGAGTGCCAGACCTCGTGTCAGTTTGTCAGAGATGACTGTGTTGAATTCTGAGCTGTAACCGTTGAAGAGCATTCTTATATACGTCTCCTTACCCTCTAAGAGTGTGAGCGCTGTGTGGATGGCGGTGTTGACTGCATTATCTGTGGACCGATTCTGATGACATGCAAATTGTATAAGGTCCACAGTGTCTGGAATGGTGTTTTTGATATGAGTCATGATAATCTTCTCAAAGCACTTCATTGTGATTGAGGTGAGCGTTATGGGATGGTAGCCATTCAGGCAGGTCACGGTGCATTGCTTGGAGACAGGCACTATACTAGTGGCCTTGAAGCAGGTGGGGACAGAGGCTTGTGCAAGGGACAGGTTAAATATGTCTGCAAACCTATCAGTTAGCTCTGACTAGCAAACCCTGAGTGCACTGCTGGGGATGTTACCTGGACTGGCTGCTTTCCGCGGGTTTGTTCTGCTCAGAATCTTGGGCATGTCTGCTGGTGAGACCCTGAGAGGAGGGTCCCGCGCACACTACTCACCCAGCATCCTTCTCTGCTGATCAAGATTCTTAGCGTCAAAGCGGGCGTAGAACTCATTCAGCTAATCTGGCAGTATGGCTTGACTGTATGTGACTGCGCTGCTCCTCTTTCAATAGACGCAGAACTCATTCAGCTAATCTGGCAGTATGGCTTGACTGGATGTGACTGAGCTGCTCCTCTGTCAATAGTCTGCGATGTGTTGATGTGCTCCCCACATGCGTCGAGAGTCAGTGGTGGCGTAATGACACTCCAGCTTCTGCCTGTACTGTCTCTTGGCCTCTCTGATGTGCCTGAAACAAAAGAATGCATGTAATTTGGCCCTCAGTTTATCCAGGGCTTTTGGTCGGGATATATTCTGAGATGCTTAATAATTTTAGTTGTCTTTATGCATGTGCTAAAGTAGCTGGTAACTGCAGAAGCATATGCATCTACTGTAGATCTACAGTGTCAGTGTCTTGACACATGGCTGCGGTTTTAAACACCTCGCAGTTTGTACAGTAAAAGCAGTCCTGAAGCACTTAATCAGTTTCATCAGACCACAATTTAACAGCTTTACTTACCAGGGGATCCTGCCTGAGAAATTGTCTGTCGGCCGGATACACGAATACAGAGATATGGTCAGCTGAAGTCCCCAGCTGTGATGAATACAGCATCCGTCTGCTTGGTCTCATGTTTGCTGATGACGCCATGCAGCTGGCCTAGCGCGCTAGCGGTGTTAGCTCGTGGTGGTATTTAATCAGCAGTTAACTGTGTTAACTGTGAGCTAAATTCACTATGCAGGTAGAAGGGCCTACTATTCACCATCAGCAGTTCAATGTCCAGAGTACAGTATTTTGCGACAGTTCGCGCATCCGAGCATCAGCGTTTCTAAACATGTTTACAAACACCACCACCTCTGTGTTTCCCGGATACTAGTGTCCGGTCTCCTCGGTAAACAGCGTGTGTTTCCAGCTCGATCGCCGAGTCCAACGTATCCTCTGTCAGCCTGGTTTCAGTGAAATTGAAACAACAACACTCTGATCTTATGATGAATGGTCTAACTAGAGTGAAGCAATAGCTGACTAAACATGATTAAAAAGCAAAGTTTACACTTAGGATTCCAACATTACAAAAGCAAAGAGGTTTTCAAAGCTTTCTTTCCTACTCGCTGATCTCTTTGAGCCGCTTTTGTGTAAAGTACAGAGAACTTCCTCCGCAGTGACAAAAAAAATAGGCTTGTGATAATTTTCTTAGGCAAATTTAATCTCCAAATTGCAAAAGATTTGTTTGAACTTCGAGGTAACACTGTGTCATAAAAGTACTGCTTTATCTGGTTGTGAGTAATGAAAGTAAATATCTTTTGTGACATTTGTGACATTACCATACTTTAAATTTTTATCTCTATTTCAAACAGTTCCACTCAAGCCACAGGGAGCCAATACTGTCAATGACATGACCTACTTGGCTGTTCTGCCCCCAACCACGGATACTGACCTGCAGCAGTGCTTGGTGCAAGTCAAGAGCAATGTTTCAGAACTACGACTACAATTAAATCAACTCAGATACTTACAGGTAACTTTGCGTCCTGGGTTGTGTATTACTGGCTATTGTTACCTAAACAAGACTTAATCACTCATATTCACATGTAGGCTATAGTTTGCCGAGTATTTATTGTAGGCATGTCCAAACCCGGTCCTCAAGGGCCACATATCCTGCATGTTTTTGATGTTTCCGTCATCCAATGCAGCTGATTCAAATGATCAGGTTTGTGTTTCAGGCTTCCGCTGAGCTTGCTGATGAGCTGATCATTTGAATCAGGTGTGGTAGGACAACAGGGACAGGGACATTACCAGGGACATTCTCAGACCTGATTTTATCGGAATACTGCTTGAATGCCAAACTCTCATTTGAAACATTACTTTGAAACCCAAATCCAAGTTTAAAACCTTAAATCCAAACCCTGATCCTAGTTTTAATCCTTGATTTGAACCCTAACCCTAGATCGAAATTTTACATTATTTTTCAGATTTTTCACAAATCTGGCTTTACTATCACCCAACATGAGCTGAGTTTGAAAGGGTCATAACATTATCAAACATATGTCTACATTCAACCCAGGCCTATCCATACGGGCCTCTGTTCAGCGGCTACGCTCGTAACTCGAATTGCTCGTATGACGGGCAATCCAAACCTATGTTAATTAGTGAATACGTGCAACGCGTGCAAAAACCTTAGGTAAAAACATCACGACTTTTTACACAAATTAAAAATTAGTAACATAATCTACTGTACAGTTCAATTAAATAACATAAATATAATAGAAAAAATTACATTTACCTTTGGGGCGACGTGACTTGAGCTGGCGGTTGGTGGAGGCGGAGGAGAGCAGAGACGAACCCGCAGAATTTATTTATTTATTTTCTCAAACAATAACTTTTCTCAAAGGAGAACCTATCACCGGTGATTTCCTTCTCTTTAATCCAAAATAGAAGAAGCCTTTCCATTTTGTTGTTGACCGAGGTCCCCTGACAAGGAAATTCTTGCCCTTAGAAGATTGCCGAGCGGTTACGGCCATACTCACTAGCAAGGTTAACAGGTTTCTTCCTTTACCTCCACTTGCAATTTTAGAAGCCATGTCTAACAGATAAAGTTTGCAAAGTCTTCACAACACACCGACCAGCTGTGCCATCAAGCTAGATGAAGGCGTTCGGCCAATTGCATATCGGCATTTCTGTGATTGACGTGACGCCGGCCAATAGCATATCCGCATCTCCGCGGCTATAGAAAATGGATGAATGGATGGAGTTCAGGCTAAGTCACTCAAGTCATTGAAGGGCTTGCTAGTTGTCCTCTAGCGCTTCCTGGTGGTTTGGATCTCAAACATCAGGTTTTCAATATGTCCAAAAAGTACAATATTTCTAATTTATAATGGCAGTAAATGAGCCCAAATGTCATATCTACTGGGTGTAATTCTTCACCTCCTGTTTGCTACCATTTAGTAGGGACAGCAGGTCAGCATATTGGAAGTCCACGTTTTGGCGATCTATGTAATATTTTAGCATCCTTCATTTTTTTTTCTTTTTCGTTTATCACACGTCAAAAACATCTTAATTGCTAGAAGGTGTATATTATTAAAATGGAAGAATCCAGCTCCCCCCTCCCATGCACACTGGATGAGGGATGTAATGCTGTGCATGGACTTGGAAAAAATACGATTCACAGTCCGAGGCTCTGCGAATGAATTCTACAAGACTTGGCGCCCCTTTCTGACCATTTTTGAGGATTCTAATACTGCTTTTTCTGAGTATTTTTTTATAGTTAATATTTTTATTATTTATTTTTTTAATTTTAATAGACACTTTACCTGGGCCTGTATGTGTATGTGTATGTGTATATGTATACTGTATATGGTGTGCTGCCTTTTTGAATGCATGCATATCTATGCAAACCTTTATCCGTTTGCAATTGTGTATGTTTATTTTATTTATTTATTTACTTTTTTATTTTTCCCCCTCCCATTCTGTGTGGGTGCATGTGTGTATGGAGTGGAATATGTGTGTGAATAAGCATTGCTGTCTGAGAAATAGGGTTTTTTTGTCAACTATTATGGAAATCTGTTGTTTGTACATGATCCTATTACATTTGTGTCATTAAAGTTTTGTAAAATCAATAAAAAGACATGAAAGAAACCATAACCTAAGTTTAATATTCTAGTGTAAAACTGTAAATTAGAAAACCTTTTTTTTCCAGGAAACTTAACAGTACTCAGGTTTGATGGAGAGCCTGTCTTAAAATGTACATGTTACTGTTTTGTCACAGATATCACATCAGCAAGCCATTAGGTCCATGTTGCAAATGGTTGGCCAGGAGTTGGTGTTGTTGATGTCTGATCGGTTGGTTCAGTCTGAAGAGAGGATATGTGGACCAAGAGCTGAGATTGAGGAAGAGAAGATTCAATACCTTGCTACAGAAGAGAAAATACTCAAACAGCTCAGGTCATATTTCTGCAAGTGTTCACCACTAGACCAATATTGTTTTATGAGCATGTAATTCGGGACTGTATTTGGTTTATTCCAAATGATATACAATGTATACTGTATATGAACAAACAAAGAAAATAAAGGCATATATTTTCCAATCAGAACATGCCAGGAAACAGAACAGCAATTTCAGCTACATGTAAAAAAGGGATATGAACAAGTGCTTATTCATAACCATGTGACCCCCCCCCACCACCACCCTGACGGAATTTTCATTCATGTGTATGTAAGTACAGTAATCCCTCGTTTATTGCGAGGGTTACGTTCCAAAAGTAACACGCGCAAAGTGAACTCCGTGAAGTAGCCAGCTTTATTTTTTTATTATTTTACAATGCAATACTAAACTATAGAATAAAACCAAAAATCAAAACCTGTTTTAAAGCCCCAAATTTGTTTAAAACAATCATTTTAATATAGTAATATAAAGTCGGAAACATTGTCACTCACATATTTCATAGTCCCAGCTACTGTATGCCTCTTCGTCCTGAACCCGCACATTGTTATGAGTACTCGTAGTGCTCTTTCCTTTTCCGAGCAAGAAGATTTTTATAAACGGATATGTCCGGACATCGAATTAAAGTGAAGACTCTTACATCATAACAATACACTTGAAATTTCAATTTATTATAAAAGAAATAAAAGTCAGATTTGCAAAGCTGCACATTTCTCCGTTGCTGTCTGTGTGTCTACATAGTGTGTGCGCTTGCTCTCGGCACGCCTACGAGTCACGTGATCGGCTCCCAGAGCCCAAACTGTCAATCAATGTGCTTACTAGCACGTTTGCACACGACAGTCACAGGAGAGACAAAAGCAAGCTTTTGGATCCTCTTGCCTTTTATAATAAATTGACAAGTGAAAAACCAATACATTACAGCGTCAATATTTAATTTCGAGACAACAGTAAAGCCCCTGAGCCATTCAGGATTCAGAGCACAATGCGCTGTAAAAAATATATATCCACACTGTAAAAAATCCGTGAAGCAGCAAACCCGTGAAAGATGAACCGCGATACAGCGAGGGATTACTGTACTTCAATTTTTAAAATGTGAAAAGTATTTATACTTTACAGTTCTCTCTCTATTGGCTCCAAGTAGTGTGTGCTTTTCATGAGGGATAGGAGCACGCCTCTCTCAGTCTGCCTAACAAGCATGTGTGAGTGTCATCAAGGAAAGGCAATCCTACAAGACACGTGATTGGCTCCTGGCGCGACCATTGACCAATGAGGGCAGGAGTCATAATCTACTCCCGCCCCAAGTCCCACCTGTTAGGTAACCCAAGAGAGGAGTGCCTGTCTCCCTCATGGAACACACACACTGCTAGGATGAAGGGAGAGAGGAGAGCGTTGTTAATCTCTTACCTAGATTTCGTTTGTAATAAATTGATATTTCAAGTTTAAACTCTAATTGTTTGGTCAGCTGCAAGCTGCACTCTAATTAGACTACCGGCCGCTGCTAATACAACCACGGCTCTCAGTGAGACTACAGCTAAATGGATGGGAACGAGAAGTCCCAACAGTACAGTTACTGTACTGTATAACATTTAATAATTTAAGATATACATATGTGTACTGCAGTAGTTCAATGCCAGTGGCAAATGCATTTATAGTTAACTCTCACCGCAATATAACTTTTTTTTATTAAAAAAAAAAAAAATCTGCTATGCACTGAGTGATAGGAGAGACGCGAAGTAGTGAGGGATCACTGTACTGTATATTCACTAATATAGTATATACAATATACAGATACCGTATATATGTACACATTAGATTCAGGTACTAACAGCACAGTGGAAGAGTGGTTAGCACGTCCGCCTCAACTGTGAGACGTTATGGTGTTAAACTGAAAATATGAGAGGTGGACCCCAAACAGACTGGGCATACCCGCAACAGTATGTTATTCAATATACAAAGAAGAAATGCATCTAGAAGTACTATTACAATGACAAAATTAAGGTATTTTGTCATTTTAATAACACACTCCGTGTGTTTTAATAGGACAGGGGTAGACTTAGAATTGCATTTTGTAAAATTCACCCAAATTGAAGTAAACTAAAGTCAGGGGTACACTTAGAATCGCATTTTGTAAAATTCACCCTAATTGAAGTAAAAAAGGACTTGTACACGGAAAAATACGGTAGTCATATTCGGGTGTGTGGATCAGTATGCAACGGGTCTAAGTGTGTCAAACTACAGCTCAAGCACTATGTTCTAATATTAAAGAAGCAAACTATGTTTTTTTATCACCAGTACTCTTTGTTTTCTCTGCTAGTCATTTTCTGTCTCGTGTTTATACAGTACGTCTGACTGTTCTTTCTCTCCATCTCAGTGAACTTGAAGATTATGTGAATCATCTACAAACAACCTCTGTATCCATCTCTGGCCAGTTGCCTATCACTCTGAGAGATGTAGAAGAGGGAGCAGTAAACCTGCGTAGAGTAGGGGAGACTCTGACCATCCTTAAAGGTAGTATCCATGAATCGATGCTTTCATTTTCTATATCACTTTTTGACAGAGTCAACGGGAACTAGAGCCAGGTGTCTTAGTGCTAGGAGTTGACTTTGGTTGTCAATCATTTGGTTGATCAATTGGTAGTTAGGCATTAGGTAGTGAATCGATTGGAACTCGGATTCACTGTAATTATTCTGAAATCCTTCTGATAGATGTGATAGCTTTTTTCAAAAACATATGCAGTGTACATATGTATGCTAGCAAGTTTTCAATGAAAAATTAAAACATGATCTTAAGTTTAATATTTAAGTAAGCTGTCACAGCCAATAGTCAAACTTCAATCAATTTTACACCAATAGAATAATTGCACAGGTGAGTGCAGCTGGTTTGGAGGAGAGGCTGCAAGCCCATTTTGAAATCATTGCACGAATGACCAATGCAAAGACTCTTACTAATGGACCACAAACTTGACGTGGTTCTTGAATCCTCAAGCAGAACGGTTGTCATCTTGGAGAAGTTTGAGGCTCGCATCGAAGGATTTGTTGCTAATTTGGCTAATTGAACCCCATTCAGAGTCTCATGCTACTCTAGGTCGAGCACACTTTATCGGCCTGCTTCCAAAACAACTGCTATTTGGACTCTCTCTCCCCAGAGGACAATCAGTTCTAAAAACACCACAATCTTTCTTCTCCTTCCTATCAGGTGGCCTTGGTTGGACTGGACTGGCAGCTCAAGGGCACTCTTACATACACATACACAGACTTCAAAACATACACACCCCCACATTCAATGTTGCCACTGATCTTAATCTCCACCTTTGTGACTACGCTGTGAAAGAACTGGGACTACTGCTACCAGCTGGCTGTGTCGAAAAAAATTACAGCGTAGGTGCATCAGTTAATTAGCGTATTTTGCCCACCCTATGACCACCACTAGAGGGTAGAGGGGGATATTTGCCAATAACTTCTATGCCGGGGTTAATTTGGTGCTGATCTCCATCTGACTGCATTCATTCTTTTTTTTTTCCTCGTTTTACTGTTTACAAACAAAATTTACCGCAGATATGATTTTATAGTTATTTTGCATTTTAAATACAGAATACAGCCATGGATAGCATCCTTCTTTTGATGAAAATTCAGAGAACATGTATGGCACAATAGCCAATCACGTCTATTGGACAGTATAAAATGCTTTAATTGGTTTTGATTTGATGCAAGTCGGCTATCTTTATACCTGTTGAGCTTACAGTTTTAGAAGAATGTTTCATTATCATTTGTATAAATTACATTTCTCACATACACTAAAAGCAAAACAAAGCATTGCTGAGGTTGAACTTAATAAAAAAAATATAATAAATAATTAAAAAGTCTTTAAATAGGGAATTTAAATAACGTTAATCTAGCATTTCCTATCCCATAACAAAATGCAAATTGCGTGCAAGCAATTGGCTGCTTGAAAGAGTGACCGCCTGCATTGCAAACGACCACTAATGTCCTCACTGAGCCTCACAAATCCCTCACTCGGCCATCATTAATCCCAGAATGCCCTAATTATCAGCAAGACATTTCTTTATGTAAAACAGTTTAAAAAGTAAAATAACACAAAAAAATCTCTTAAAATTTGATTCTAAACATTACTTTTACTTTTTTGTCAGTGAGATTATGTATAGTATAAATTTTGATTTTTTTTTAAACCCTGAAGTTAAAAGGGTGTAACTCCAAATAAGTTTCTGTTAAAATAAAAAAAATAAAAAATAAAAAAATTGCCTAGTATGATCAGTGTTGAATTGACACAATGTTGGTAAATCACTGAGTATGGTTCTCCACCATTGAGTGGCACTGGTAACTGACCATTATTGTATTGACATTAGACTTAACATAGTAGCTTAATAAAAGGCAGTGATAGGCTGATGGAGGTCTGACATCATGACAGTCCTGACGATTGCATCGATGGATGACAATGACAAATGTTTTGGGCATTCCAGTCATTCTTCTTGCACATATTTTGGAAATTCCTGTCATGCAAAATGGGCGTCCGTCCGTGACAGACTGACCTCTGCCAAATTTGCTGTCTTGTGACGCAAAGGTTAGGACACTGCATTGATGACTGAGTCCTCCCTGTTATTTTCCCTACATAACTACCAGTTATTTCACTCCGAAATCTAATTTATGCCACTGGATAAAAAGAGATGTCACCACAGATGGGGAAATCCACGTCCAGAAAATAAAACTTGCCACAATTTGGCTTTAGGCATCGGTGTTTCTACCCATGTGCCTGTGGTTGAGTAGTATCACCATTTGTGGCCAAAGTCATACT
The DNA here is from genome assembly GCF_059441005.1 of Hippichthys cyanospilos. NCBI lineage: Eukaryota > Metazoa > Chordata > Actinopteri > Syngnathiformes > Syngnathidae > Hippichthys > Hippichthys cyanospilos. The sequence goes on from NC_142380.1 coordinate 18,736,943, forward strand.
GTGGCAAAGGTTTTTCATTTCTGGAGCTGGATTTGCCATCGCTGGATGTCATCATGCTGATAATCTCTGTGGCGTGGTCTTGGTCCTTTGCACCACAGCAATACATACACAACAAATAAATTGGTCAATGGTGTGCTATTCTACATGTCGTATGAAAAGGCCTTTGGACTCCAGCTTATTCCTGTGTTTTCCTACTGTCACATGTTAAATGCTCACGGGACAATTGAGATAAGCAGTATCAATGCTGGGAGCAATGATGGGGTATCTGGGTTTTTTTTTCCCAGAGGAGTTTCCAGAACTGCAGGTAAAGATGCGTTCCGTGCTAAGGCTAGAGATGGATGCAGTTCGCTTTCTGAAGGAGGAGCCTCATAAAATGGATTACATGTTAAAAAGAGTCAAAGCCCTGACTGAAGCACTCAGCTCTCTCCGCAGGTAACATTTCATTTTTTATTTTCATGAGAGCAACATTCAAAGTGTAATGTTATAAGCAGCAAAATATAGCTGTTGATGCATATGTGGTTAACAGATGTGTGTCAGAATCAACCTTCCCATCCAAAGGTGCCCAGGCGCAATCTCTAAAAGTTTCTGATATAGATCAAGAGGACTTGATGACCCAGAGTCCCCAAGCCTCACCTCAACCACAGCCTCAATCCTCAGTCAGGGGCCCTCAACTTATTTCATCATCCTCTTTAACTCAGCCTGAGCTTGACAATGCAGGTTCAGGTTCCCCAGCTCCAAAATTTAGAGCTAAGATGACTCCAGCCACTGTGATCCAGGCCTACCAGAAAAGCCCACCACTGAACCCCACCCAAGACCTACAAAGTGGTGCCAAGGTACTGTTTTGGGGTAACTGAAAGTGTCTCTAAAATGAACTCGTAGTCCAGATTTGGATGTGCAAATACTCTCAGCTGTATACTGAAATTATATACATATGAACGGAGCACATGTGTGATTGAATGGTAGCGTCCGTGAAGTCCTCTGAAAGCCAGGTTTCGGTGAAAAAAGCACATCATTCTCTTATTGGGGGCAGCAACTATGTAAAAAGAAATACTGTATCCAAATATTGTGAAACTAAGAACAATGCAAATAACGTTTTTCTTCTTGCGTTTCAGCTAAGTTTTTTCCCTAACTACCAAATTTACTGAATCATTGGCTATTTTGTAAGCAATTTTAGGTTGATGTCTGTTTGTTATTTGGGTTAAGTTGTTTTTAATACGTAATATCTGGGAGGTACAGAAAGGGTGGACCTCAGATACACTGAACGTAGGCAAAAAAATCCCAAAAGTGATATATTACAAAAAGTGCACACAACTCGTGGATGAACAACTCAAAATAACAAATTAACAACAAAAACTCACCAAAGGGAATCAAAGTACAACAGAAAAAGACATGCCAAAAACCTACGTAAAACAAATTAGTACCAACCATGCAGAGGAGACAGAGCCAGTAGTAGGATGATGGCAACACGAATTAACAACTGAAAACCACAATAACAGGATATCTAGAACACGAAGGAACTTGGAATGGGAGACCAACATCGGCCACACTTGTGCAGGTGTGCGACCAGTCAAGGAGAGCCTCTGCAGACAAGACGTGTTATTAGGAACGCGAAATATGACCGAACGCGGAACTTGACTGTTTTGATCACCTATAAGATCACTTAATCAGAAAACAATTATAAAAAAATACATAAATAAAAATATCATATTTATTGTACAGTGGGACGAAATAGTTTGGGCACCCCTGATAATTTTCAAGATTTTCCTTTATAAATCATTGGTGATTTGGATCATCAATTTCAAGATTCAAGACGTTTTATTGTCATATGTATGGTATTATTATATCACACAATGAAATTCTTATTCCGTTCACTCCATGAGTAGCAGACTACATTCCATATAATCCATGTTAATACATAGATGAATGATAAAACATAAACAATAAACAATAAAACAACAGCAGAAACAATGGTGATAATAATCTAGTGCAAATATCATGCAGTGCAAACTATTAGTGCAAAATATTTAAACATTTAGTAAGAGGCAGATTAGTGCGTGAGAGATTTGTTGAGAGTTTGGATGGCTTGTAGGTAGAAGCTGTTTGCAAGCCTGCCAGTCAAGGCCCTCAGGCTTCTGTAGCGTTTACCTGATGGCAGCAGTTCGAACAGATCGTTTTGTGGGTGTGTCTTGTCCTTGATGAGGTTGCGTGTCCTCCGCAGAACCCTGGTGTGGTAAATGTCCTGCAGTGAGGGTAAGGCTGCTCCACAGATGCGCTGTGAGGACTTGATCACACGCTGGAGAGTCTTCCTGTTTTTTGCTGTGCAGTTGCCGTACCAGACTGTGATGGAGGTGGGAGGACACTTCAACACTTTGCTGTTATTGCTTCTAGGGGAGGCTCTACTTAATATTGATGTAATTGTTATTTTGGGATGGCAGAATTTATGGACCTTCCTACTTTTGTTTAAATATTTATTCCCCACTTTCTGTAAATCCTATGAACTTTATTGCATTTCTCAAATATCACAGTGTTTTCTGCTATATGATTTATTTTACTGAAATTGTTGATCCGAACCACCAATGATTTATAAAGGAAAATCTTGAAAATAATCAGGGGTGCCCAAACGTTTTCATATCACTGTATATGGATTGAAGATACTTTTACAATTGTCATAATGTGTCATGCAGGAGAATCCTGGCAACAAGGAGGGCAGAACTGAACTACAGAAGCAGCCCACTCCTCTCCAGTCCACTGAATTTCATAGAGCAAGCGTCCTGGAAACAACACAGGAAAGTCACACAACAAACCAAGTCAAAACCTCTTTAAAATCCACTGTCAAACCTGCTGAGGTGAGCATTACACTTTCTGAGATCACAGTGGCATCTTTTACTTTTACCAACATACTGCCCTATGTCTTTAAATATTATAATTTTCTTTACCGTGGTGTTTTGATTTAGTGTCTTCAACTATTAACCTAGTGTGAATGTGTGACAGAATACTGAACAACAATTTCCAAAAGAAAGTCTAAGTCAAGAAACCAGCAGTGTCAGCCAACAAGGCAGCCATCAAACAAACCAGCACGCATCTACCAGCAGACATTTGGACAAGGACCTGCAAGAAGCTCAGGCTTGCCTGATTAATTCAATTCCTGATGTGTCAAATACTAAAACAGGTCACTCAAGTTTGGCTTCTGGAGAGAAAAATCCCTCTACTTCAAAGACAAAGATGGAGAAACCACTGGACACAAGCCAAGGTTGACCCTGATTTATATGAAAATCATATGCATGTAACCTGAAATGTCATAAATGCTTTTCGTACTTGAAAAGGGCAAATAAGACGTTTAAATTTGTTTTTAATTGGGTTGATAATGTTATACAGCATAAGCTAAAGGTTTGGACACAAATTCGCATTCAATGCAGTTTCTTAATTTTCATGACGATTTACAATAGATTCTCACTGAAGGCATTAAAACTATGAATGAACAATTCTAGTTAGATATAAACAAGGTAAAATAACAACAACATTTTGTATTGTAATTTCTTCGAAAATCTGATTATTTCTTTGCACCCTCTTGGCATTCTCTCCATGAGCTTTAAGAGGTATTCACATCAAATGGTTTTCTTTTCAAAGGTGTGCCTTCATCAGGGTTAATTAGTGGAATTTTTCAATGAGGATCATCTTAAAATCCCTAAATTTAGTCTATTCTATCAGTTGTGTTTTGTAAAAGTTCACACATAGCCGAAAGCCCTATTGGACAGTGTGAACAGTCATATAATGGACAGTTGTTAAAATTCATATGAGGGTAATAACAAATCAGCTAAGTACTGAAAAACCAGTGGCCATCGTTACTTTAAGTAATTGAATGAGGTGAGTCCAAACAATTTGGCCTGTACTTTAAAAAAATAACTTTTACAATATCTGACAGTTAAGATTAGTTCTTCGGGCATAGTGTTTGGATGCCTCCCAGACGCCTCTGTGGTGAGGTATTCCAGGCATATCCCACAGGGGAGGAGGCCCAGGGGACAACTCAGGACATGCTGGAGGGACTATGTCTCTTGGCTAGCCTGGGAATGCCTGGGGATCCTCCTGGAGGAGCTGGACGAAGTGGCTGGGGAGAGGGAAATCTGGGCTTCCCTGCTCAAGATGCTCAAGATGCTCAATCTGCGACTCGGCCCCAGATTACAGTGGAAGAAGATGGATGGATGGATGGATGGATGTATTAAAGTCACCTACCAGTTTCACATTTAAAAACCAATGCCAAAATGATACTTTTGCGCATAAAATAATAACGCTTGAAAACAGAAAATTCAGTCAAGCCAAACACAGCGGATCCTAAGAGAAAAAGTATGCAATTCCAAGTTGTCGCACATCTACATGAAAACTAATCTAGATGAAGCAAGCTGAAGAACTGTAAACAAACATAAAACAATACATTCACAATATTTTGTCAAGTCACTATTTTAAATATTGACATGCAAAGGCAGAAGGCTGTCTTGCTCTGCTGGTAGAGATAGCTAGCTTTCAAAACACAGTAGCAGGAGTTGGTAAGGTTTGACGTGCCGAAACAGCTTGTACACGACCCAAAACCTGTCTGGCCTCACGTGATATGATGCTGTAATCCGTTACCTGGAAGACGCTAGGTGAAGGAAGAGGAATAACAAGCCAACTCCAAAACACTCCCCCAAAGGTGAGGGTTGGGTGTGGGGCCAGCTACCTCACCCTGTAAAAAGTCTTCAGCTACAGAAACATTGACGAAACTCAGACATTCCTCAAGCCTTGGGATGGAAGCCTCTGCAATGACCCAAGCTAAAGAAACTATGATGACGTGTATGGAAAACCAAAAGGAGACTGTTTGTCCAAAGGGGCTTAGGACCTCAAGGCGACCCACCACAATAGCTGCATGGAATCACATTCCATGATCATGGACCATGTATGCTGCAGGGAAGGCAGCTGGGATGGGATAACATAAAAGATGAGGAGATATGGGATATCCCTCCTTGGTCTGGGAGAAACCAGGTGGCTCCAGTCAGGGCAGGTGAAGCTGGTGAGTGGAGAGACCATACTCTACTCAGGACACCCAGATCACTTTGCATGACACACCAAGGGAGTAGCGTTCATGCTGTCTAAAGAAGCACAGGGGGCCCTAATCAGCTGGGAATCGATCAACTCATGGATCATCACTGCCAAATTTAAAACCACACATGAAAAAATAAATAATTAATATAAATGAATCCAAGTGGTACAATGCTATGCTTCCACCAATGACACACATGATGAAATCAAGGACCAATTCTATAATCAACTTTACACCATTCTACAGGCCAGGAAAGGGAAGGGCGTCATAATCATGATGGGAGACATGAACACAAAAATAGGGAGAAATAACAACGGCTTTGAGACAGTAATGGGAAGAGAAGGATTTGGGACGATAAATGAGAAAGTAAAGAGGTTCACAGCAGCTTGTACAGATCACACCCTGGTCATCGGCGGGTTAGTATTCCCACACAAGAACATCCATAAAGTCACCTGGGTGTCTGCTGACCACATCATAGAAAAACAGATAGATCACATCTGCATAAGCCTGAAGCTTAGACACTCCCTGCTGGATGTCAGTCAGAAGAGGAGAAGACACAGGATCTGACCATCACCTCCTCACAGCAAAGATCGAGTTGAAGTTAAAATGCATGAAGCACAGGGAAGGAAGAATCAAATTCAACACGCAGCAATTTTAGGATATTAGTACATCAGAACACTACAAAGTTACACTACACAACCGGTATCAAGCCCTAGAAATAGAAACCCTGAGCAGAGTGGAGGAAGTATGGGAAGGTTAAAAAAAAAAAAAAAAAAACGGAAACACACATGAAGAAGTAGTGGGAAGAAGGATGACAGACCACAAACCCTGGCTATCAAGAGAAACAGAAAAGAAAGTGGGTGAGAGAAGGAAGGAAAAAGAAGCAGTAAACAGAAGTAAAACCAGAGCGACCAAAGCAGCAGCATGGAAAGAATATGCAGCAGCAAACAAGGAAGTAAAAACAAGTGTAAGGAAATACAAGAAGAAATTCATTGAGGATCTAGCCCAACAGGCAGAAGAATAAGCTGGAAAGAACACCCTGAGGGACCGATACCAAACTACAAGAACGCTGATGGGCAAATTCAGACACACAAAGCACACATTAAAAACCCACAAGTTGTTCTCCTCACAACCAAGGAAGACCAGGTAAGGAGATGAACTGAACACCTCAGAGATCTGCTCAACAGGCAGCCTCTTCAACTGAATTATAGGAGGGAAAGCAGAGGGACCAGATGGGATTCCAGCAGAAGCTCTTAGGGCAGACATTGAAACCTCCACCATCATGCTCCACCTCCTCATGAAAACCATCTTGGAGGAAGAAAATGTTCCATCTGACTGGAAAGATGGCCACATTGTGAAAGTCCCCATGAAAGGACACCTCCTGGAGTGTAAAAACTACAGAAAAATAATGCTCCTTTCAACACCTGGGAAGGTGCTCAACCGCATCCTGCTTGAGAGGGTCCAGAAGGGAGTTGATGACAAACTGAGGGAGAACTAGGGTATAACAACCACCATACTCAATAAACAACTTTAGGAACAACAGCTCATGTCGAGACCAAATTGCCACTCTTAAGATTATTATCGAAGAATCCATCAAATGGAACTCCTCAGTCTGTATGAATTTTATAGACTTTGAAAAAGCCTTTGACAGTGTGGATAGGGAACTGCTGTGGAAACTGATGGCCCATTATGGGATCCCAGCCAAGATCATAAACATCATAAGGAGTACCTACCAAAGGACGAGATGCCAAGTCCTTCATGAAGGATGTATATCAGAGGCATTTGAGATCTTGACTGGTGTGCGGCAAGATTGCCTGCTCTCACCCTTCCTTTTCCTCTTCTGCATAGACTGGGTGATGAAAGAAACAACAAGCAATACACAAACCGGTATTCAGTGGATGCTGACTGAGCAGCTTGAAGATCTCGATTTTGCAGACGACCTAGCACTACTGGCCCACACCCATCAACAGATGCAGGATAAATCTGGAAAACTAGAGGCGACTGCTGCCCTAGTCAGACTTAATATAAACATGGACCAAAACACACTCGAGGATGTAAACACCTTCACACCTGAAGAGCATAATCTCAGTGGGAGGTGGCACAGAGGACAATGTCTAAGTGTCAGGTTCATTTGTCAGACATTTGTAAGAAATTGTACACAAAAAAGGAGACAAGGCAATCTTCCCAACTCATGCATGAGGGGAGCGAAAAGGAACTGGCCAAGGACAATTCTACTGCGCTCTGCCAATCTCTCCGACTCCCCTTACTTTTATTTGATACAGAGATCCCTAACTACATGAAGGTCCCGGCCCTCAAGGGACAGGAAAAAACACAAGTCTATGGCCGGGACCTTGTGTACTTGTCCTTTTATGTGTGAGCATGTGGGTGAGAAACTAATGCATGTATGAAAAAATACGTAGCGAAACATTCTGATAATGCATAGCAAAAACATCGATAAGAGTCACAGCTGTGGGAACGCTCCGACTGGCAGGCTTGAGCGGCCTTCCTTCTGCTTGAGAGAAAACAATGACGAGACAGTTCTTTTCCCACAAACAGTGCACTCATTCTCCCAGCGTACCATCAACATACCTAGCAGTACATCAGCAGTTTATTCATTCATTATTATCATTCAGTATATGTTTATTCATACACACAGCAAAACATTTCTTCATTGCGAGCATTAATATTTTGTAGCAAATGTATAATCACTATATCTATAATTATTCTAACATCAAGCCAGGATTGGAAAGGCAAGGACAATATTCAACATGCTCAACAATATCTGGAAGGCAAAAAATCTGTCACTCAAGCCAAAATTCAAATCTTTAATGCAAACATAAAAACCACTCAACGTTACTGCTCAGGAACCTGGAGAATAACAACCGCCATACTCAATAAACTACAGATCTTCATCAACCGGTGTCTCAAACACCTCCTCGGGATATTCTGGCCAAATACCATCTTAAATGCCAACCTGTGGATACTCACCAAACAAGACCAAATTGAAATACAAATCTGGAGGAGGAAATGGAAGTGGATTGGTCATACACTCAGAAGAATAATATCAATCAGCAAACAGGTGCTGACATCGAACCCACAGGGCAGGAGGAAGAGGACAGACCAAGAATTCCCTGTAGAAGAACCACAGAGCAGGAGATGAAGAAAGAAGGCTGTCATGGAAGCAAAATGAGCAGAAAGCCCAAGACAGGAAAGGATGGAAGAGCTTTATCAATGGCTTATGTTCCTTGGGAACTTAAAGGCCTAAAACGGCAGTAGGCGTCATGATTTCATTATGTTGTAATACAACAGATACCAGTCCTCTCGAGAAGGGTTGGACTCTGTTCTACTTTGAATTGCGCATAGTGAGAGCCGAAGAGCAGGTGTGGGCATACTGATTTCCAATGGGCTCAGCACATGCCCCGGTGGATGTGAGAGTTAGCCTCCCTCCACCTTTGGGTGGGGGGAAGGGTCCTGAATGTTGTTTGAGCCTATTCATCAAACAGCCGCACACAGTACCCACCCACTTTTGAGTCCTTGGAGTTGTGCTGGAGAGCCCTCCCTCTAGTACTCCTTCGTTCTGCTAGGGGACTTCACGTGGACAATGACTGTGAGACATGGAGGGGTGTGATTTGGAGGATTGCCCCCCCCTGATCTGAAGCAGAGCGGTTTTGTTATTGGACTTACACCATGTGCAAATACAGTGTAAGGGTACCTATGTGGGTACCATATGTGTACTTGGTACCGGGACACCCTAAGCCACATTTCATTGATCAATTTTATGATCATATCATTGGATTCTGGGCCACATATTTTGAAAACTCGTGTAAAGCGAGGAGCGGAGCTGTTAACTGATAGCCACCCGGTGGTGTTTTGACTCCGGAGTTGGGGAAAGTTGCCAGTGATACCTGGCAGACCCAAATGTATCATGAGGGACTGCTGGGTACGTCTAGCAGATTCCCGTCAGAAGGAGTTTTAACTACAAACAACAGCAGAATTTCTCAGTGCCTGTCGTGGCAGCTGTTGGACACCAGCAATGAGCGGTGCTAGCCTTTTTGGCCTGTGGGACTCCAGAGGCTGCTGAAAGGTACCGACTGGCGAAGCGGAGTCTGGCAAACACTCGGGTGTGGGAGTTTGACAAGACCATGGAAAATGACTTTCGGATGAACTAGAGAAAGCTTTCGTTCACCATCAGGTGCCTTAGAAGAGGGAAGCAGTGCACCGGTGGGAAGGAAGGACATGTGAGGAAGCAGTCTGGAAATTCTAAGATGGGCTCTCCCATCTTAAGTCACCAAGGTGGTTAAAAAAAAACCTTGGTGGCAAGGCCTCAGGGTGGATGAGATCTGCTCTGAATTCGTAAAGGCTCTGAATGTTGTAGGGCCACCAAATGTATTCCAACTGAAGAGGGATCACACTCCTCTGCTTTTCCAGTAAGGTTTATTCAGCGGTATTGGAGGAGGACAGTCTGTCAGAAGGTCCAATCTCAAGATTGAGGAGGACCAGTGCGGTTTTCGTCCGTGCCGTTTAACACTGGACCAGCTCCTCCTTGACAGGATCCTCGAGGGTGCATGAGAGTTCACCGAACCTGTATCTTCTGGATTTGGAAAAGTGTTCAAAACATATTCTTCAAGAAGTTCTTTGTCGAGTGTTTCAAGAGTATCAGGTACAAAACCCCCTGATAAATGTTGTCCTGTTCTACCGTTGTCAGAGTTTGGTCCACATTGCCGTCAGGAAGTCAAATTTCTTTTCAGTGTGGGTTGGCTGCCCTTTGTCACCAATTCTACTGTACGGTTTGAGGGTCTCAGAATTGCATCTCTACTCATTTCAGATGATGTGCTGCTGTTGGCATTTTCAGGCCGTGACCTCCACCTCTCAATGGAGCAGTTCACAGCCGAATGTGAAGCCGCTGGGATGAAGATCAGCACCTAAAAATCTAAGACCATGGTCCTTAGTCAGAAAAGGGTGGAGTGCCCTTTCTGGGCGAGGGATGAGGTCCTGCCCCAGGTGTAGGAGTTTAAGTAGGAGTGTGTCAAAAACTTGATTTTTAACAGTCGCGATTCTCATTTACTACTATTTAAATCAATATAAAAGGTCATTAAATTGAAATTACGACCAAATGGAAATCGATGCATTTCCTGTTAGCTTCCGTACTACATGCTGTGCTATGACGCCACCACGCAACCCGTTCGAGACTGCCAAGCTTGCGCTGTTTGAAAGTAGTCTTTGCTTTCTCACGGTCACGAGTTTTAAGGTTTCTGTTCTGCCTTTCAGGCAAGTTTCAGTTCATTTGTTCTAGTCTACTCTTGTTTTGAAGCTATGCTTTTAATTTGCCGCAACCTGTCTAAACAAGAAGTATGCTGCGCTTGCAAACGTGGAAGTAGTTGGGGACGACGTGCTGGGGAAAGTCTGGGCTTCCTTGCTGAAGCTACTGCGACCCCAACTAAGAGTGCAGTGGTAGAAAATGAATGGATAGATGCAAATTATTAAACATATTAAATGGATGCCTTTTTGCTGAGGACCATCAATTTAATGTAATATTTGTATTTTAACTAACTGTACTGTATGTTGGAATGTGTTTCTTTTCTGCAGCCTTGCTTTCTAGAACACAGGACCAGAAGCCAGCACGACAACATGATGAAGCAGATCTCTGCCAGCAGAAGCCCCCTGGTAAAAAAGATTTGCTGCTAGTACACCCCCCCGCCCCCCACCAAATATGAAGTTTTAAGAATTTTTGTACCCAGATTATTTTATTGTTTTGTCACTTTTAATGATATTTCCACCCCTATTTATTTTTATAAATGCTTTCATCTCCTTTAATATTCATTAAGTTTTGATTTGTAAGGAGCATACCATTTGCAACAAAAGTAGCATGTGGACAACAGCTATTGTTTTAAACTAACTATAAAGTGAATAGCTTTTATAGTATAAAATAAGATAAAGCAAGCACGTGCTTGCGCAGTAAGACATGTATTTAACTACTACAGGGGCCATGCCTGTGTGTATTATGTTGTTTGTTAAATTGTTAAGGTGATATTTCAAAGCTAAATATGATGTCAGTTTAAGGTAATTGCTGTCAAACTGTCAGGTAATTTCAGGTTCTCTTTTACACCTGCTGTGAATTTGTCCTGTCAAACAACATGGCTGATTTGAGTTCTTCATTTTTAGTTTCACTCTGCTGATGTTGATGCCAAGATGTGCAATCAAAGCTACAAACTACTATGAACTACTATGAGCCATGCGTCATCACTTCAGAGTTGAGCTGTCGTAGCTTGGACTAAGCTCATACTCATTTCAATGACGACAGTACCCATTCACTTTGCTTTTATGGAACAGACTTGATTTGAAAAAAATGAGCTACCCAAGAAAAAATATTCATACAGAAAGAAAGCAAATGTTTTATAATCAACACAACACAATCAAAAAACTACAGCATGTGTCCAATACAACAACAAAAAAGAAAAACTAAAGAAAATAAAATACAAAACAATGCATGCAAACTCATAAATTAATTCACCAACAGATGTTACTCACATACATGTAATTAATGAAAATACAGTCTCTACTGTGTATTATTTAGTAGATACCGTATTTTTCGGACTATTAGCCACAACTTTTTCCTCATGATTTGACCCCTGCGGCTTATAGAACAACTATGAAATCAAACTGACAAGATGTGAATTAATGACTGTGCTCAAAAAGAGTTTTAAAATATATTTTTAAAAAATATATACATCTAAATTGAATAAGATCTTGTATACAAGTTTATGATGTGCAAATTTGATATACAGTATGCAGTATATATGATTGTATTTATAAATGGATGATTGTATACAGTGGGCCCCCGTGTTACGACCTTAATCTTTTCAGCGGCTAGGCTCGTAACTCCAATTCGCTGTATGACGGGCAATCCAAACCTATGTTAGTCCGTGAATTCGAGCAACGCGTGCAAAAACCTTAGGTAAAAACGTCACGACTTTATACACATATTAAAAATTAGTAACATCATTTACTGTACAGTTAAATTAAATAACATAAATATACAAAGGAAAAATGACATTTACCTTTGGGGCGACGTGACTGGAGCTGGTGGTGGGTGGAGGCAAAGAGGAGCATAGACGAACCCGCAGAATTTTTTTTTTCTTAAACGAGAACTTTTTTCAAACAAAATTTTTTTAAACAATGACATTTTTGTTTAAACGAGAACTTTTTAAAACGAGAACTTATTTTTAAACGAGAACTTATTTTTAAACTAGAACTTTTTTTTTAAACTAGAACATATCACCGGCGATTTCCTTCTCTTAAATCCATAATAGAAGAAGCCTCTCCATTTTGTTGTTGACCGAGGTCTGTCCCCTGACAAGGAAAGTCATGCCCTTAGAAGACTTGCTTGCTTTAATGGCTTTCTTGTTTTTTGAGAATTGTACCGATTGTCGAGCAATCACGGCCATACTCACTAGCAAGGTTAACTATGTGTGCGCCTCCTTCGGATATTTTTATTATCTCCTGCTTCGTTTCTTTTGTTGTCATCCTCTTCTTCCTTTACCGCCACTTGCAATTTTAGAAGCCATGTCTAACAGATAAAGTTTGCAAAGTCTTCACAACACACCGACCAGCTTGTGCCGTCAAGCAAGATAGGGAGTTCAGCCAATAGCATATCGGCATTTCTGTGATTGACGTGACGCTGGCCAATAGCAAATCGGCATCTCCGTGACTGCCTCAATCGACCAATAGGATATGGGCATTTCCGTGACATGCGAGAAAAGTTGTTTTTGTTGATGCTGCAAAGCGAAAAAAATTGTGCGGACACACTGACCGGCATGTTGGATGGTTCGTAGGACGAAAGGTTTTTGCGTAAGAGGGGGACAAAAAAACGCCGCGGTCCAAGTCGTAAGATGAAAAATATGTAAAACAGGGAAATAATCTTTCAATTAAATAACGGGAGACAGAATAAGATGCTATCAAAGTATTGATTTCGAGTTTGAACTGCTATTTAACTCTGTTGTGTTCTGTTGGTGATATGTTGAAAATATCCATTTTCTATAAATATGTTGGGACTAAACATGCAGGCATGCTCAGTCTGTTAAAGAGAGGATGTTGCTGTTGGCAGACAATTAAATAAATAAAGGTTCAAAACTTTCATTTACTATTTATTTATTTAATATTATTTGCATAAATATCTGATGTTATGACCAGTGATGGGCAAAAGTACACCGATTGTTTACTTGAGTGAAAGTAAAGCTACTCTAAGTAAAAGAAAATACTTAAGTAAAAGTAAAAGTGTTGAACTAAAAATCTACTCAAGTAAAAGTAAAAGTGCAGGCTCTGAAATGTACTTTAAAGGATAATACAAAGTAAAAAGTATCTTTTTTCGTTATCCAAAGATCACAATTCTAATTGTTTTTTTTCTATGTCGTTAAGATAAATATTGTCAGTTAAGTTCAAGAAGGGGCAGCTCGGTGGAAGTGTGGTTGGCACGTCCACCTGACAGACCCGAGTTCATATCCAGCCCGCTCCAGCCTTCCTGTGTGGAGTTTGCATGTTCTCCCCGAGCCCACATTGGTTCCCTCCGGGCACTCTGGCTTCTTCATTCCAAAATATGCATTGCAGGTGTATTGGACAAACTCATTTTAGCTGGTGGGCTAAAAATCTATTCCCAAATGGGCCGGACAAATAAAATCATGGTATATATTTATATAACTTTAAAACGGCAACTTCACATTTATTATTCTTTTTTAAAACTGTCTAAAATGGTACAAGCAGAACATCACTTTTAATCATAAAAAAAGACATTACTATTAATCCTAAAACATTTCAAGTTGTTCATTGATTTAAAAATTCAGTTCATTTTATACTTTACATTACAAAATCATCTCAGGGGCCAGATGACACCTGTTTGCGAGCCCGCGGGCAGTATTTTTGGCACCCCTGCTCTAAATCTAAACCCTGTCCTTAGGTGTAATTGAGTACGTGAATGGTTGTTTGTCATTGTGTGCCCTGCAAAAGACTGGTAACCTGTCCAGGGTGTCCACGCCTACTGCCTGAAAAGTGAAGATTGCTGGGATAGGCACGAGCAAGCAAGCGACCTGTCATGACCAGAAGCAGATACAGATTATGAATGAATGAATGAATGAATGGTGTTCAAGATGACCTGCCAGACAAGATGATACCATACCATAAGTTAGTAACATTAAATGCATTTGTTATTTTCTTCTGTGTTCTGGATGAGACTGGGATTAGTCTAAAAAGGATCAAATCTTACTCATAGGCCCATCTTTTAATCAATGATTTTAATAATACCATTCGTGGAGTTTACAACTGTGCTTTTTATCATTCTCAAGGAGGCACAAGCATTGAGTGGTACAGCCAGACCATAGGTGTCAAACTCCAGTCCTCGAGGGCCGGTATTCCTGCAGGTTTTCCAGGTTTCTCATCTTAACACACCTGATTCAAATTATTAGCTCATTAGTAAGCTCTGGGGGAGCTTGAAAATGATCCTAATCAGGTGTGTTTAGGAGGGAAAACCTGCAGGATACCGGCCCTCGAGGGCTGAAGTTCGGCACCTTTGAGCCAGACTCTTACACTAATGAATTACATTGTCCAATTCAAAGCAAATACATTTGTGTAAAGTTGCACACTGTGCAACTCATCTATCCATCCATCCATTATCTGTACCCTCACTAGGGTCACTGGCTTGCTGGTGCCTATCCCAGATTTTCACCGGCAGTAGGTGGGGGACACTCTGGATTGGTTGCCAGCAAATCGCAGGGCACACAGTGACAAACAACATTTCACAGACGAAATCACACCTAAGGACAATTGAGAGTGTCAAAAATGCCTGCCATAAATACCTGTTTTTGGATTATGGTAGAAAGCCGGAGTCCCCGGAAAGAACATCACACATTCAGCACACATTCACAGCAGGTGTAAAAGAGAAATTTAAATTTTCTGACAATTTGACAGCAATTACCTTAAACTGACATCATATTTAGCTCTGAAATATCACCATAACAATTTAACAAACAACATAATATACACAGGCGTGGCCCCTGTAGTAGTTTAATATGTGTCTTGCCGCGCAAGCACGTTCTTTTCCCTCGTCCCCAACTGTGTAACTCCTATGCTTGCAAGCTCACCACACTTCCTGTTTACACTGCAGAACAGTTCATTCTGACTGATATTTTGTGGACTGGCATCATCTCTTATATTCATGGTGATGACATACATTTTGGGAATACAGTGCTACACTACAGACTTTTTAGTAGAGCATTAGGCCCAAAACAGGCCTGGATACAGCTGTATTTATTACTAATGCAATTGAATTTATCACCTAATATCTCAGGTACAAAAGGTGTACTTGATTATGCTTCGTTCTTCTTTTACAGCTGAAGCGCTACAGTCAGCTTCCCCATCAGCCTCTCCGAGAGCCAAGCGGGTCATACGTCCACAGATGGAAAAACCTAGACGCTCCAGTATAGAGAAGAAACTGAGTCCTGATAGGAGTAGCCAGTCTCCTGCAGCTATCCCAAGGTTCTTTGCTGTGAATTGCCTGTGTTCATTCTTTAAACTGTCTCTTTCATTGTGAATTTCTTCCTTATATTCTTAGGAGTCATGCAGTCACCACCGGTCTAACCACTAGAGGTACTGCAGAGGGTATCCATACGCCCAGGAAAGAATCCAGCGGAGAACAGGTGTGCTTATGTTTGTTCGATAATTTTGAACAGAACTTCTTTTCAAATCAAATGGGACAATACTGTGTGTTTTGAAACAATTTAGTTCATTTCAGCAGAGAAAATGTAGAATATATGTTCAGGGGCACTAACACCTTGTTATGTTTCATTATAGCTTCACATTTTAACTTTTAATTTTTGGTGATCATGGGTTCATTTGGTGCCAAATCGAATAATAATTACTTTATCATTTTAAAAAATACATCTAGGATTGTAAGAAGATAAAAATAAAACAATTGTACACATGCACACATGTGTTCAGCTTGAATTGTGAAGTTTTCATGTGACCAACTTGTTTGAGATGGAGATCTTGGGAGGTGATTTGCTGATCATCTTACTTGGGATGTTCTTTACCCAAGTGACGACAGTGAGATCTGAGCATTGAAGGTTGCCCTTCGCTGTTTTTACCTCCACCCGCCGACATCCATGACGGATTTTTCAAGCACACATCAAAGGGCTGAAGGAGACGTCAAGCTGTGTTTTCATAATGTGTGGGAATAGTTGGGGACGACGTGCTGGTTCACCGGAAAAATTATCTGTGCAGCCTGTTGTTGACAACAAAGAGGCAATCAGGCGGCGCTTGACGAAAGTGCATTTGAAAGTTGAAACGCGCTAAAACGGATGCATACTTTATCGAATTTGAGGTATATATAATTATTTTAAGCCTTGTAAATGACATATTATTTTGCATTCAAATTTGTCACGTTCTGTCTGTTTTTTTTCTGTTGTGAGTTTAGTTTATGGAGTTTTTGGTTTATTTTGCCTTTCAGTTCGTGTTTGTTTACCCCGCCTTTGCCTTGCCTCGTTAGCCTGATACCACCCACCTGTTGGTCCCCTCTTGTTCCTGCCCCTTGCATGTTAGCCAATCCCCCCCCCCCACCTGTTCTGATCACCCCTCATATTCCCCAGTCTCCTGGTCGCAGTTCTAGTTCTCTGTGAGTTTATTTTGGTTCTTGTTTGCTTGCTACTTTGTCCAGTGTTTGTCTTTGATTGTTCCTGTCTTATTCTATTTATTAAACCTCAATTTTTGACACATTCCCTCGTGGCTCCCTTCCTTCCCTAGGTCCACCTTCTGCCTTCCACTCGCCATGACCCATCATGACAGAATCAATGTTACTTTTATGTTATGCTCCTTGAATCTCACTGCAGATATGATCAAGTATAATAATAAACTAATTATAATAACCCATTCTATTCTGTTTGTTTGATCTGTTTGTTGTAAGAGGGTTAGTGAGAAAAAAGCATCTGTTTTTCCGCCCAAACCCCTGAGACAACCACCGGAAGGCAAAGCAAAGCCTTCTGACACCACTCCTGCTTTTGCCTCAGAAATCAAGGGTGATGAGGAAGATGACAAAAACACATTTCTGAAAGAATTGCAGGTATGTTCATTTCATTGATAGTGACAGTAAGATTTATTCACACATTTTAATACCATGAGAAAAGGTATTGAGCCATGGGTGTAAATAAATACCGTAATTAACCTCATATAATATGAAGATGCACTTTTAATTTCGGGGTCAAATTATGGTATTATCTATGTTACTGTGTATAAAACGCACCAACACTTTGACAACAATGTCAAAACAATAGCAAAGGAGAATAAATCTAATTTATTGTAAACTCTTCACATTTTCTTGTTTTCATTATCTTTAAATTAGATAGTTTTTGCACGTTAAGTTTAGCGTCTTCAAATTCCCCACATTGTGAGAGGTCAGTGAACGCCTTGCAAGTGTAATGTTGAATGCGCTCAAAGCAGTTGTTTTTCATCGCGTCGTGGTTCGAGTTTATTATACAATAAATACTCGAAGTTGAGCATCATCCGTGGTTCACCAAGTTTATGGTTGTGTATATATGCCAAAAGACTGCAATTAATAAAGGAGTTCTCTAACCGGAGCATTCAAATGCATACCTTGCCACTCTTGATTGAATCAGCTGGAGACATAAGTTTTACATGATCCTTTTGGTTTTAGTAATATCCATATGTGTGAACAAGGATGGACTCTGACATTGGTTCAGCCTGCTCGCTTCTTTTAAAAAAAAAAAAAAAAACGTAATGAATGAAAAATGTACAGATTTGGGATGTACAGTGTAATGGTACAGTGTACACATTTAAAAATAAGGGCTCCCTTGTACAAATTACGCCAAATCCGTACAACTTGACAGGTGTAGTATTCATTACTCTTCAATAAACCAATCAATTCAACCGATGCTAACGGAAAGCTCTTATCAACAAGGAACCTGAAACGGGAGCAAGTACAAATAAATCTCCAGTCAAGTCAGCTTTAATGTACGGGACTTTCACTTATATAGCATTTTTTATTTATATTAAAACATTAAATTAGCATTGAACACAACCACGAACTCTAGCAGTCTAACCTTAGATCAATGGGGTTTCAATCAATATGTTGATGTCAGTAATATTTATTGAACTTTATGGCTTTCCATGTGGCTTCCATGAGTCTTTTCTTTGGCATTTTTATTTTTAGACGTTGCTTTACCTTGTGAGATTTTACACATTTTTAGGTCCCTTCTAATTGCAATACGTTTTACATATTTACATCATTTCAAGTTACTTAAAACTGTCTACCTTTGTTGAAAATAATCCCTCCAGACTTCCAACTCTTGTGCTCAAGGAACTCACTCCAGGTTACTCCACTGTACTCCGTTTTCTGGCTCACCTAAACAGACAACCGACGGCCAGCAACTGGCATCCCCCAAGCAACCGCCCCAGGTAAAGATTTAGATCACACAATAATCCAATAATCTTTTCAGGTATAATGAATCAATACACAAAAGTAGATTAGTATTAGTAAATCTCAGGTCCAAAATACCTGAATATATAATTGGAGAATATTCTTTGAGTATGCCATCCAATGTCATATATTATGGCTGATTTTCCTTCAATCTAAAGATAGTGATTGCTACTGTGACCTATTTTTGTGTCTTTATTACCTGTACGTCTACTTTCGGATGTTCGTTTCTCAAGGTACAATATTTTTCCAAGTACAAATCAAGTTTTTTTTGTCATTTTCAACCCTGACTTAGGGGGACCGACTTATAACCACATAACTCAAAACAAACCCATTTTTTCCACATATGTGTATGAATACCACTAATTCTACTGTAAAATAAGTAATATGCCATCTACAAGGCTTAAAATGATTATATATACCTCAAATTAGAGATGGAATGTATCCGTTTTAAAGTGTTTGCAGACCTATGTTGCAAAATGCATTTTCGTCAAGCGCCGCCTTATTGCCTCTTTGTTATCAACAGCGAGGCTGCATGGATCATTTTTTTTAGTGGACTTTGAAGCATTATGAAAAGGAGAAGACGGCTTGACCTGTCTCCTTCAGCCCTTGAATACCGACATGGATGTCAGCAGGTGGGGGGGAGAAACAGGGAAGGGCAACATTCCACGCTCTGATCTCACAACAATTATCACTTGGGTAAAGAACGTCCCAAGTAAGATGATCAGCAAATCATCTCCAAAGATCTCCATTTTAAACACATTGGACGGGTCCAAAGATGACTATCCATGAAAAAGTAAAGAGAATGTTTGGGCAAATGACGAGCAGGAAGGAGAGGACATCTGTTTGGCTTGTCAGACAGTTATGATGACTTTTAGGGCTTTTTGACAAATGAATACCGTAATTCCCTAAATATAAGACTCACCCGTGTCCCATGCTGCGTTCACACTGAACGCGACAGTTTTGTATTGTAGTCAATGGAGTTCGCGCGTCAGTCGACGCGATGGATGCGTATGGAGTGACGCGAGACATCGCGTGACGCCACGCAAAGCCGCACAGCGCGTAATTTTAGATTTAGAATTTTAACATTTTAAATTTTGTCGCGTGTCGCGCCGCGACAACCAATCAACTTCGGGAACGTTCAACGTCTCACACAGGGTCCAGGAATGAATTATGGTGGCCGCGTTGCGGTCGCTGGG
This sequence comes from Hippichthys cyanospilos, assembly GCF_059441005.1. NCBI lineage: Eukaryota > Metazoa > Chordata > Actinopteri > Syngnathiformes > Syngnathidae > Hippichthys > Hippichthys cyanospilos. The sequence goes on from NC_142380.1 coordinate 18,756,687, forward strand.
AGCTATCCAACACGGCCAGCTGAGCTTTCAATACAAAAAGGAGCCAATCAAGAGCACTCACCTGGCTTGTAGAATGGCGGAAGGGAGAACTTGGGACAGCTGGTATGTGCAGCGTTTGTTTCCTTTTTTTAACAGCTGTTGAACCGTAGTTACTTTGCCAAGATAACAATACTGCAGCATTGACAGCTCAGGATTTCGCACTGTATCGAACATTTAAATGCGACGTTGAAACTTTTTTTTTTTTTAGCAGTATTGCCGCAAAGCGAGGGACACTCAGTGTAAAAAGTAAGAACAAAGGTGCCGTAGGAGAAAATATTGGCTCTGCTACATCCCAGAAAAGTGAACGTTCTCAGCAATGCTCTTCTTTCCGGATCCCCTGTAAAGTGCACAGCAAGCTCACTCCCCTCCCCTTACGCGACAAAAAGTGACTTCACAAAAGTGATCATCTTGACCCCACAACAAAACGCCTCGCGTAGAGCGTAAATGACGCACGTTATCACGTTTGGTATGCATGTAGCATAAGACGCACCCTTAATTTTTGGGTAAAATTCTGATATTTTCTATATTACTGTGTACAGTATAAGACTGTCAGGATCACCTGTTAGCCATCTGTGAGAAACTAACACAAAGAATGAGAAAACACATTCGTTTACCAGCTCATGCATGAGGAGAACGGAGAAGGACTGCACAATTCTGCTGCACTCTAAAGCAGTGTCTCCGAAACCTCTTTTTTTTATTTGGTTCAGAGCTTCCTAGGTTATGTGAAGATTCTGGCCATAAAAGGGCAAAAGTGCAGCTTTTGAAAAAAAGATTTTGAAAACCTACTTTAGATTTCAATTGGGTGAAAATAAATGTGTTCTATCCAACCAAGATATATTTTTAAATGTATTCGTAGGTCTAATAATCACTATTTTCATTATATGGGGAGTGCCTGCCAGGTAGGGGCATTCATGTTCCTTTTAGCTACGTAAAGCGAAGGAAGAAAACTAACTTTCGCCAATGTAATTTAAATCATGATTTGGATGTCCCACGTTGTCTGTGAATGCTGTGCCAGTGTAATGTTGAATGCGCTCCAAGCAGTTGTTTTTCCTTTTCCTCACGACGCTGTTCAAGTTCATATTACCCTTAAATACCCGAAGTTGAGCAGCATCTGTGTTACACCAACTTTATGAGTATGTGTATTAAATAAACGAGTCGAATGGAAAACCTTTCTGTGTTCTCTAACAGGTTAATTGGATCAGCTGGAGACATCATAACTTTTACATGATCCTCTCTGTTTTACTAATATTTCTGTGTGTGAACAAGGATGGATTTTTTTTTTTTAAATAATGCCGTAACAACCTCAGCTAACACGAGCTACTGTTAGCTGCAACAGACACTTGATGCTAACAGCCAACCGATGTCCCCCTCCTCTAGCTCGCCCCATTACAGTAAATATTGTAAGAATACGGCCGATGTAAAAATGCACATCTGTAAGTCAAAACTTGGCTTCTGTGGTTGACAGATCAATGTTCCTCAAATTGTGTAAAAAGAAAAAAAATTAAAAGTTTTTAAGTTAACATTTATAGGACGCACTCATACTTTTGGTCTTGATTTTGGGGAGAAAAAGTGTCTTACATATAGTCTTATATTTTGGGGGATTACTACGGAGCCCCTAAAGGGACATGAAGAAAAAAAAAATGATCGCGAGATCTCGCAATAGTATTGCGGGATCCCACAATAAGGGACATGCCCCTAAAGGTACAAGGAGGAAAAAAAATTATTGCGAGATCTCGCACTACTAATTGCACACACAATCCTAGTTCCAACATCTGTGAACCAGAAGTTAAACAAACACGCCGATGGAGCAGCCTCAGGCGACACATCATCCGAGGGAGAAGTTTATTGTTTTTTATTTTAGTATTGGCCTAACATGTAAAGACATTAAATCTGTTCTTACACGTAGACATGGCTTTGGCATAAGTGAAAAACAGCTGAAAAGAATATTTAGGGCGAAGGGGCATTCTCGTCAGATTTGGTGTGTTAAAAAGTAGGGGGGGCCAACCTTGGCGGGCATTCTCTACATATAACAACAATTAATTTAAATACATTTCAGCGAGCTGTTCAGTGTTTCACATTTTCTTTTTTATTTTAATTTCAGCTATCTTAATCATGTGTTTTGGTTCATTTGAAACATGCATATCAAAATTGAATTGACATTAAATATTGAAATTGAATATTCACTTAGCTTGACTTTTTTTTAACACTTTAATTAACTTTTTTGTAACAGTTGAACAGAAGTAATTGTACTGTTTCAAATTACATTTGAAACATAAAAAAATACCTCACCATGGCAGTTTAATATTTATAAAAATTGTAAACACAATAACAGAGAAATGAACAAGTAATAGTCATATCAACAAGTGCCAGGCTCATTTAAAATATGACATTAGTGACTATAAATGTTAATTGGATTTTTAAATGGTTATTATTCTGGAGTGAAACGTTAAAAAAAAAACATTTTCAGACTGATCGTAAATGAAAAATGACTCGTCCGCATGAGTGTGATGGGTGAAACTGAGATCTGGAGTGCAGGACAAAGGCCAGGTGTGGCTCTATGCAAGTAGTATGGATGCCCAAGATGTCTTTTAAATGAGAGTCCGGTAGCCGTGTCCTCACACGGCTCTTATTTAAGTTCATAACCGAAAATGTCTTCTCACACAAATACGTCGACCCGAACAAGCTTAGCATTTTCTTACCAAATGCTCAAATCTCTCGGACTTGTCCTTATCCAGCTGTCGGTAAAAGTTGTAAAATATTGCTGCTGTGAGATTAAACTAGATGTTTCAGTTTCTCGCTGCGTATATTACCTGTGATCTTGCCATATACATCAGCATGTTTTGGTTGGTAATGTCGCTTTTCATTGAACTCTTTAAAAACAGCCACTGTCTCCTTACAAATGAAGCAGACACAGTTGTTCCGTATTTCAGTGAAGAAATAGTCCAATTTCCACTCATCCTTAAAACGGCGGCCCTCGCAGTCAACTTTCCTCCTTTTGTTGATTGTCGCCATTTTAGAAAGTTAGGGGCTCATACAGTCAATTACTCATATACTAATTTGCTGTTCCTAATTCAGCCTATAGATAGCAGCAATTAGCACATGCACGTAACAGCGCTGCTGTCCAATGTATTCATTCTCCATGCGGGCCAGACGTTATTGATTTTATGACGGAGGCTGCGGGCCGGATGGAAATTGACCACGGGCCGCATTTGGCCCCCGGGCCAGACTTAGAACATGCCTGCTTTAGGGGCGCCGTAGATTACAGTATTCAGCTGTGTCACAAAATAAAGCACTGAAAACTTCAAATGATTTCATTGTTGCAACATTAGTTTCAGCATTTGCATCCATGCGCACGCATACATAGCCTCACAGTCTTGTCTCGCTCCCGCCCCACACCCTCACACGTTATTTGATATACGATGAAGAAATGCCTCTAAAAACAGCGTAAAGCTCTCATTTTAATAAGACACAACATGTGTTTTAATTGGACAGCAATGATCTATGTAACCAATATATATATATATATATATATATATATATATATATATATATATATATATATATATATATATATATATATATATACATAGACACAGTGGACCCCTGTGTCACAGCGTCCCTGGCTTATAATATTTTTATGTTGCAACGTGGACTATTGAGTTTTTTCATCCCCTCTTTATGGTATTTTCCCGGTTTTGTGACAAAAAAACAACTGTCATGACCCTAGGGGCTGGCTGTATTTGTGTTAATTCATTTCCATCTGCAGGCGTTTTTAGGTAATTATTATTTTCTGTTGCCTCCCTACAACGCGTCACTACAATGCTCCTCACGGAGATGCTGGTCTGATAGTGGTCGGCCTCACTCGTTTTAAAATGGCGGAATGGTAAAGCTTTGTTCAATTGTGAGTTACAAAACTGTATTTATAGTGCATTTTACTGCTTAATTCAAACTTAAAAGGGTTTGCCATGGGTCCCAAGATTGCTAGTGATATTAAAGAGAGAAGAAGATGATTTATATGGAAACGAAGCTGAATCAAGAAATACGAAGCTAGCCTAGCCTAGGCTACCCAACTAGGGAATATGGGTATAACAAGTGCCTATCAAAAGGACATAAATTCTTTCTATTTTTTTTATTTATGATGTTTTCTGATTATATAGATGTATGTTATATATACGTAGCACTTACTATACCATTTTGGTACCAATTTTTAACACGTATATACAATTTTGATGTTTTTAACTAGGGTTCTAAACACATTAGCTATTTAACATAGGTTTCGATTGCCCGCCATACGGTGAATTTGTTTTACGAGTTCAACCGCGGAACGGATTAATCTCGTAATACAAGGGCCCACTGTATACATATACAGTATATTTAACTGTTAACTTAACTCTAACCTAAAACTACAACACTGGAATGAGCGTAATCAAATGGATATAATATGACAGATAACAGAATATGGAGAATAATTATAGAGATAGATATATATTTAGGAAAAATACATATAAAACTTTTACTATATTATTTATAAAACTTTATTATATTTTGATAATGATCCCTGGTTATGTTCGGCCAGCAGAGAAAGCCTTGCTGGCCCTGAGGGCCCACTTCTGATGTGATGTGTTTTCACAAAATCGCAACGTGGGAAAACAGGATTTTAATTTGACAACAATTTAGTATGTTAGTTCTCGTTCCCTATTAGTCTGGGAATGCGCTGGTTTTGACATGCCGTCTTCCTGTTTGCAGGCTGACAGCAGAGGCAATAATGCAGCTGTGGATAACCATTCAATTGTTCCTTTGCGTGCTTCTAAGATCCCAGCCTTGTGCCATATTTCTGGAAGACACCCTTCATCTTCCGCCTCTTTGTCCACTCCTCACTGCTCAGATGCCACAGATAGCCTCCAGACCTTCTCCTTATCTTCTGCTTCATCTCCCACAGTTCCTTCCACTTTTTCCTCTGGGAAACACTCACGACTTTCATCTCCTCCTTCCAAAGCCTCCAAGTGCACCTCCCATTTGTCTTCTCCCTCCTGCACTCAGCACACTAAGCAAGCTTACCTCTGGTCCTCCTCTTGCCCACCAGGGCTTAAAAACTCAATCAACTCCCCACATTGTTCCTCATTACTCTCTTCCCCTTCAAATTCTTCCTCTCTCAAGTCGTTAATCCCTTCTCTGAATTTGAGTCATCTGCTCCCCTCATCTAGCAAGATCTCGTCAGAATTCCTCGCTAGTGGCGACCAGGCGATCCCAGGCCTCACCCGAAGAGGGCCTGGCGGCAGCACCGGCATACGTCAGCATCATCACCTCACGCTCGCCACCAGCGCCGCCGCCATGTCTCAGCTCACCTCTTACTCTTCATCATCGTACTCCTCATCATCACCGTCCTCGTCCTCCACCACCTGCTCCCTTTCTCCCACCACTTTGTCATCTCCGCTCTCTCCAGCTTCCTCCTTCCTCCATTCAGCGGTGTATCATGAAGAGAGGAGCAGCCAGACATCACAGTACAACCCCAGTTCTCCTGGTTGCTGCAAGAAATTCAGTGGAACCCAAAGTGGCCCAACCAAACACACGATGGCATCGTCCACAAAAGAGACAGTGGGACGGTTTATGCATGCTAACAGTCTTGCATGCAAAAAATGAAATACTGTGATTTTAATACAGATTTAGAATATAGGATCGAAGTCTATTCACTTATTACTGTTGTGACTGCTGCATCCTTCTATTAGGGGGTGCCACAATGAAGGATATGCATGACTTTTTTTTTTTTTTGTCATAATGTGACAGAGGTAGACACTTTGTCAGCACTGACTGAATGTCCATGAGTCAGTCGTTGATGGACACCGGTTTTGCTGACTGATGCTGACAGATAATGACAGAAATGAAATTCTAAAATGTGTGTATATATATATATATATATATATATATATATGTGTGTATATATATATATATATATATATATATATATATATATATATATATATATATATATATATATATATATATATATATATATATATATGTGTGTATATATATATATGTGTGTATATATATATATATATATATATATATATATATATATATATATATATATATATATGTGTGTATATATATATATATATATATGTGTATGTGTGTGTGTGTGTGTATATTTATGACGGACAGACAGTCAGTGCTTACGAAGTGCCCATCTCTGCATACAAGATACTGGTTGGTTGGCTGCTAACTATTACAGTTCAACACACTATTAAATCTTTTTTAATGTGCATTCATGTCTTGTTTTATAGTCAATTTGTTCTGTCATCAGTGGTGGACCAAGTACTGTTAGAGTTCCTGATATGTTCTTGCTGTTGCCATTATAGCTAGTTGTTGTTAACATGTGAAATGATTTTGATCTTTTTTTTTTCCACCATTCCATGGGATATTACATCATTAAGTCTACTACCAATCCTATTCTATGAATTTTCTTTTCTGTAATTTATTAGCATCTGCTTGTCTATTTTCCATTGTGATAGAATCAAAGTAATACTATTGTAACTGTAACAAATACTACTCCAATTTTACTCTTGTAATTTTAATTTTGAGGGCTTTTTGCGTTTCCCCTTTTTTGAATATGAAAATTTGCACATTAAAGTCATGTTTTTGTTTTTCAAAGCTTCAAAATGTTTTAGGAAATCCTATGTAACAATGACAAAATGACAGATGGCAATCATGATCAATTTCCCACATCACTCAGAGTACTGAATTTTATTGTCTATTATGTCATGACTATGCTACTGAGAGCAACTTCAAAATAAAAGCCTACCAAGGCTGGTTGTGTCATTTATTACTTGTACCATAAGTACTTTTTTTTATGGAAGGATTGGCTGGCTTCCTCTCAACGTTTGGCCATTCGTAAATTTAAGTGGCTGGACAGACAGCAGATTGTCCCTATGTCTCGTAGCAAAAATAAAAAACAACCTACCATTAGTGACTGACCCCTCCGGCTACGATGTCTTTTTTCAGACTACTTTTACATGTTACATTCAGTATGTGATGTTTTACTGTGATTCAATAATAATAATGATATCCTATCACAATCCTAAAGAATCCTTTTTAAAAGTATTTGAAATTCGGGTCCCATTTTTTATTTTATTTTTTGTACTCTCCCATATCAATAAAATATATTTTAGTGATTGTGTTCACTCTGTTGTTTGTTTTGTAACTTGTTGGGGTAACTTGAAAGTCTTATTATAATGTGTAACCCACCATGCTTAAAAGGGGGTAAAAAACTAACAAATTTGCTAAAAATCCTAGAAAAATGGAAGGAAAGAGCTGAATTTCATTAAGATTTACCTGATTTTTTTTTTAATGAACCACAAAACAATGAGCTAAATAAAAGAGACGTTTATGGTGTTACTGTTATTGTTGAGTTGAAGGTTTTTGTTTGTGAACTACACTGCAATCATTTCAAACTGCAGGTTTTCGAGTTCCTGATTTGCGCAACCAGGTTTTATTTTTCTGTATGAATTCCAAAGCATCCTCATATATTTTTGTTTGTTTCCAGAGTGTAAAATTCTCAAAAATTTTAAACCCTACTCCAGGGGTGTCAAACCTATTTTTATCGTGAACCACAGTGTAGTAGTCTGTGCAGTGTAGTGGTCTCTGTCAGAGGGCCGGTATGACAGTGAAGTCAAGTAAATTTTAAGTGTGTTTGTCACACACATACCTAGTTTTGAAATCAGAGGCCGGTAAAAACTGTTCATAAGATAGTTTTTGTTTTTTTTTTTTTGGGGGGGGGGGATTAAGTTGAAGACAACTTGCAAGTTTGGTATTTTAGGCAGAAACTAAAGTCAAATTAATATTTCGCGGGCCACATAAAATGATGTGGGGGGCCTGATCTGTCCCCCAAGCCTAGAGTTTAACACCTGTGCCCTACTCAATTTAAATTAAGTCATGTGGATTTTAAAAAAATGTGCAATATGTAGGATACTTCATTATGATGCTGCACTGATTTGACTTGATAACAGTTAGACAATGGCCTTTTTTTCTTCGGAGGAATAAAAGTTAATTGGAGAACACATGACAACAAAGAAAAAAAACACTTTACTATGTCCAGGCTGCTGCTAATATGACTGCAGCTGCACGAGACTTCAAAGGAAAGGGGTTACTGCTCACTTACTATAGAGTGTATAATGTTTAATCATTTAAGCTTTAAGTAAATATGTGTCGTTCCACATCCGAGGAGGGCCCGTGGCAAGTGCATCAGCAAGTACATCGTTATTCTGGCATGCAAGAAACCCTCACAGTGTGTCACCGCAATATAGTATAGCTTTTTTTTTTTCCCCTAAAAAATCCGCGAAAAAAACGAGGGTGCAAAAATCGAAGCGCGAAGTAGTGAGGAATCATTGTATTCGGAATCAGGTTTTACATGTAAATCATTCCAAGCGCTTCAAAAACACCACAATAAATGTTACGATATACTGTATTACCTTTCGAGTGACGCCATGTTCCAAAGCAAAAGCAGTGGCAGAGGAGGAGGGCAAACAGCAGAAAAAGAAAACTTTATGATAAGAAGATAACATTTCCTTCGTTACAAGCATTGTATTCATTTCTCGGGTTTCCTTCTCCTGTTGAGGTTGTCCGTAGTAAGCTCCTGTATGTGTTCCGAGAAGCGCGATGATATCTGACTTCTAATACTTCTAAACAAGCCATATTAACCATGGGAATATCGAGATTTCAAGTTCTGCTTTGTTTAATTTTATTTAGTTTCTTGTAAATGCTAAGTACTTTTTGTAATATTAAGGAAAAAACATGCACAGACACGACCATATCTGGGGGTTTCACTGTATTTGATCAAATCTAACAGTAGATTTCTCTTCGGTGTTGGTCGTATTTCTTTCTTGAAAGCGTTTCGTTTACGGCTGAAGAGCAAAAACGGCAGAAAAAGAAGAGTAGGACGTGGTGTGCAATAAAGGTACGTGTGCCAAAATGCTATTTCTGTATTCGTGCAACATAAGTGCCGTGTGAAAGAGTATTCTCAACTGCTGAAGACATGATAACACAGTCAAGGGTATGCTTGAAATGAAAAAGCTGGGGAAGCTTTGTTGTTTTGAAGAATGTTTAATGTGTGATCATAGATGTCAATGATGTGTAGCTTCTGAGAATAAATAGAATTTGTTTATTCTTATCATTTTTTTCTGGTTTTTGCAGTCATTGTTAATATACAGTAAATGTCTTAAAAAAAAAAAAAAACAAAAAAAAACAATGCTGTTATCGCAATATATCGAAATACACTTTTAAGATACAATACCCAGCACTACCGTACCGTATATTTTGGTTTGAGGTTGGATGGTTGTCTGGAAATATATGAACCTCTGCATCACCATTGAGTGTTTCACTTTCTCTTTGAAAGATTAAAACGTACAGTATTAAATAAGTGTCAATTGTTATCTGTCATAGTAAATTGGCAAAATTAACTGCTTTGACCATGTTGATGGGGGCGCACTGTAAACACAAGGAACCCAAACCCTTTGACTTATACAACAGCACCTATAGATAGATTAGGATGGCTGTCAAAAGGATGTAAGCATGTTTAACAATTTTGTATAAGTACGACTCGAAAGTGTGTTGAGTTTACGAGTTGAAAACTTGCTAGTGCAAAGTATTTTGAATACAACTATTGTGTGCGCCACTATGACTTTGCGAGACACACTGTGACGCCCTTGCATTTGTGGATCTGATCCAGTGCATTTGTGGATCTGAGCCTTTGGATTTGAGATGAATATGCCAATTCAGATGATGTCAAACCACGCATGCTTAAAGCAAGAAAAAATTAACCGAATTGAACGTGAACAGAATGTTAAATAGAAGCTTTCAATTGCTCATCAGGCTTCAGTCTTAAGGATAATGGATGCACATTTTTAGTCATGCTCAAATGACGCGTTTGTTGGCTATTTGTGGCCATTTAGGGACAATTTACTGAAAATTTCATTTTGGGATGCATCTCTAACAGCTAGTGACCTCTGCTGATAGAAACATGCACTGCAGTTGATTTGGAGAAAACATTCACTTTGAATTGCACACATAAATGTTGAAGGGGTTTCCTATTATTAAATAAAGATTAAATAACTACAAAGAAAGATTTTTATATTATTCATTGTTTACTTATTTATTGTTGTGGTTATGTGGCAGTTAATCTCTTAAAAATCATTGTGACGGACCAATTTATAATTTGTATTAATGATGTTCAAACAATATCTGGATTCAGAATCACAGGTTAGTAACAAACAAAATGTTAATACATATCATGTTTGATTTTTTTTCTTCTTTTTTTTTTGAGAAGGTGAGAGCAGCTTAGGACCTCTACACACCAAGCCGACGTTGGAGGTTGGAATTCGCCGCATACCGTCAGCTTGGTGTGTCGAAACACCTTCGGAACTTATCGGAACTCATCGCCCCATGGCCACTTGGACAAAAAGTCCAAAAAAAAAAGACAAAAAAAAAATGAAGAGCACTTCATCACCATGTTCTTCTATCTGCCGAATAAATGTTTACACCTGCATTGTGTATGGCATGCCAAATTTCTTCAGTATCTGCAGAAAGTACAGTCTCTGTTGGGACTTCTTTATGAGCTGTCAAGTTTAGTAGGAGCAGGTGAAATCCTTGTTGATGTAGGTGCTGATGAGTTTGAAGGCTTTTACACTCTCCACCTCTGTCCCATTGATGAATAGTGGTGGTCTGTGCGGCTCCATCTGCCGCCTTGGGTATGTGATCAGTTCTTTAGTCTTGTCTGTTTTGAGGTGGAGATTGTTGCTATGACACCAGGCCACAAAGTCTGCCACCTCTTTCCTGTATGCTGTCTCAACCCCACCAGTGATCAGCCCCATGACTGAAGTGTCATCTGCATACTTAATAATGCAGGTGTTGTTTTGGGAGGCGACAGGCATAGGCTCAAGCACACAGCCCTGGCTGGGGTGTCCTTGTGCTTACAGTTCTCGTGCTGGATGTGCGGTTGTGGACTCCGACTAATTGCGGTCTGCCTGTGAGTAAGTTCAGCACCCAGTTGCAGATGTGGGGTGCCAGTGTAAGGAGTTTATCTGTCAGTTTGTCAGGGATGCCAGGGATGTGTTGAATGCTGAGCTTTAATCGACGAGGAGCATTATTACATACGTGTCCTTGCATTCTAACTGTGTGAGCGCTGTGTGGATGGCGGTGTTGACTGCATTATCTGTGGACCGGTTCTGACTATATGCAAATTGTAGAGGGTCCGTGGTGTCTGGAATGGTCTTTTTGATATGAGTCATGACAATCCTCTCAAAGCATTGTGATTGGGGTGAGGGCTACAGGACGGTATCATTCAGGCAGTTCAAGGTGAGTTGTTTGGGGAAAGGCACTAGGGTAGTGGCCTTGAAGCAGTTACATCTCTGCTGTTTGTGGATGATGTGGTGGTGTTGGCTTCTTCAGGATGTGACCTCCAACTCTCACTGGAGTGGTTCGCAGCCGAGTGTGAAGCGGCTGGGATGAAGATCAGAACCTCCAAATCTGAGCCCATGGTCCTCAGGCGGAAAAGGGTGAAATGCCCTCTCCAGGTCAGGAATGAGGTCCTGCCCCAAGTGGAGGAGTTCAAGTATCTTGGGGTCTTATTCATGAGTGAGGGTAAGATGGAACGGGAGAATGACAGGCAGGTCGATGCAGCGTCCGCTGTAATGCAGACTCTGTAACTAGTCTGTCATGGTAAAGAAAGAGCTGAGCTGAAAGGCAAACCTCTCTATTTAACGGTTAAACTACGTTCCAGCCCTCACCTATGGTCCGAGCTGTGGGTCATGACCGAATAAACGAGATCCCAGATACAAGCGGCCAAAATGAGTTTCCTTCGCAGGGTTCCCCGGCTCCTTCTTGGAGAAATGGTGAGAAGCTCAGTCATCTGGGTGGGACTCAGTGTTGAGGCGCTCCCCCCCAGAGGAGTTGAACAAAGTGGCCAGGGAGAGGGAAGTCTGCGCTTCCCTGCTGAGAGGGAAGTCTGCGCTTCCCTGCTGAGGCTGCTGCCCCCACAACCCAACCTCGGATGAGCATTGTTGGAGAAATTTGAAAAACCTTTCTTTAGTCATTTCGTAATAAATCATGGTAATTAATCAATGGTGTCAATTAATCAATCAACATCATCAATACAGCAATCAGTAGTACTCAGTTGAGTAAAGCATGTGTACTAATCATTCATGTGTTAGCAATTACATTGATCAGACATTCTTGATTGTTGATATGATTTAATATTGTTGTTGATTCATATAGTGATTATACATTTGACACCTTTTCCTTTGATGTTAGGGTAGCTACATTTCCACACATTTCATGTGCGTTCTGGGTCATGTTAGTGATAATGGTTGTTGAAGTCTTTTCGAAGGACAGTCGTCATCAGTGCTCTGTCAAACAGCATCCAGGGCCCAGGGTCACCTGAAGACTCCCCCGAAAAGAAGAAGTTGGTTGAGAAAGTGCTGTGGACCTGAGCATTCGACTTACTGGAACATGTTGCTGCATATTGCATTGTGCCACTCACACACATGCGCGCGCTCATCTTTCACAAATGTGTATTTCAAGACTTCGGGTTCCGGCCACACATATCGCTCCCTCATGCATTTCTACCCTTTAGGGCCGGAACCTTCATGTAACCTAGGAATCTCTAAAATAATAAAACTAGGGGGAACGGGGAAGGGCCTCAGAGTGTGGCAGTACTGCAACCTTTGTGGTCCTGTCAAGTTCTCCTCATGCATGAGAAGAGACGTGCCTTCTCTCTTTCTTATTTAAGACACTGGGTTCAGCAGGTGTCTACTCAGTGAACCTAACAACCGTTAATTGTTTTTATTGGTTCACCTATTTTCCAATATCAGCGCCATAAAACATAAACAATTAGCCAGCATCTACATGTATTTATTTTTGTCCAAATTAAAGAAGTCCCCTCATCTCTCCTTTGTCTTTTACATTTCCCACAACTCTTCTATTCAACAATCTAAAGAGACCCAATAATTGGCTACGTTTTTATAATTATTTCAATCACAGCGTAATTAGCTCATATGCAAATTGGAGGGCCAGCTAAATCCCAGTGTGCACATCTCTGTAATTAGCCAGAAATTCCACTGTATCCAGTGGAATCTAGAGTAAGTTGGTGTGCCAAAACTGTGACTGATCCAACAGAGGGAGGTACTGGGGAGTAATTATAAATATCTCACATGAAGAACTTGTTAGCACTATTAATTACAACATTTTCTGTGTCCCAGTATTTTTTGTCCTGCCTTACCTCCCCCACAGCTGGGCTGCATCAGAGGAGAACATCACAAATCAACACGGAACTTGACTACTTTTTAATCAAAGATGTTCCCGATTTACATTTATAGTTGGGATTAATTAGGATTTTACATCAGTGTGTGTATGTGTGTGCATTGCTTATGTCATATATAAATATATAAATAGGTACATATTTTAATTTTATTTCATGATGATATTATAATAGCCCTTGGGGGAAATTTCGACCCATGTCAGGCTTTTAGATGTATTTGATGTGTGATATCAAAGGAAAGCCCACAAAAAGGAGGCTAAAACATCGCAAGGTTTGTCAAAACATGCCAGCTTTCAATATGCCATGCTGCCAAACACACCAAACACACACACACACACACACACACACACACATATATATATATATATATATATATATATATATATATATATATATATATATATATATATATATATATATATATATATATATATATATACACACACACACAGTCGGCCCCCGGTTTACGAACACCCTCTTTTACGAACATTTCGACTTACGAGCGTGGACCGCGGAGTTTTTTTGTCCCCCACTTACGCACAAACCTTTCGTCTTACGAACAATCCGACATTCCGGCCATTGAATTCGTTCATATATTTTCGCTTTGCTATGTCATCAAAATCAGTAGTTGATACTTGACATGGCACCGTTGAACGCTATTGCTCTTACAATGTCACAGTCACTGTCTCAGTCACGGTGTCAGTCACGGAGTCAGTCACGAAGATGCCGATATGCTATTGGTCGATTAAGGTCACAGTCTCACAGTCACAGTCACTCACGGAGATGCTATTGGCCGGCGTCACGTCAATCACAGAAATGCCGATATGCTATTGGCTGTTATGACCCGTGGGTCATATGTAGTTTTTGTATGTTCTGCTGTGTTCTCCTTTGTTTGTGTGTGTGTGTGTGTGTGCGTGTGCATGAGTGCCTTTTGGTTGGGAGTGTGTCAATTATGTGCAGGTGGTGTCATCCCATTGGCTGGCTCTCCTGATTTGCCGCCCTATTTAAACAGTCCACGGATCAAGCTCTCTCTCTCTCCGGTCATCCCACCGCCAGAAAACGCCACCTCAGAAATTGTTAGTGTGCATCTGTGTTGCTCGCTGTGTTTGTAAGAATCTGTGGATTGAGCAGTAGTAGGAGGGAGATGCCGTTTTGGTTTAACCCCTTTTCTCCTGTTTTTGCGTTAGGTAGTTAGTGAGCCAATTGTCATTCGTTTCCTTTTTGTTTGGCTAGTTAGTTAGGAATTCAGATGATCTTTTGTTTGTTATTTTGTTTGTTTGCTCTCCCTCCGAAGACAATAAAAGCTGCTGTTTTTGTTCTCAACGACTTTAGTTTCACGGGCCTTTTCTGGTGGTGAGGGTAGGGACGGAGGAGCACACACGTTATATCCCAGTTCCCCTAGGCTGGGTGTAACATTGGCCGAACGCCTTTATCTAGCTTGATGGCACAGCTGGTCGGGATGGAAGGAAGGAGAGAAAATGAGTGAAAAACAGAAGGAAGGAATGTTGTGAAGACTTTGCAAACTTTATCTGTTAGACATGGCTTCTAAAATTGCAAGTGGCGGTAAAGGAAGAAGTAAGAGGATGATGACAATAGAAACCAAGCTGGAGATAATAAAAAAAAAATACGAAGGAGGCGCATGCATAGTTAACCTTGCTCATGAGTATGGCCGTAACCGCTCGGCAATCTTCTAAGAGCAAGACTTTCCTTGCCGGGGGATGGACCTCGATCGACAACAAAATGGAGAGGCTTCTTCTATTATGGATTAAAGAGAAGGAAATCGCTGGTGATAAGATCTAGTTTGAGAAAAGTTCCCGTTTAAGAAAATAAATCAATAAATTCTGTCATGGTTTGTCGGGTTTTGGGTTGTGGGTTTATTTTGAGGGATTCTGTTCCTTTCTGTTTACGTATATAGTTTCTGTTTCTGCTCCTCTCGTGTCTCCCTGCTTTTAGTTTTGATTTAGTCCACCTGTCTGTTACCTGCCCCTCGTGTCCTCCAATCCGCTCCCTTTGCCTGTTGTCCCTGCCCAGCTGCCGTGTGTTTGTCTGATTAGAGTTGAATGTATTTAAACCTGGTTTTCGTTACAGCCCGTGTCGAAACATTGTCATGTCATGTTGTGTCATATTGTCTCTGTCGCGTTTTTGTAGTCCCGTCTCGTCCATCGTTCCTCAGCTCCGTGTTTTTCTGCCGTCCATCCGTTAGTGTTTTGTTTTCCTGTTTTCCCAGCCTGCCTGCGCCCTTAGTTTTTGCCGTCCCGTTTTTCCCACTTCTGTTCCTGCTCGTTGAGTTAATAAATGTGGATTTCATGAAGCCCCTGTCTCGACGCCCTCCTGCTTTTGGGTCCTCCTCCTCCGCAACCACGCCGGCCCTCACACCGGCCGTGCACCCCCGTGACAAAATTCTGCGGGTTGGTCTCTGCTCCCCTCCGCCTCCACCCAGCTCAAATCACGTCACCCCAAAAGTAAATGTCATTTTTCCTTTGTATATTTATGTTATTTAATTTAACTGTACAGTAGGTTATGTTACTCATTTTTAATATGTGTATAAAGTCGTGATGTTTTTACCTAAGGTTTTTGCACGCGTTGCACGCATTCACGAATTAACATAGGTTTGGATTGACCGTCATACGAGCAGTTCGAGTTACGAGCGTAGCCGGCGAACGGATTAAGTTTGTAACATGCGAGCCCACTGTATATGCACACGCACACACACACACAGTGGACCCCAGGTCTTCAACATCCCTGCCTTACGTTGCTTTCAGCTTATGATGTGGATTGTGATGTTGTTTCGTCCCCTCTTTATGGTATTTTTCCCGCTTTACGTCAAAAACACATGTCATTATCCTAGGGGTTGGCTGTATTTGTGTTGTTTTGTCTCTATCTTCAGGCATTTTTAGGGAATTGCTCTTTTTTTCTGGTCCTGTCAAACTGCTTGCGTTGCTACACGTCACTCAGATGCTGGTCTGCTATTGGTCTGCTTCAGATACTGGTTTGCTTTTGGTCGGCATTACAGCCAAAATGGTGGCATGCTATGGACTGGATCTGAGTACTTAAAATAATGTATTTATTGGCCATTTTACTGTTAAATTCAAACTCGAATGGGTTAGCCATGGGTCCCAAGATTGCTAGAGACATTAAAGAGCGAAGTAAGAAGATGATTTGTCCGGAAACAAAGCTGGAGATAATCAAGAATTAAGAATAAGGCTAAGATAGCCTAGCCTTGGCTACCCTCACTAAGGAATATGGCCATAACAAGCTCGTCACATATAGGTAAATAAATCCTTTATACTGTATATTTTTTTATTTATGATATTTTTTTAATTTTATACATGTATATTATATATATATATATATATATATATATATATATATATATATATATATATATATATATATATATATATATATATATATATATATATACGTAGCACTTACTATACTATTTTGATACAAATTTATAATATGCAAATGCAATGTTGATGTTTTTACCTGGGGATTTACACGCATTGGCAAATTCGCATTACAATTTCAACCGCGGAATGGATTAATCTCGTAAACCGGGGGCGCACTATACTGTATACAGTGATCCCCCCTACTTCGCGGTTAATGAGGGGTGTCAAACCTCCGCGAAGTCTGAAACCCGCGAAGTAGGGTATCAGTTCCTAGATTTCTATGTACGCCCCAAAATAGCCGCAGTAACCATAAACAATCCTTTTTTTCTGTAATTTTTTGCGTATTTTATTTCCTTTCTCCTATTATTTAACATTACATTATCCTTATTAACATTATTGTATATTCATTAAATAACTAATATTACTTAGTTTGTTGAGAATTTGTTCTCAGGACTGGTTATCTGCACCAAGACTCCGGTGAGAGAGTACGCAAGTCATCACGTTGAACTTCACATTCATTTTGGCTCATGTATGGTGTATCATGTAGTATCTGTTGAATAATAAATCAACAACAATGTTTAAGTCAGTAAACTAACATATAAACACTTTCCGATCTTTAATCTACGAATTTAGTGTAGTTTTAGCCGACATTAGCACCGGGTTGGCAACAACTAACAACAACTACTAACTATAAAGTATAACATCTACACAAACGAACACATAAACAGAATAAACACTCGTCGCTTACTAAACATAGGCAGTAGCGTGCGGTATCAACATAAATGATAATAAACTATAAATATGAGCTTACGTTGTCATTCATACATCACCGTAACGAGCTTAATGACGCACAGAGAACGTAAAAACAGGAAAGGGAAATGCAACGTCACCCGAAAAATTAAAAGCATGCATTTCAAAATAAGATAACAAACGTCACGAACTCTAACGCTTGAAGAATTCTTAACATAGGTATTAACTAATATTATTAGTTATTTGATGATACAGTACTGTATAATGTACTTTTTTGCTTTTTTCATTTTTTTTCCATTTTTGCGCATTTTTTAAATTATTTTTTATTTTAAAACATTTTTAATTTTTCCTGGGTGCGTGTGCGCGTGCGCGCGTGCGTGTGCGTGTGTGTGTGTGTATAGTTGTGCGCTGCAACTAGTGCTACGTTTAGATGTGCTCCGTTAATTACAATGTTCTTTTTCTATTTCGTATTACAATTTTAACAAGAAAATCCACATGATAACTGTGAAATCAAAAAAAAGTGCGAGGAGAGCGTACTGATGTTTGAACCACTGTCTCACCAGTACCTTTTTGCCACACTGTGTTACAGTACTACAATAAAGAAAAACACCCCAAATCCATCTGAGTGTCTATGGTGAATTGAAGCAATAGTGGTAAGAAGCTGCAAACTGCCACCAGCACGGGTGGCCTGTCACGTATCTATACAGTGGGTCCCCATGTTACGAGATTAATCCGTTCCGCGGTTGGGCTCGTAAGGCGAATTCACGGTACCCCGGGCATGCCTATGTTAAATAGCTAATGCGTTTAGAACCCCAGGTAAAAACATCAAAATGATACATACATATTACAATTTGGTAACAAAATAGTATAGTAAGTGCTACCTATATATAACATACATGTATACACTCAGAAAACATCATAAATAAAAAATATAGAAATTATTTATTTACCTTTGAGAGGTGCTTGTTATGCATATATTCCCTAGTAAGGGTAGCCTAGGCTCGGCTAGCTTCGTAGTTCTTGATTATCTCCAGCTTAATTTCCATATAAATCATCTTCTTACTTATCTCTTTAACATCACTAGCAATCTTGGGACCTATGACTAACCCATTCAAGTTTGAATTAAGCAGTAAAATACACTACAAATATGTTTTTTAACCACTCACAATTGAACAAAGCGTTACGTTCTGACATTTTGAAACGCGTGAGGCCGACCAATAGCAGACCACTGGCTGTTATACATTAATCTCTCGTTTATCGCGGGGGTTATGTTCCAAAAATAATATCCACAAAGTGAATTCCGTGAAGTAGCCAGCTTAATTTTTTTTATTATTTTACAATGCAATACTAAACTATAGAATAAAACCAAATATCAAAACCTGTTTAAAAGACCCAAATTTGTTTAAAACAATCATTTTAATATAGTAATACAAAGTTGGAAACATTGTCACTCACGTATTTCACAGTCCCAACTAAGCTTTTTCGTCCTGGACCCGCACATTTTTATGAGTAAGTAATTGTTTAAACTCTTTCTTTTTCTGAGCAAGAAGATTTTTATCAACGGATATGCAAATTAAAGTGAAGCCTCTTATATCATAACAATACACTTGAAATTTCGATTTTTTACAAAAGAAATCTAGGTAAAAGTCAGATTTCCAAAGCTGCGCATTTCTCCATTCATGTCGGTGTCTACATAGTGTGTGTGTAAGTGTGTGTGTGTGTGTGTGTGTGTGTGTGTGTGTGTGTGTGTGTGTGTGTGTGTTTGCTCTCGGCACGCCTACAAGTCACGTGATCAGCTCCCAGAGACCAAGTTGTCAATCAATGTGCTTACTAGCAAGTTAGACCACGGCAGTCACAGGAGAAACACAGGAGAGACGAAAGCAAGCTTTTGGATCCTCTTGCCTTTTGTAATAAATTGACATGTGAAAAACCAATGGAGTACAGCGTCAATATTTTATTTCGAGACAACAGTAAAGCCCCTGAGCCAGTCAGGATTCAGAGGACAATGCACTGTAAAAAACTTTATATCCAGACTGTAAAAAAATCCGTGAAGGAGCGAATCCGTCAAAGACGGACCGCTATACAGCGAGGGACTACTGTATTTTGACTTCCCCCGTTGGAGTTTCTTTTTCTTCACACACACACACACACACACACCACGTCATAAGCTGAAAGCAACGTAAGGCAGGGATGTTGAAGACCTGGGGTCCACTGTGTGTGTGTGTGTGCGTGTGCATATACAGTGGGCTCACATGTTACGAATTTAATCCGTTCAGCGGCTACGCTCGTAACTCGAACTGCTCGTAACACGGGCAATCCAAACCTATGTTAATTCGTGAATGCGTGCAACACGTGCAAAAACCTTATGTAAAAACATCACGACTTTATACACATATTAAAAATTAGTAACATAATCTACTGTACAGTTAAATTAAATAACATAAATATACAAAGGAAAAATGACATTTATGTTTGGGGTGACGTGACTTGAGCTGGGTGGAGGTGGAGGGGAGCAGAGACGAATCCGCAGAATTTATTTATTTATTTTCTTAAACAATAACTTTTCTCAAAGGAGAACCTATCACCGGCGATTTCCTTCTCTTTAATCCATAATAGAAGAAGCCTTTCCATTTTGTTGTTGACCGAGGTCCGTCCCCTGGTCCCACACCGACCAGCTGTGCCTTCATTTTTTTTTTTTTTTTTTTCCATCGGACTATGAGCCGCGACTTTTTTCTCATGATCTGAGTCCTGCGGTTTACAGTCCAGTGCGGCGTTTTTTTTCCACTGGTCAAGCAAATGTGTGTATCTGCTCGGTTTATGGAGCAACTTTTAAATAGACCTGCAAAGATGTGAATCAGTGGCTGTGCTCAAAAAGAGTTTTAATATATATTATTAAAAATATTTTTTTAAATGGTCTAAATTGAATTATTAAGATTATTAAGATTATTCTGCCCTTCAGAAGTGCAGTACCACCTTTGTTATTTGAGATTTGTACATAGACCTAGAGTACCCTCTTCTGGTTGCTTTGAAATATTGTTTTTCTCAGTAGACGTGAGTTATCCAATGTGGAAGTATGTAAAGACGACAGGTTAATGTTCAAGAATTCCTGATCTTATTTTGTTTTGCCTTGGACGAGAATTATCTGTAAGTACACAAGTTGTCAAAAGTGACACTGTTCATCTGTTTTGTTTATCGTTAGAGACATTGCAAATAAGTTTATTTTTTCGTAGTCCAACTTGCTTGTTAGCTCAAGAGGGGCTATGTATCACTAGCTGATTAGCGATTTTATTTTTCTAGTTTTAAGGCGACCTAAAGAGGGGAATCGTCAATGGCCATTGTTCAAATAAAGCAGAGCAAAAGGAAAGACAGTATGGTTGTTTGAAACGTCGTTATCCAGCTGTCTAGCTAGCGAAAAACCTGACGCTTCGGAGTGAGGACGGCATAAAGATCTTGTATAAAAGTTTGTGTTTGATATACAGTATACAGTACATATGATTGTATTTATAATATCATGATTGTATATATTATTTAGGTGCAGTGTGTGCAATGTTCACTAAATTAATCTATCAATTAAACATTGGGGGACAGAATGTTGTTATAGAGAGGATGTTGCAGTTGGTAGATGATTTTAAAAATCATATATAAAAAAAAATAAAAACTTTCATATACCATCTTTTTGCATAAATATCTGATGTTTTTAGTTGGTCAATTTTTGCTGCTGCGGCTTATATAGAGGTGCAGCTTATATTCTGGAAAATACAGTATTTTTGATTATTATTTATCAATAATTAATCAATAGCTCAGTTGCTGGTTGGGTAAGAGACTCAATAACTACACACATAAATCACAAGCTCTATATCATGCTACAACGTCTGTTTTTCTAATAAATAGTTGTCCTAATTTTAATGATTTATTGAATGCTTATTGATGAATATTTACCTATACATGATGATTGGCTTGGATACCCAAAAAAATCGCTACAAACATCATTCACATCCCCCATTCATGCTACAACGTCAGGTTTTCTTAAAAAAAAAAAAAAAACATTCTCCTTGATATTAATGATTAATATATGCTCATTGATCAATAATTACCTATATATTGATCAATAACTGGGCTGTTTGCTGGGTTAGAGACCCCCAAATCACCACACATATCTGTCACATTATGAAAAACGGTTGAGAACCACTGGATTATGTGATGCCCCCCCCCCACCCGTCTGATGTCAAGACCTTTTTCTACATTTAAGTCATTGTCATGACGTGAAGTTGGTTGTCCAGTCAAATAAAGTCTTAAATGTTGGAGGGAACCTTCGAATCTCATTTTCACCGTCATATTAAACAACGATTATGATTTAATGTTGGAGAACAAATAAACCCTCACTTTACAGGATTGAAAGGGTTACTCTTAAATAAGGCAAAACATTACTGTGAATGGTATAGGGGTGTCGGGTTTTCAATGATAAACCACTCGTGATTTCAACGGCCACTAGATGTTTTTTACGACTCAAAGTGTCTATAATGTGTGCATAAGGTTGTTTGGACTGGTTGTTTGGACTGATATGATGTGAAGTCTATCAAAGAAAAAATACATTTAGAGAACAGTCTTTTGTTTCACCCCCTCTTTGTATACGAATGGAGCAATCCGTGGCGCGCTCAGCGATTTGGCGCTGGTGTAGCCCGGGTTCTACTGTAAGCCCACAGCAGCCGCAGTAACGCATTGTTTTTAAGCCTATCGAATTTGGGTGGTATACATGTTTTATCATATGACTCTAATGGACAGCCATGTCTGAAGAGGAAAGTAAAGTTGTCGATGAACTTTTTAAAGATGTCAAATTCTACGTGGTTGGGGACATTGACCCGAAGGTGAGGCTGTCTGGATGTTAGCTTCTCTTAATGTCTGATATCATGCTAACACGTTAGCACCATTGAATCTCCATGGGTTTCGTTGCAAAAGCTAACTAGCTAGCTAACAGGCTGTCAGGCTAAACTGGAGCTTTAGCCAACATTTGATTTCATGGCGGCTCTGCGACTTTCTCTATCGTAGCATATCCGATAAAGTTATGTGCTCGGAGTTTGCAATATTGATTCCTCGGAGTTTGCAATATTGATTCGCGTTAAGAACTTGCTTTAGCAACGCATCTTAACCTCATACATAATCTAGAGTACCGACATGAATTTGGTTGGCTACTGTAGAGCCGTTTATTAATCTTTTGTCTTGCTGTGTGAAAATGCATGTTGGATTGGTTTCTTTATCGAGTCACTAATGCAGAATGTTTGGTATTGGGCCCCGTTGAAGTTCCAAGATGAATAATCTTGCACACTTCGTTTACATCAACTGCCAACTTTTTACTCAATCTAGTACTCACTGTTTTACATCATTCCAATTAGCGAGCGTTGTTTTGCTTCGTGAAATGTTATCCTTCTAATGTCAACCGTGAAAATGGAATTATGTTGACGAATGAAGTTTTGGTGGGAACTATGATGACATATGGACGTCATGTGGGCGTGACCCAATCCTGGAATATAGAATGGAATATATTATACGCCACTTGTGTCAAAGTCAAACGGACTGTGGTGGGGGGGTGTTAAATGAAAACATTAACGACAAGGCCGGACTGATCAAATGTGTATTAAAAAAAAAGAGAAAAAGACAGACAGCACATAAACTAGTGCAGGGGTTCTCAAACATTTTGGAGTCAGGGGCAGGACTGAGCAAATGTTTATTTAAAAAAAAAAAGAGAGAGAGAAAAAGACATCGCACATAGACTAGTGCAGGGGTTCTCAAACTTTTTGGAGTCACGGACCCCTTTTAGAGATTTAAAAATTTAATAGACGCACTTTTTATTCGCCAAAAGATTCAATTTAACAACAAGTGTATTTGTTATTTTTCAGCTGTACTGAAGTTTAGAAAATAAAAATTTCAAATTGCACACCCCCTTATAACAAACAAACCGGGTCAATTTCATTTCATTTAGTCAAAAACAGCAATTTAAAAGAAATAGCCACTTGAGCTTTGCTGGCTTCATCGCCTCGTTTTCAAGGAATTGTAGAGACAAAACGCATTTTGCCAATTTTCAAAATCATCACATTTAAAAAAATATGTGAACCGCTTCCAGCTCTGGCGCGTCACCTTTGCTTTGTGGGAAATGTAGTATTGGTGTGTGTAAAACACTTGTGACAACCAAACCGGAGTAGGCCTATGGGCCAGTTCTAATAATAAATCAATACCATCCCAGTGGCTATAGAAAACCTTCTTGCGGGCCGGTACTTTGACATATGTGTTATACGCAAAATCATCATGAGATTGGGCGAATTGTTGTTTTTGGTCGCGTTTATAAATGCAGCCATTGTTTGCATTCCTTCTGTCTTAGGTGGTTCAGCTGTTGAAAGACGGAAAAGGCAAAGAGGTCTCCTACAATGCTCTGGCCACTCATATTATTGCAGAGGATGGGGACAACCCAGAAGTGGGGGAATCTCGTGAAGTTTTTGATCTGCCAGTTGTCAAGGTAAAAGGTTTACCATAATTAGTGTTTAGTGGACATAGAGCACACTATTAAATGTCTTAATTTGGTTATGCCAAATGTTATTCTTTGCCGAAGTGGTAAGTCCAAAAAACAATCTTCAGTTTTTGTGACTGATCCACCATGAATATCACCCTCGCACTTAGCCTTATCATGGATGGATTTTGTTTTTTTTTTTAGTCTTCTTTCAACATTTCTAAATCTCAATAACAAAAGAAACGTATTCAGTCTCCTGCAAAATTGTCTTCTAGGCACAGTGATTATTTCAATGGCCTTAGTAACTCTGCAGCGTCATTCTTGTTTTCCAGCCATCCTGGGTAATCCTCTCGGTTCGTTGTGGAGATCTTTTACCGTATCCTTCCAAGATGTAGGATTTATGCTGATTATGTATTTCATGATGTGGTCAAAAAAGTAAATTTTACCAATTTTAAGTGGTAGTTGAGTGTTTATGTTTTCATAACTGGTAATCCCCCACAGAGTCACAGGGTTCTCTCCAGAATCAGGACAGATATTCTTTGGAGTGACAGCCTGTATTTCTCGTGTAAGTAAATGCATATAATACTCATTTATGAAATATGACTGACCCTTGTGATGTATGCTTTGGACTAAACGTAGCAGAGATTGTGATATAATTGGTCATGTTGTTTTGTAAGAATACTATTATAATTTTCACAAGACTTGTTCCCTGTTCAGAATTAGTCTTTATTGCCATTTTTATCGACTGCTTGACTGCTTTTGTCTTCACAGCTTCCAGATGACCTCAATACATTGTGGGCATATATAACCTTTTATGGTGGAGATTGCCAGCTTAATCTAAACAAAAAAGTTACTCATTTGGTGGTGACTGAACCAAAAGGGGTAAGTAGGAACCTAGTGTCTTAACTACATTTTATGCGTGTTTTTTCATTGTATCTTTGTAAGGAAGTCCAACATATACGTTGGTTGTCCATTTGCTGTTTCGGCTGAGGAGATATTTTTTTGCACGGTTTTCAGCTATATATCTGAAGGGTTTTTTTTTTTTTTTTTTTCCTCGCTGAAAGACTGTGAATGGTTGTGTGCCTCTCTTCTAGTCAGAGGGTACTCAAGGTTTTTGGAGTCAGGGACCCCATTTAGAGAGCAAAAATTCCAAGGACCCTCTTTGCAAATGTTTACAGAAATAAAGCAAATAAAAACTTTAAGACCTTTTTATTTGTTACTTTTCAGCTATACTGAAGTTTAGAAAATAAAAATTGCAAATTGCACACCTTATAACAAACCGTGTCAATTTCCCCCCAAAAGGTTGCTGCCAATTATTTAGTCAAATAAATGGCGCTTTAGCTTTGCTTGCTTCATCGCCTCATTAGCAAGCAATTGTAGACACAAAACGCATTTTCACAAATTTTTAAATTATTACATTTTTAAACATATATTAAACTGGTTGAATTGGTTGCTTTAGAATCATGAATACCTTCACAATCTATTATAAACACATTAAATATAAAAACAAAATGAAATGAACACAAATATGTATTTTTTTCATTTATAACCCAATGTTCTGTTCTAACGGCTTCAGTAGATGGACAGCTACTGCAAATGAGTACTGTACAGCTTTCACTCATTTTTATTGTAAGACTGTAAAAAAGAGGGCAAAAAAAAGAAAATACACCAAACGTAACTCAGGTAAGTCCCATATGTAAAAATTATATACCGTATTATATTAGATTGCCTTACTAAATGTGCACACATGCGTAGATTAAATCACTCATGTGACTGAATTACAAATGATATTCCTTTGAACAATACAAAACGTTAAATTAGATGCATGTGTCAATGATCATCAATGCAAAACATTTGCATATACTTTACCAAAAGGAAATACCTAGCACAAACGAAAATGCTAACATGCTGAACACATAAAAGGCAACCCTGTTAACACATTGAAGATAAAAACTAACATTAGCTAGCATGTTATCTACAGTCACAAGTTGGACCAACAACTAATTTTGAGCATATTAGCATCAATGACAACATTCCAATGAAGAAAACACAAATCACAGACACTTGTGGGCCAGATCCCACAAAACGTGTGTGCGTACTGACAGCAACTGCTCCCACAAAATGCACTATCAATAGCGGCCATAGGTGGCGCCAAAAAACAAAGACTAAGATAAACATGGCACAAATCTGCAACTGTTAAAAATAAACTAAATCAGTTCCTAAACACCCAAATTATTTCATGGACACCCTGCAATCAGGCCACAGAGCCCCGGGGCCCACTTTGAGAACCACTGTCTACATAATATTGGCGGTATAACCACTGCATACATAATATTGGCATAGCTTCCATCTTACCTGCACAATTTGAATAGGATTAATAAAAGAAAATGGAAAGATTTTGGTGTAAATAACAACATTAGAGGATTTTAAAAAAATCATTTTATTCAGTCATAGCATTCCTCAAAAGAAGACTTAAATATTACTTCTATAATTATAATTATATATTATTGTTATATAACTATTTAATTGAACAACATGCATAATAATTTTCATCTATTCTACATGTGTCAGTCCTTGACTTCAGTGTGAACTGATAGTCCATTGGTCAAAACTATACAATCAACAACATTTTGAGCACAAGCAAAGCAAACTACATAAGTGCAGCATGTTTTGTTTTATTATTTTTTGTAGCGTCTTCTTCAACTACTGTAGCTAGGATTTGGCCACTACTTACTTAGGGACAGTGAGGAGGTAGTAGATGCAGTTACTGTATGTGTGTTAAATTCTACCAAGATGGTGGCTCCTTGCCTTCGTGTTTGTACACAGAATGAAATAATGGTTTCCTATTTAAAGCTTGTTTCTGCCATTGTGTGCTGTTACCACTTGATGTGAGACAATCTGGGGGTGGCACTAATTCTTATGTTGGGACTTGGGTTTGGGAACCAGATGCTCACAGTGCAAGTCTTGCTGCAGACATGTCGAAAACACGGCCACTTATTTTTGGAGAGATTGTCTTTTTGCTTTTTTCACTATTATCAAGTGCCCTTGAGCAATGCCCCAACCCCACTACAGGCTCTGGAGCGCACCATTGTTCTGGCGCCGTTCTCACTGCCATTTCTCCTTGAATGTCTGCATATGTGTGTGATAGGGTTTTATGTGTATTGCGGTCATTACAAAGTTTATCTGCAGCAAAGTGTAAATTGAATTACCGTATTTTCCGCACTATAAGGCGCACCGGACTATAAGGCGCACACTCAATTAATGACATATTTTAAAACTTTTTCCATCACAATATAGTAATAACAATAATGACTCAAGTAATAACTCCAAACTCTCAATAGCATAATAACTCAATGTCAATATGAGCAACCTTATTCAACTGTAAACAAACAAAAGAAACAGGTAAAGCTTACTTTATCACTTCATTCCCCATCTACGAATCCCAATTTCAGTATTGATCCATATATAAGGCGCACATGATTATAAGGTGTACCATCAGACTTTAAAAAAAATTAAGGCTTTTAGGTGCGCCTTATAGTGCGGAAAATAGGGTACTCATTAATGAAGTATTACCAGTTACTGTAAATATTTTTTTAAACTAAACTCTTGTTCAATGATTTATTATACTAAGCTAAGATACTGTACTTACTCAATTATTGCATATACAAGAATATATCCCAACATAATTTAGGTCTGTTTTTATTTTCACTCTAGGCGAAGTATGAGTGTGCCCTGAAACACCCCGGTATTAAGATTGTCACTCCTGACTGGGTAACAGATTCTGTAAAAGGTAATGTTGTCAGATTCTGCTGCTACTGGGAAGTCTTTCTTGGTTTTTGTTTTTTTTGTTTCCTTATTTGTTTGTTTAAAAATATTTTAATGAACATTTTTTATGAAGGCATTTTGTTTCAGTATTCATCACAAATCAATTGCAATATATATTGGTCCAGATTTAATGCCCAACACCTAACAAGTATATAGTTGATCATTTTTGCAGCAGCAGTGAGAGTTTGTTGTTCTTTTTCGTGATTACCATTTTGAAAGAATCTCATTTGAGAAGTGACATTTTTGAAAGTTGCTTTCGCATGAGCAGGGCTCATTTTACCTCTAAACTGTTGGGTCTTCAGGACTCTCAATACTAAAGATTAAAATAAAAATTGGTATCAATATAGTATAGTGTATAGTAGCTACTTATATATAATATACATGCATGCAATTGAATAACATCATAAATAAAAAATATATGAAGGCTTTATTAACCTTTGAGCGACTTATGGCGATATTCCATCGTGAGGGTAGCCTAGCCTAGGCTAGCTTAGCTTTCTTCATATTTTTTGATTGTCTCCAGCTTCTTTCCGTCACTAGAGATCTTGCGACCCATGGTTAACCAATTCAACTTTGAATTAAGCACTAAAATGCACAACAAATTAAATATTGAATGCACTCTCACATGAAATAAAGTCCTTAGGCAGCCATCTTTTTCACCCCGTGTGCCGACCAGTGGGAGACCAGCATCTTAGTGACCTGTGATGTCGACCAATTGTAGAACAGTATCTTAGGGAGTCGTGACACCGACCAATAGCAGACCAGTATTGTAGTGATGTAAGCTGTGACGCGTCTAGTGACGTATGAGCACATTGCCCCGAGTAGACACGCACACACACTGACCGCCATCTTTAAGAAGAGATTTTTTTTTTATGTCGTAAAATGAAGAAAGAAAAAAAAGGCGGGGCCAAAAAAAATGTCACGGTCCACATCGAAAGGTGAAAAAAACGTAAGGCATGCAGGGGTCCGCTGTGTTAGGTAAAAACAAGGCGTCGACATCTATAGTATGGCATTATGTTTGTGCCACAATCGCGAGCGTGCTAAACAAGATTTTGAGCACAGAAAAAAAGTATTGAACTCACATTGAAACGTTGTTCGACAAGACTGCTTTCATTTGGAGCGGTTGAATTTATTTCATTGTTTGTTGTGTGCCATGCATGAAGAGCTGCGCACTTACGTCATTGCACAGTACGGCTCCGATGTTGTACAACAGAGGACAGCCAAAAAACAAGTGTATCAATTTCTTTTTATATTTCAATATCGATATAATGAAGTTTTAAATTGATTTTAAAAACGCAGTAAATAAGAACCCCTTTCTTATGTGAAACTTTTTTTTTGGACACCGCTACAAAAAAAACATTGTTTCAAATGGACTTACGCTGATTTGAAAGTAGGGCTGCACGATTGTCCAAAATAATAATCACAATTGTTTTGGTCAATATTGAAATTACAGTTATTAATCCCAATTATTCATAATGTTTGGTCACATTTGTCTATTTATTGCCCCTTTTTTAGACAAACAGTATAGAAACAAGGCCTCAAGACTTGATACTTACAAATAATAATAAACTAAAATAAATAAATAATTACACAGGTAACTTACTTGCTGAGTGCAAACCAATGAAAGAAATTAAGCCTACTTAGAAACAAGCACATTATTTACTTTTCAGCAAATTTGAATCAATTAGCAGTAAAAATTTCATTTTAAACAGAATTTATTCCAATTTTTCTGGATATTTTAAAATGGGTCTCAATTGACAGCTAGCACTGTATATATATATGTATATATATATATATATATATATATATATATATATATATATATATATATATATATATATATATATATATGGAATCAGGTGAGAAACTCAGTCATTTCAGACTGATAAATAATATATTAGGGTGAGAAAAGCAGAGGCTTTTATCATGCAAACATGTGGAAAACATTGCCCCCTGGTGGTAGGATGATAAAGTGATTGATTTGACATGATTTTTAAATGTTAATATGGCAGGAGATCAGCTTGATTAACCATGGTAGCCAATATTGTGATCACGATTAAAGTTTGATTAATTGTGCAGTCCTCGGGGAGCACGATTTTGGCCAAAATAATCACAATTATTTTGGTCAATATTGCGATCACAATTATTAATCACAATTATTCATCATGTTTGGTGAAACATGTCTATTTATTGCACTTTTTTAAAACAAACAGTATATATAAACATAGTTTTAAGATTTGATCCTGAAAAATAATAATAAATTAAAATAAATAAATAAATAAAAAGTAAATAATAATTTTGGCAAAAAACCTGGGCTCAGGGCATCACAGTTAAGTTACTTGCTGAGTGCAAACCAATGAAAAATATTAAGCCTATTTAGAACCAAGCACATACTACAACCAACCTGTAACAACACGTACAACAGCCTTAGTTTTTTTGCAAGAAAAAAAAACAGTACAAACGTACCAGAATAACTCAAAGTGAGTATGGACTTGACATTTTTGGTCATTTCAAACCCAATTTATTCCAATTCATGCCAATCACTCTCACACTGTTGCTGCTGAGAGGCTGCTAAAAGTACCAGACTGTGAAGGGAATCATATATTAGGTTGTTATCATTATGTTCTTAGTTCATTGTTACCCATTTATGCAATCCTAGTTCATCTTGACCCTGTCCTTAGATAGAACTGTTGACGCACGAAAGTGTGAGCCGGGACCTTGGCCCAGCTGCCGGTGGCGCCCGGCTGGCTCTTTTGTTGTGTCTTGTAATCTGCTATGCTTCTATTCAATAAAAGCCAGGGGGAACGGCTGGGCAAGTGGAAAAACTGGCGTTGGAAGACCCACGAGTTACATTTGCCCAAGCTTTTTTTCCCTATGCCGGCATAGAAAAGTCAATCTTGGCTGGTCTGAGTTACTCT
This sequence comes from Hippichthys cyanospilos, assembly GCF_059441005.1. NCBI lineage: Eukaryota > Metazoa > Chordata > Actinopteri > Syngnathiformes > Syngnathidae > Hippichthys > Hippichthys cyanospilos. The sequence continues at coordinate 18,787,419 of NC_142380.1, forward strand.
TTTTGCTGTTTAAGCAGCTAGGCTTGTCCTAGTCTTCTTTTCTGAGATTTCTCTGACACAGACTCACTGAAAGTGAGTATGGATAGATCGGATTTTTTAAAATGGGTTTCAATTGACAGCTAGTACGGTATATTAGGGGCTGGGAAAAGCAGAGGATTTTTGCATGCAAACATGTGGGAAACATAGTCATCTAAAGGCTCTTAAGGTGGGTTTGAAACCTGATATCTCCGTAGCGCGCCAGCAAAACCAAATTCAACATTGCCATCACGTCCTACTCTTGACGTGAAAGAACACTTGCGGATTCTCGCCAGCACGCGTTTTGCAGCACTTGCTACGTGCGGCTTTCCTCGCAGTCGGACAATATTTTCCCATACAGGTAAATGGACTCTGCAGCATACAAATGACACTAGTAGATTCAAACAACCGAAATTCTTCCAGGCTTTTTTTTTTTTCTTTCCCCTTGACTGCTCACCTCTGTGTGCCCGCTCGCTAGAAGTTGTTTACATATTCACTGGAGAAGTCCTCTTCTATGTTTTCTGCCCGAAGCTTAATGAAGTCCCTTGCGTTTGCCCCCTGTTGGTAGGATGACTGTAAGTGCTTGATTTGACATACGTAGCAGGCTTTTTAAATGTTAATATTGCTGATTATCATCTTAAATAAGCGTGGCCGCCAATAGCATGATCGCGATTAAAATTCAATTAATCATGCAGCCCTATGCAGCCCTATTTAAAATTTTTGCAGTCCTGGCAAAAAAAAAAAAAAAAAAAATGTATTATGATCACCAGGATGCAGGCAAAAGAGAGCACTGTGTGAGAGATTCAAGAATTTTTGACAGGATTGACAAATTTGATTCGAGACTGTAGTTCTTAAAACTACTGGTGCATGAAGTGAATGAATATTGCTCCAGAAATAGATCTGCCTAGATTTCAGTTACTTTGGAAGCAGTCTCATTGTGAATACTGATATTGACAACATTTCCAATACAGCTAAGAGCCGAAATGATGAAGCACTCTATCACCCTCGACTTACTTATGTGGAGCCAGATGAAGAGGATGAGAGTGAGTCGGAGTCATTTGACCGACGTTCTCATTCAGATGGAAGCTATAGCCCGCACCACTCCCGGATGTCCAGTGCCGATTCATCTGAAGAGTCAAGTCCTCGCAGACGACCTGGCCCCAAAAAACTCAATTCCATCTCCCCGTCGTCCCCACGGAAAACCGAACGTCGCAGTGAGCGTATGTTTGATGATTCTGATGATGACTCGTCCACGGAAAAGGAGGGCAACAATCTCAACTGGACCCCAGCAGAAGTCATTCCACCAACCCCATTTGCATCAGGCGCTAGCACACGGCGAAGTGGCCCACGTGGCAACAAGGACCCTGTATCCTCAACAGGCAGTGGGCTGATCAAACTGTGTGCCACTGTTCCTCCAGTTCCTGGCACCGGAACCATCCCAGCAGACGCCCGAACTGCTGCTGTCATCAGCCAAAACGCACAACCAGGTCAGTAGGTACAAAGATGCAAGGCTCAGGGGACAAATACTTCGTTCAAGTACATAGGTACGGACATACATACGTACAATCAATCATCCAACCCCCCATTATGAAAAGCAATGATTAAAGTACACAGACTGAGCACCAACTGTAGTGGGTTTCTGATCCAGATTGCTGGGATGTAAATCTGCTCCAGTCAATGTTCATTCTGTTTGTTTTTAAGAAAAGGTTTTTAAGTTCCACATCACAAAAGCACTCGCACATGGTGGCTGTTCTGTCAGAGACTCGCCTTTTTGTATAGTTGAAGCAAATTGCCGTTGGATGTCCTCTTCCCAGTAAATAGTTTCAGTAGAGTCTGTTCCATTGCACACATCTACCTATCAGTTCTCTTTTTCCATTATTTCCAAATATTAAACTGGCTACAGTGAAAACGAACTGTAATGGCAGCTGCTGATACCTAAACAGTGAAAACAAAGTGTAATGGCAGCTGCTGATACCTAAACAACACACCCCCAAATTCAACCAACCAATCAGCGATACTTATCACAATAGCCCCCCAACTACGAGGGTACAGCGGAAGAGTTCTTGCTGTGTGAAAGGGTCTTATTTTTAATGCATTCCGTGTTATTGTGAAGTTTTGGATTACTTAACCTATGAATTATTTGTTCTCTTAAGGATGTGCATCAGTTCCTGATAGCATACCTGGTTGGAGCCCAGCAGCTAGAATACGTAACATTGCCAACAATTCTGACATGCAACCGACCATTCGCCCCACCAATGTAGCCCATGTAAGTCTGTCCAAAAGTGTTTTTTTTTTGTTTTCCTTACTGTTTTCTGATGTGTAAAACAACTGTTTTAATGATATTTTCATGGTACAAATTCTATATAATTATGAGGGTTTACATTGCTCTTCATTCGCAGATTATCCAGAATCTCCCACCCAATCAAGGAAAGACAATAGAGCAACAAACAAATCGAAGCAATTCCCAGACTCCTAACAGTACTAACCCCCTTCTCTTCAATCAGTCTAAAATGGCTGGTCAACAACTCACTGTTCAGCAGCAACAACAGCAGTCAATGCAGCAGTCACACCATACAGTCCAGCAACACCTTCAACAGTTAACCCAACAAGCCCAACACCCAATGATGCAGCTCCAACAACAACAACAGCAGCAGCAGCAGCAGCATCAGATTATGCAGATGCATCACCAACAGCAGCAACCCCAAGTTGTACAACAACAAGGGTTCCCCCAGTTGTCCCAACAGCATCAATTCCTGCAGCAACAGCAGCAAATGCACCAACAGCAGATGTTTTCACAGCAACAGCAACACACCTTCTCTCAGCAACAGCTGCGCCCTCAGCAGCTCTTACGCCCTGGTCTGCAGCAGCTGCAACAGCAACAAGCTCTGCAGCAACAGCTTCAGCAATTCCAACAGCAGCAACGCATGCAGATATTACAGCAGCAGCAACAACAAAATCAGCAGCAGTTACACCAACAGCAGCAACAGCAACAACACTTCCTGCAACAACAGCAACAAATCCAGCAGATGCAGCAACAACAGCTGCAGAATCATCAGCAGCAGGCTATACAGCATCAGAACCAACAAGCCATGCAGCAGCAGCAGCAACAACAGACTCTTCACCCACAGCCACAGCAGCCTACGCATATCTCCCTGTTTGGACATGAGCCAGGACAAGAAAGTGAGTAGGAGAGGTAATTTTCATAAATACACTGACATCTCAGCCTTTTAAAAACTAGTTCCAAGTCATCTATCAAAATTCAACATTATCATAACATCCAACAGAAAACTGCTAATACACAAATCCTGCTACATTGTTGAAAATAAGAGTAATAAAATGTAATATTTAATCCATGCTGAAATTAACTAATTTCTACTGAGTATCTGAACACACTCAAGCAATTAATCTTTGTGTAGGTGCGCTTATGAACTGTTTTTCTCATGTTACAGTTCCACAGGATGGCTTTTTGCTGGGATGTGTGTTTGCCATTGCTGACTACCCTGAACAGATTGCAGACAAACAATTGTTAGCCACATGGAAACGGGTAAGATAATAATGTTCAGGGGTGCACATAACAGGTACACAGGTGATGCGCTTACTATAAATAAAATTATTGTCTATAAAATTGTGTAAACCTAAATCTGTATGACATTAACAAAAAAAAGCAATATAAATCAACTGTCAACACCTATTAATGATTTTTTACAGCATTTACATGGGTTACAGCTTAGTCTGAACCAGAACAAAATAACCAAGTGTATCAAAGTGCCTGAAAATTCTTATTTTACACTTCACATGACAAAAACAAAGCCTTCTCCCTGGAGTCATTCGCGCGCCCCTCCTGGCATCACGTCGCGCCCTCCATGGTGGGGGGGCACCATTTGAGGATAATTCCAATTGACATATATCCAAGTAACTAGAGTGATTTATCGCGGTGTCTTGGCCTGTTGCTTGCCCGCTCTCTATGACGAGCTTCAATATTGGGTGCTTTGGCCTCCAGAATACACATTACTGTGACAGGTTTTCTCAACTTAATGTTGCGGGTGATTGACTCACCTGTAGCTAAGAGCGAGGATAGCAATGAGACTGAATCTGTTATGCAGCTGAACAGGTTCACTGCGATTACAGGGATAATGCTAACTAGACTAGCAAGTTGGACCTCTGAAATAGACAAGAATGCATCACGGTTATTGTGTCTTTCTTTGACTCGGAGCAACTGTGGCTTTTCATGATTGGGATTTCTCTGGCTGATCTCTGATCATAAAATGTGAGAAATGTGTCAATTAAAACATTTGTATTCACACTGTATTTCTGTGCTGCTTGGGTATCAACAAAATTTCAAGCAAATTTCAAGCATTTTTTTCATGAGTGCAACACATCAAGAATTTTGAAAATTTGATAAAACGTTCCAGAGAAACAAGGGCATTTTGGAGACTACTTTTTTGTAACAAGTGAAAGTCTGGCCCAAAAACATCTCCAAGTTAGAACAAAATAGTAATGTCATTTGTGGTTTCTCAACATATCTCTACAAAAAATTTCACAATGTACTTAGCCATGCTGAATATATTTTTGATCTTATTTCTTCTGAATATGCTCATCTAAAAGTCACCCTAACCCTAAGTTTTATTGTTTCTAAGGGATTGACTCATTTTAATTTATTTTTAAATGAACTAGAAAAAAATAAGGAAGCTGACCAAATTGGTTTTGAACAAAATGTGTGAAACCATGATATAATTTGAAAAACAAAGTACTGTATAAGTCTATCAGCCTTGTTAGCCATGGTCACAGGAATTCCATAAACTGTGTGTGATTTTATTGCTTTTTTCAGGAACTACTGATACTCATCATTTACTTATGAAGTTATTGAGTGCAGCCATGGTGTTTTAATGCTACAGCTAATGCTGACTGACTTGTATTCTTCAAAAGATTACTCAAGCCAATTATTAATGTTTTTTTGAAAGGGCTTTATTGTAAATAAATAACAGTATCTGCCAAGTTTAAGTTATGAGCTTTTGCTTCAATTTAACACCCCCTGTCCATCCTCTTGCAGGTGATCCAGGTCTATGGTGGAGCTGTCGACTCCTCTCTGACTAGTCGCTGTACTCACCTGCTTTGTGAAAGTCAGGTCAGCAACATGTATGTCCAGGTAAGGATGTATGTTGGATGTATGTATGTATGTAGCTGCATCTGGTTTGTGTATAGTGTGCAGTAGCATCAAATACCGCCTTTTCATAACATAGAGTCATTGTCAGCAAATTTTGTTTGGGAGCGCATACAAACAAGACGTGTTACAGTCTGTTAGAGATAAAACATGCTTACTAAGCAGCATGCGAAGCTATTCTTTTTTTTTTTTTGACACCCTTGTCATTATGTTGATTGGTTCTCTCCTCCTAGGCCCTCAGAGAGGGAAAACGTTGTGTGACAGCCCACTGGCTCAACTCAGTGCTCAAACGGAAGAGGATGGTGCCTCCTCATCGGACACTTCATCTGCCATTTGCCTTCCCCCCTGGAGCCAAGCCTTGCTCTCAACATGTATGTCACACTGCTAATCAATTTTGTTCTGTAAATGATGATTTATTGCACTGTTAACATTTTTCCAATCATAACAGATGGCACAATGAAAGTTGGACTTGTTTGAGCATGCCCACTCTGTAATTCATACCTACCATGCTTGGGCACACACTTGTCGTTGTGTCTGGTTCATTTAACAAATTGAAGTGGCCATAGCATGTTTGGATGAGATACACCTGTGAAATTGATTTCTTGTGCACGTTCAAATACATACAGTATCGCGATCATAATTACGTGGAATCTTTTTGGAAAGAAATGGAGTCATTATTGTCAAATCAATTTAATATTTCAAATATCAATGATCTTTTTCTGATCAACCTTTCTTTTTCTTAGATTATAGCTGTCACAGGTTTTGTGGATGCTGACAGAGATGACTTGAAATTGATGGCTTACTTGGCTGGTGCCAGATACACCGGGTACCTGTGCCGAAGCAACACTGTGCTTGTCTGCAAAGAGTAAGGAGGAGCCCAATGTGTGGTGCCTGGGGAAATCATGTGAACTATCCCTTTATTTATTAGGGTGAATTTATCTTTATGGCACTCGTTAAAATTGTTTGCACATACCGCAACTGTGTGTGCTGTACTGTACTGTATGTGGGCAACCTGTTTTCACAGGATTATTTATTTTTTTAATTAAATGTGAAAGTAAATAATGAAATGTGCTGCATGTCAGAGTAACAGTGTAATCATCAGATTCAAAAACTGCAGTTGCTCTTTTTGGATTCAACCCCCCCCCCCCCCCTTTTTTTTTAACCAATTGTTGGATCATAGACATGGACTTTGTACACTTTGTAAGGTTGTCCTTTTATGAATTTCAGTCAAGATGACATGCATTAGTTTATGGGGGCCCTTGTACTTCAAATGACACACATACTCTACTGCCAGGATAACAACTTAAAAACTCTTCGTATACATCAAGTCAAAGTCAAGTTTATTGTCAATGTCTTCACATGTGCTTAACATACAAAGGAATCAAAATTGTGTTTCTCACTATCCTCTGCGTTTTACATGTACAATAACAAAGTGCAGGTGCGCAAGACGACACAATCGTAAAAAATTGACTCAAACACCCACCAATGGTGCTTAGACTGTCATTTTTTTTTAACATACAGTATACAGCACCATCATCAATGTTGTTAACTTATCTGTGTCGTTGGTTTCTCTCTAGGCCCACTGGGCTCAAGTATGAAAAGGCCAAAGAGTGGAAAATTCCATGTGTAAATGGTCAGTGGATGTGTGATATTCTGCTGGGAAACTTTGAAGCATTAAGACAAATTCAGCACAGCAGATATTCCATTTTTACACATCCTGAGCCTCTGGTGCCAAACCTACAACTGGTCCAGAACCTGCTTGGTATGTAGCATTTCGGGTAACCATTTTATGTGTACACAATTCAAGACAGTTTGGTTTCTAATTTTATATAGCTCCATGGAGAACACCAATCAAAGTATCTCAGGAAGCATTAGCGGTAGGTTTGTTGCTTTTCTGTACTTACTGATTTTCTACTAGTATTTTGAATAGGATGTTGTGTCCAGTAATTTACCATCCAGTCTTACTCCAGATTTGTTCGTGGCTTACTTGATTTCCTTATGATATTTAATTAGAACCTGCAGCTCATCCAGAAATCCAGTACAATCCAGTCTTACTACAGATTTGTTAGTGGCTTACTTGATTTCCTTATGATATTTAATTAGAACCTGCAGCTCATCCAGAAACAGAAGCTGGCTGACTCCACTAACCAGCCATCCACCAAAAAGGCCAGGTCAGAACTGCAAATTTCATGACAGCCTTTTCACACAGTTTACTTTATTGTATCTGATGCTGATATTGTGCATTGTTACACAGACTGGAGGAGATCCAGTCCCCCAGTAAGAAGCTTCCACCAGAGTCCACTCCGAGAGTTATTTTCACTGGGTTTGAACCCACACAAGTTCAACAATACACAAAGGTAAGATCAGGACAAGAGCTAAATGACATTGTCTTTCTCATGATAACAGTTAAAAAAAATAAAAAACAAAGGAAAAAAGGACCTAGATCCATCCGTCCATTTTCCATAGCCTCTTATTGTGAAGAGAATCATATATAAGGTTGTTATCATTATGTGCTTATTTCTTGTCTAGAATAGTGTGCACTGCTATCCATCTATGCAGTACTAGTTCATCTCGCCCCAGTCTTTAGATCAGTGGTTCTTCACCCTGTTTGAGGCACCGAACCCCACCAGTTTCATATGCTCATTCACCGAACCCTTCTTTAGTAAAAAATAAAATTGTTTTTTTTTTTTTTACTGTTGCACAAAATGAATTGTGCATTAATATCACAGTTCAAATAACAAAACCAACACAGTGGGTAAAAGTACCAGTTCCCTGCAGCCACGTCGTGAGTCCGTACGGCGATCGACCCTTTAGATCGCCGGCCGCTGGAGCTTATTTGCCTTGATCAGCGCTCTGGAGATAACGGGCTAATTCCGGTGTGTGGTCCCGACTGAGAAGGAGGTCTCACTCTGCTGCTTATCCAGCGCTCTCAAAGCGAACCGGTAGGGAGGCTCACTCAGACACATATACAGCCCTCTCTAAGCGGTCTGATTGGGAGTTCTCACTTTGCTGCATAAACCAGCGACCTCAAAGCGGACCGGTAGGAAATCTCAGAGCAGGACGCTTTCAATGACTGTGCCCACTAACTGCAGACTAGACTGAGGGGTGGACCTCTGCGGCAGAGGCTCCACCGAACCCCTGAGACTGACTCACCGAACCCCCAGGGTTCGATCGAACCCAGGTTAAGAACCACTGCTTTAGATAAAGCTGTTGACGCAGGAAAGTGTGAGCTGGGACCTTGGCCTAGCTTTTGGTGGCGACTGGCTCTTTTTGTTATGTCTTATAATGTGCAATGCTTTGCTGAATGAATAAAAAGCAGACAGGGACACTTGAGCAACGAATTTGTGCTATCGGACGCATGAGTTCGTTCGCCAAGCTTTTTCCCTGTGCCATGGCAGAGAAAAGTCAATCTTGGCAGGTCTGAGTTACTCTTTTTGCTGCTTAGCAGCTAGGCTTGTCCTAGTCTTTTTTTAGAGATTTCTCTGACACTTACAGTACAGCACAGTACAGTACAGTACAGTACAGCACACAAAATCAAACAACTATTCACACTCTCAATCACAGCTAAGGACAATTTTTATTGTCCAAAATACCTACCATGCATGTTTTTGGAATGTAGGAGGGATCCAGTGCCAAAAAGGAACCCACGCGGCCACAGAGAGAAAATGCAAACTTCATAGAGGAAAACCTTATTCGAAAAGAATTGTAAAATCGCCAATAGATGGTAAACATGCCTTAGAAAATGAAACTTCATAAACCACTCGTTATTCTTTTTTGGTGCTCTTGGTTTGAAGATAAAGGCTAGTGTAATGGAAATGAATGAAAGTTCTGCATTTTTAAACCCAAAAAATCACAAGTGCTTCATTGAAGCCTTGTTTTCCAATAACTATCTTATAACTGTGGGGAGGCTCCGTTTACTCTGGTTAGCATGTTCGCCTCACAGTTCCGGGACCTAAGTTCAAATTCACCTCACTCCGGCCTTCCTGTGTGGAGTTTGTATGGCCTGGCTGAGTGGGTTCTCTCCAGGCACTCTAGCTTCCTCTCACACCCCAAAAATATGCATGGCAGGTATATTGGAGTCACTAAATTGTCCTTAGGTATGATTGGATGCATGAATGGCTGTTCGTCTCTATGTGTCCTGTAATTGGCTGGCAACAAGTTCAGGGTGTCCCAAGCACACTGCCCATAGACAGCTGGGATAGGCACCAGCAGGTCTTAAGGTCTTTGGCCTAATATTTTTTCACAGATTTGTAATGATGTGCAGTACTGCCGATATGTGGAACTGCCTATAGTGCAGGGGTCTCAAACTCCAGTCCTCGAGGGCTGCAAACCTGCATGTTTTCCATACTGCTCTCTTGAACACACCTGATTCAAATGATTAGGATCATTTTCAAGCTCCTGCAGAGCTTGCTAATGAGCTAATAATTTGACTCAGGTGAGTTAATGACAGCAGCAACAAAAACATGCAGGATTGCGACCCTTGAGGACTGGAGTTTGAGACCCCTGCTATAAGTGTAAACATTGTTCACTGGCAAACCTGATCAAGCATATTTCCAATAATTTGTCAAACAATGAGCATGAAAATGAAATGTATAAAATGGAAGATGAATGGTAGACAAATACTCTATGAAGGATGCCATGTCATGTCTCTGCCCCCTGCTGGCAAGTTGGTTATCTGCATGTGGTCTCAACAAATGTTTCGTCTTTTCCGATGAATCTTGTAGGCATCCTTCTCAGCACCACAGGTGCGCTTTAATTAATTCAAGTGCGCATATTCCAGTCCTGGCCAAAAGTTCAGTGTACTCCGATAGAAAATGTTTTCGCATTTAATATCGGTTTGCTACAGTTTAGTGCCATGAATGGATGAATGATTTTTTTATGCAAGAGAGTCCTTTGTATTGAAAAAGAATCAATGTGGGTATTTTGTGATTTACTTCAAACCCTTAGTTGGGTTAGCAATGGTGAGTGTTTTGGACAGAAAGGTTATGAAAAATAAAATATTAAAGCAAATATTTTGTACATTTGCAATATATTTTGTCCATACTTATAATAGCAGTAAGTAAGCTGAGTCGCACTTCGCACAAGTAAACATTGTCTGGTGTAACTTATGTTTCCTCTCTTAGAGACTGCATGCTTTAGGTGGTGAAATAGCAGACGGCATTCTGAAGGTGACTCATCTGGTGGCGAGTAAAGTGAAGCGCACTGTCAAATTTCTCACCGCAATGTCCGTGGTGAAACACATTGTCACCCCGGAGTGGCTTGAAGAGAGCTGGAGGAGCCAGAAGTTTGTTGGTATGTTTGTGTGAACATGATGTGTTCTGGGTGCTATCATTTTAAACTTCCTATTATCTGATATGATGTAAGCGCTAGCATTAGCTTTTAAGGCTAACAGCAGTGGGGGGTTTTCTGTTGTTGGAATTTAAGATAATTTGAATATTAGAATACCATACTTGTGTCTGTGTTCCAGATGAGCAGAGCTACATTCTGAGGGATGCCGAAGCTGAGGTCTTGTTTGGTTTCAGTCTAGAGGAGTCACTCAAAAAAGCCCAGAGTGCACCACTCTTCAAGGTTATATTGACAAAAGTCTTGGTATCATCACAATGCAGAGGGTTCTTGGTTTACCGCGGTCTCCTCACACAATATATTGAGATTAACCCTATGAATATGCTGTGACATGCCTCCGGACACAACACCCAGTTATGACCGTACCTAATGTACCGTATTTTCCGGACTATAAGCTGCACCGGCATTTAAGCTGCAGCAGCAAAATTTGACCAAAAAAACATCTTTTGCCACGACTAAGCCACACTGTGGACTATAAGCCGCAGGTCATAACATCAGATATTTGTGCAAAAAGATGGTATATGAAAGTTTTAATTTTTTTTATATTTTTTTAAATCGTCTACCAACTGTAACATCCTCTCTAACAACTTTCTCCCTCATTGTTTAATTGATAGATTGATTTAGTGAACATTGCGCACATTGCACATAAATAATATATACAATCATAATATTATAAATACAATCATTTATACAGTATACTGTATATCAAACACAAACTTTTATGCAAGATCTTTATGCCGTCCTCACTCCGAAGTGTCGGGTTTGTCACCAGCTGGATGACGATGTTTGTAACAACCAGACTGTCTTTCCTTTTGCTCTGCTTTATTTGAACAATGGCCTTTGACCATTACCCTCTTTAGGATGCCGTAAAACTAGAAAAATAAAACCGCTAATCAGCTAGTGATACATAGCCCCTCTCGAGCTAACAAGCAAGTTGCACAACAAAAAAATACCCTTATTTGCAATGTCTCTTAACGATAAACAAAACAGATGAACAGTGTCAATTTTGACAACTTGTGTACTTATGGATAATTCTCATCCAAGGCAAAACAAAATAAGATCAGCAACCCTCGAACGTTAACCTGTTGTCTTTGCGTGCTTCCACATTGGATAACTCACGTCTACTGAAAAACAATATTTTGACATAACCAGAAGAGGGTGCTCTAAGTCATAAACAACAAAGGTGGTACTGCATTTTGAAGGGCAGAATAATCTTATTCAATTTATAATAAGCCATTGATTCACATCTTTGCAGTTCTATTTCATATTTGTTTCATAAACTGACTGCTTGAGCAGATAAGAACATTTGCTTGACCAGTGGGGAAAAAACAGCAGATAAGACGCACTGGACTATAAGCCGCAGGGCTCAAATAATGAGAAAAAGTCGTGGCTTATAGTCCGAAAAATACGGTACTTTTAATTAATTTAAGGCAGTTTTTGAGTTTTTCTTGCAACTATTTACGTTAACTATTTACATTTAAATGATGACTTTCTACTGCAGTAGTGTAGGTAAGAATCAGTGGTGCCTTGAAAAATTAACTGATTTAATTGCTTGATAAAGTAAGTTACCTTACTGAGTTACATTGTAAGTAATATTTAATATTTACATGTCCTACCCACTCTGGTTAAATTTGAACAACACCTGGTTTTGCCATTAATAAGAAGTGTGTTTTTAATTATGTTAAAGAGCAATGGTTGTTTTTATTATGAATAAAATAAAGGCAACTTCTTTTTGACATCAACAAACTAAGAGAATAAACTTGACAGTTTTCTAGATTTAACTATACAAATATAAAAAAATTGAATGTTGAGAATATTAATTTGAAAACACCTGTAATGCATTTCACTGTTCAATATTAGAAGTCCTCTTATTATATATTTTCTGTTTCTGTCAAGACAAGACTTATGTCAATTTTATAGTGTCAATATTCAGATTATTTTCTGTATTATATTATTCACGACTAGTTTTACATTGCACTCTGAGAAATGTGAGCTTTTCAGTTAAATCTCGTCAATTCTTTCTCCATGATGCCATAACAGGCAACAAAATTCATGTACTGCCAAGTTTACTGCAATTTGAAGAGTCATCAATCAATATGTTTTTTCAGGGCTGATGCGATAATCTGTAGTCAAGGAGGCCAGTAACCGATATTCAAAGCTGAGAATATTTATTGTTGTAAAATTGCTCAGGACACATCATAGACAAGCATAAACGTATACAACGATAAACAATAAGCTCTTGACTCAAACATATTTAAAGAATTAAACTCACTCTTTGGCATATACACAATCATAAACAGGCAGGAAAGTGGATGGTGCATAACTACAGTAGAGGTTTATGGCACAGATTAGCTCAAGCTGCATCATGAGAAGAAGGAAAAACAATTTTTTTTATTTTAACTTTATTCACACTCAGCACAAGACTGGAGTTGCATTCATTGACCACTCACACTGGGAAATATAAAAATGGCTGAACTTAAGTTTGACATTAAACTGCAGAAACTACAAATAGTCAAAGTGGACTTTTTAACAGTGATATATGGCTTTCACTACTGACCACTCAGTCGTGGTTCTGTCTGATCCCATCTTTTAATGAAAGATGAACAATATACTCAAAGTTGACCTCTGCTATTTGGGGGCTTTTTGGGTCCAGGCCAGTGTGCAGAGCAAAAATTTACACATAAACAACACTATGTTTCTTTTAGATAAACAGTGATGCATGGTTTTACCTGTCTGGCCGGCTTGACGATAGGTTTTCTTCCATGCGGCCCCTGAGCCAAAAGGAGTTTGACACCCCAGCTCTAGATTTTGCATAGCTAACCAATCAGCTACTGCTATGTGCTGGACAGTGATGGCAGAAACAGAGAAGTGCATGAGTATAGAAAGGCATTATTAGTTTGTTGGCTGTAAGATTACCGTATTTTCCGCACTATAAGGCGCGCTCAAAAGCCATAGTTTTTTTTTTTTTAAAGCTGATGGTGCGCCTTATAATCAGGTGTGCCTTATATATGGATCAATATTGAGATTGGGATTCATAGATGGGGAATGAACTGATAAAGTAAGCGTTATCTGTTTCTTTTGTGTGTTTACAGTTGAACAAGGTTGGTCATATTGACATTGAGTTATTATCCTATTGGGAGTTTTGAGTTATTATTTTTGAGTTATTTTTTTATTATTGTTATTACTTTGAGTATTTCTATATTGTGATTGAAAAAGTTGTCATTAATATGTCATTAATTGAGGGTGCGCCTTATAATCCAATGCGCCTCATTATGGAAAAAGTTTTAAAATATGTCATTAATTGCTGGTGCGCCTTACAATCCGGTGCGCCTTTTAGTGCGGAAAATACGGTAATTAAACAGGACATAAGCTGATCTGCACCAAATATGGCGCATATATTTCACAGAGAGAACCCAAGACCACGCTTGATTCAGTTGGAAGTTGAGGCCATCCATCTATTGTGTATAGCCGCTACTAGGGTCACTGCCTTGCTGGTGCCTGTCCCAGCTATCTTCGGGCAGGCGGGCACCGTGAACTGGTGACAGCCAATTGCAGGGCACATTGGGACGAACAACTATTCACGCATCCAATCACAGCTAAGGACAATTTAGAGTGTCTAATACACGTACCATAAGTGTTTTTGGAGTGGACGTCTAGATCAAGCTGGAATTGAATTCAGGGCTCTGAATTGTGCGGCAGAAATGCTAACCACTCTGTTACCGAGCCACCTGAGTTGAGACCAGTTATTAAATCTTAAAACAAGGCAGGTTTCGAGGTCAAGATAACTGATCAAGATAACTGGTGTTCAAATATCCAGGGGCAAACAGGTTTGGGATCCAGACAGGCAGAGCAGTTGGAACACGAGACAGCTTCCCAAAAGAGTACCCAACAACCTGACAAAGACTTCCTAGGACAGGGGTGCCCAAACTTTTTGCAAAGTGGGCCAGATTTGTTGTGTTAAAAATGTAGGGGGGGCCAAACTTGGCAGACATTCTTTACATATCGTGTTTTTAACATTTGCTTTTTTAATTTCATTTCAGCCATGCATATCAAAATTGAATACACATTAAATATTGAAATTGAATATTCACTTAACCACTTTTTTTTAACACTTTATTAACTTTTTTGTAACAGTTGAACAGAAGTAATTGTACTCTTGGGTGCAAATTACATTTGAAACAAAAGAAAAATATCTCACCATGGCAGTTTAATATTTGTAGAATTTTTAAACACAATAACAGAGAAATGAACAAGTAATAGTCATATCAACAAGTGCAGTGCTCATTTAAAATATGAAATACGTGCAGGGCACATTTAAAATATGAAATTAGTAACTATAAATGTTGATTGGATTTTTATTTGTTTATTATTCCGTTGGGAAAAAACGTTTTCAGAATTATCTATATGAAAAAAATTACTTGTCCGCATGAGTGTGATGGGTGAAACTGAGATCTGGAGTGTAGGACAAATGACTCTATGCCAGTAATATGGATGCGCAAGATGTCTTGTAAGTGATAGTCTGATAGCAGTGTCCTCACACGGCTCTTAAGTTCTTAACCGAGAATGTCTTCTCACACAAATATGTCGACCCAAACAAGCCTAGCATTTTTTTACCAAAAGCTGGAATCTCTCGGAAACTTGTCCTCATCCAGCTGTCAGTAAAAGTTGGCGATATAAAGCTGCTGGTGCTGACCGCAGCTCAACTTTTCTTCCTTTTGTTGATTGTCGCTTTTTTAGAAAACTAGGGACTCATACAATCTATAACGCATATACTAATTTGCTGTTCCTAATTGAGCCTAGAGATGGCAGCATTTAGCACACTCAGGTAACAGCGCTGCTGCCCAATGTATTAATTCTCCATGTGGGCCAGACGTTATTGATTTTATGATGGAGGCTGCGGGCCGGATGGAAATTGACCACGGGCCGCATTTGGCCCCCGGGCCGGACTTTGGATATGCCTGTCCTAGGATAAGCATGGCTTCTAAGTTCAGCTAAAATGAAGAGGCCGGATTTTGGCTGAGCTGGTAAGAGATTATTGGACCGCAGGCAGTCTTTTTAGCTTTTTAGCTCCCCGCCCTCCACAAGGAATGTGGTCAGACAGGTATGCGACAGGAATGTGGTCAGACAGGTATGTGACAGGAATGTGGTCTGACAGGTGGTTAATAGGAATGGGGTCAGACAGGTAGGTGACAGGAATGTGGACAGACAGGTGGGGAATGAGGTCAGACAGGTAGATGACAGGATGAATGTGGTCAGACAAGTAGGAGACAGCACTGGACCACCATGCTGTGGCAGATGAGAGGAATGTGATTAGACAGGTAGGTGATGGGGACAGGAATGTGGTCATATGGGTGGGTGACAGAAATGGCTGTGACAATATCCAGTCCTATTTTGAAGCTTATGCATATCAAAGCATCTAATGATGATATCAAAACTGTGATTAAATTGTTTACTTGAAATAGTAACACTTTAGATTGATTGATCGTTACCGACAGTTGTCCTTCCGTCATCCTCGGTCCGCCATTCTTTTTACCCCAAAACTCGGAACTGCCGGTCCGTCGCTCATTCTGTCGTCCATGTTTGATACTGTGAATAAGAAGTGAATTGAACATGGACCGTTTATTCATTGAATTTGACATACGTCTCCCCTTTGTGGCAGAGTAAAGTGATTATAGTCTCATTGACTATAAAGCGATTCCAGCCTTATATTCAATGGAAGCGAGCAACACGACAAACAGGCAAAACAGTTGGCTTGTATAGCTGTCTGCAAACATGGCCGAACCAACGGACATCTGATGGAATGTCTATCCGACAATTGCAATGAGGGATGAAAAACATGCTTCCGACAATATTATTTCGTCGTTTTTCGAGCGTTACCATCATTCGTTAGTCCATTGGCAAAACCAGCATCTGTCGGCAACAGACCGACAATCCTGACGAACTGCCCACCTCTGCGTTACTGATTTATTCCAATGTAAGAAACATTGATTACCCTTTGAACATACTGTATGAACAACCTCGTCATAAATAAAGGACCCTCTGTATTGTCAATTTTCAGACTGGATTGTGTGTTGGCACATGAAATATATATAAAGCAGTCATAGAAAATTATTTATTAAATAAAAAATGCAATGGTTTTCAGAAAAGATGTTATACAACTTTTAAAAATTACTTTGGGACACTTTTTTTTTTAGAAACTAAAAAAATATATAAAATTGATGCCAACTCCCTCATATCAGTTAAACTCGTTATCAAACTAAAGTTCAGTGTGGAGATGTACTTAACTACTGATTAATCAATTACATTACAAAGACCCATTTAGATCCTCAGCCACCTGTCAACGATTGTGCTTTTCTTTCTTTTCGCCTCTTCCTCCTCGGCTGCAGGGAAAGTATTTTTATCTAACACCTGGAATGTGCCCCAGTCTCGGCACCATGAAGTCGATTGTGGAAAGTGCGGGAGGAAAGCTGTTAGCGAAGCAGCCCTCATACAGGAAGATTATGGAGCATCAACAGAACAAGGTAAATATGGCTCTTTTTCTCAGCCTGTTGTAATACTGACAGAAAGCACAGAGATCACTTAATACGGACGAAGAATTTAGTAGGAGGTGGTTGACCTAGTGTTGCATTCACAAGACGCAACAATAGGTAGACCAGGGTAAGTGTATCCATTTACAAAGCTAATATGTGCTGTGTTTTAGGGTGAAATAAACCATTATTTTCAGTTGGCTATATGAAGGCAAACAATTTATCCCACTGCATATGATGCAATATTCAGAAGGACCTACTTTTACAAGTTGAACTTGAGAAGTGACTAAGTTAATAGCTTACAATATTTTTGGGGGTACAAGTCGATCTTGAGTATAAGACAACCCTGAGAATAAGTTGAGCCCTGACTTTAGTGGTTACATATAATATGGATGTCCAATTAAAACACTACCTGGTATGTGTCATTAAAATGTACACTGTTTTTGAGTGGCACCTGTAGGATCTTAACCATGCTTACCTTCTATAAAACATGAACAGAAAGAATGCAAATGTGCTTTTGATGGCAGAATAGTAGTTTGCATATGTATATAAACAGCAATATGTTCATAGATAGATAGATAGCCTTTGGAATTGCAATGAAATGTTGTATTAACGAGCTCAGACCCTCCAAGAAACATATATTACACTTGACAAACATACAATACAAGTTGACGGCGAGACAGGAGGCAAGGCCCATACGAGATATGCTAATGCTGAGCGCTCAAAGATAAGTTTACCAGGGAGGTGATGGAGGAGAGAAAAACAAAAAAAAAAAAAAAAACAAGTCTTTGGCCATGCCCCTAACAAAGGGCATGTCTCAAGTCTGAAAAATTAATCCGCGTTTTGCATGACAATTCTTCATCTTAGTGTCAACTTGAGCATGGCTTCTTTAATGGCCCTCTACATTTCTGCCCTTGAACCACGGCTTTATAAAAGTCAAAACATGCCGCAAGCTGGGCATGTTACTGTAGGTGTCTACATCTAGCCGCCTATATAGGCTTATAAATTTCAAACAAAATAATAGCTCTGAAAAGAAAACATGAATGTAGATTCATTCATCATGGAATACACACACACACACGCACAAAACTTGAGAAAACTATTAACAATATATGAATACACAATAAGTATTTTAAAACAGGAAGTTACTTTTCAGTCACAGCTGTTTGTACCCACACTTGTGTCCCTCAAGATATCTTGAGCAGAAATGGTTGTTAGGACAGGCTGGGTAATGAGTTGTGTGAGGCGCGCTTCATCGAAAAAGTCACAATATGTGTCAAAACGAACAAAACATGCCAGACTGTCAGCAACTCAACGTCATGGTCCTGAAGCCTCCCAGACGCAATGTAACCACTCTTTGAGCATATCACACCACACAAACTCCAGCATTTCAAGACAGCTCAAAATCAGCAGGGACAACACTATGTTTTATGCTATAGATCTGGTGGGTCAAACTCGGACTGCAGTTGTATAGTCTATCCTGGGGAATATTTCACACAATTTTTTTCCCATTATCTTTTTGCGCTCCAGGCTTCTTGCAAATGTTCCTTTTTTTTTTTTTTTTTTTTAGTTGTATGCACCATTTAAAAAAAGAACACTTGATGTGGGCTTGTAGCACACCCAAAAATAAATAAATAAATACAGTCCGGAACTCGAAAAAACATCTTGAAGTGTCACGTTTCACATACGTCTTGTATCAGATCCAATTTCCATTAGTCCCACAACACCCCAAAATGGGCTTGCTTGTCTGCAGCTGTTCACGTTTCAGTTTTACTTTCCTGTGGAGGAGCGGTTACAGTTCATCCAGCTCCAGGGGTGATCCTTAGACATTTTCAGGCCAGCTGAGAGACATAGTCTCTCCACTGTGTCCTGGATCATCCTTGGGGCCTCCTCTTGGTTAGACATGCCCGGAACACTTCACCGGGGAGGTGTCCATGAGGCATCCTTATCAGATGCCCGAGCCACCTCAACTGGCTCCTATCAGCGTGGATGAGCAGCAGCTCGACTTTGAGCCCCTCCCTGATGACTGAGCTTTTGACTCTATCTCTTAAGGGAGAACCCTGACATCCTGCGGAGGAAAGCCATTTCGGCCACTTTTGTCCAGGTTTTCGTGTTTTCGTTTACGACCCACAGCTCGTGAGCATATGCGAGGGTAGGAACATGGTTCGACTGATAAATCGAGAGTTTAGCCTTTGGGCTCAGCTCCCTCTTTATCATGACAGACAAGTAGAAAAACTGCATTATAGCTTATACTGCATCAAGCCACCTGTCGATCCTCTGCTTCATCCTGCTTTAACTAGTCAATAAGACCCCAAGATTAACTCCTCCATTTGGGGCAGGACCTCATCCTCAACCTGGAGAGAGCACCCCACCCTTTTCCAACTAAGGGCCAGGGTCTCAGACTTAAAGGTGCTGTCCCCACCCAGTCGCTTCACATTAAGGTTGCAAATCGTTCCAATGAGAGTTGGATATTGCAGCCTGAAGAAGCAAACAGCACCACATCATCCACAAATAGAGATGCAATCTTGAGACCCCCAAATCTGACCCCCGTCAAGATTTCTGCTGCACCTAGAAATTCTGTCCTTAAAAGTAATTCAAAGAATTGGTGACAAAGGTCAGCCTTGGCGGAGTCCAACCCTCACGAAAACAAATTCGACTTACTGCCTGAAAAGCGGATCAAATTCTGACATCAGTGGTACAGGGATCGAACAGTCCATATGAGGGCATCCGGTACCTCATACTCCCAAAGCCACCACCACACACACACACACACACACAACTCTCCGAGGTACATGGGCGCACGCCTTCTTCAAGTCTACAACGCACATATAGACTGGTTGGGCGAATTCCAATGCGCCCTCGAGGATACTGGTTGTTGAGGGGTTCACTATTCAACATCTAAGACGGAAACCACTCCTTCTGAATCCAAGGTTCGACTTCCTGACAGGCCCTATTCTTCAGCACCCCTGTATAGACTTCACTGTACCAGGGAGGCTTAGGAGTGTCATCCTTTTTTAGTTGGGAGTCACTCTCCAGTCCTCGTTAAAAAGGTGGACCACCAACCCGGCATGCTAATCTAGAGGCACTGTCCCCAATGCCAATGCGATGTTGTAGTGTCGTGTCAACCAGGACAGCCCTACAGCATCCAGTCTCCAGGCTCTACGTCGTTAGAGGCATACGTGTTAGTGGAAATGAGGAGGTCTTGAAATTCTCTCCACCAACTCGCCATGTTCCGAGTCGAGTTCAGCAACTCCCTGTCTCCACTCTACATAGTATTAATGTGGCACGGCTTTCCTCTTCTGAGGCGGCAGTTGGTGGACTGGTTTACTTCCGCTGAAGCTGCACTCTACTTGGCCAGTTGGTATATGTCAGCTGCTTCCGGAGTCTCACACACCAAGAAGACATGATAGTGCCCCTTCTCCAGCTTGATGGCATCCTTTACAAGGTTCAAGGATTGCCTCCACTATAGACATCAACCATCTTATGGCCACAACTTTGATTTGTCTCAATAATTGAGGCAAAGAACAATGTGAACTCTGACCCACTGGGACATTGGGGAAATTCTGTCGTAACTGGAAGTTAAACTCCTGATAGAGGACTCTGCCAGACGTTCCCAGCAGAACCTCACAATACATTTAAGTCAGCTAGGTCTGAGTGGAGTCCTTCTCCACCATCGGAGCCAATATACCACTAAGTGGTGATCAGTTGAGAGCTCTGCCCTTCTCTTCACTCGAGTGTCAAAAAACATGTGGCCACAAATCCGATGAAACAACCACAAATTTGATTATTGAACTGCCGCCAAAAATGCCAAGTGCACATTTGGACACCCTTATGTTTGAACATAGCTTTCGTTATAGACAATCCGTGACAAGCACCGACATCCAGAAACAGAACACCTCTCGGGTTCTCATCAAAAGAGCCATTCCAGCCAATCACGCTCCTTCAGGTAACACACTGTCATTGCTCTCGTGAACATTGAAGTCCCCAAGTAGAACGAGAATGCTCTGAGGGCTCTCCAGTACACTTTCCAAGAACTGCAAAAAGGTTTGGTAACCAGAGCTGTTGTTTGGTACATAGGCACAAACAACAGTCATAACCTGTCCCCAACTGGAAGGCGGAGCGAGGCTACCCTCTCGTCCATTGGGGTGAATCTCAATATACAGGCACCAAGCTGGGGGGCAATGAGTATGCCCACTCTTGTTCTGCGCCTCTCACCATGGGCAACTCCAGAGTGAAAGAGAGACCAATTTCTCTGAAGAGTACTGGTACTAGATCCCAAGCTACGTGTAGACGCAATCCTGTCTATGTCTAGTTGGAACTTTTCTGCCTTGCACGCCAGCTCACGCTCCTTCCCTGCCAGAGATGACATTCTCTGTCCCTAGAACCAGCTTCTGCAGCCAGGGGATCGGTCTGCCAAGGTCCCTGCAGCTAGGCGCCACTAAGCTCCCTCTGCAGCCGATCACTACGGCCCGTCTTACAGATGGTAAGCCCATAGCAAGAGGGGACCCGCGTTACCTATTCGGACTGTGAACGGGCGGAACCCAAGGGGTTGCCCCAGTGACCCGCGTCAGTGCAAGCCATGTTTTGTCTGGTCTCACACTGAGGAATATATATATATATATCTTTTTTTTCCCCATGTGTGACCCTGTCAGGGGCATAAAACGCCAAACAACTTAGCTCATAGGATCATTGGAACATGCAAAGCTCCCCACCACAATAAGACGACGGCTCATTGAGAAGATTTACAGCATATGCATTTAACAACAGTTCTGGAGACGAGACACAAACCCACAACATGTCTCACTAGATTGAGTCCACATGAATGAGACAATATTTGTGCAAACATTTTAATAATAAAGTAATCCTTTTTAGAATTTTTCCAGTTTTCTTTTTTTTTTAAATGAGCAGACATAAACTAAATTGATAGCCGCACAAACGTAAACATGAAACTAGTGATCTTCGTTATGCATACAGCTCCTGCTAGCTGTGGTGTATGGCATGTTTTGTTTTGTTTGTTTTTTTGCTGTGTTCATAAACCTGTCTTATCTGGCTTTTGTTCTAATTATTTGGCATCCGCTTTTTCAACTGGAAAATCAAACACAGCATTCTTCATTTCTCCAGTTCGAATACACCTTGCATGTTGACACGACTCGAGACTTAAATTGCCAAGTACTGAGAAAATTATATTGGGACTTTTCTGTACCTGCAGAATCTCCCAGAGATCATCTTGATTTCCTGTGACAATGATCTACACCTATGTAGAGAGTACTTCCTTAAAAACATTGGTAAGTTCTGCAGACACACACACACACACACACGGGGTGGGTATGAACCCTGTCACATGAGCATGCATGTAAAGGTGTTTGTTGATTGTGTGTCATTTCTGTGTTTCAGATGTCCACAATGCTGAGTTCATTCTGACTGGAGTCCTCACCCAGAAACTTAACTATGATTCATATCCTTTTTTACAGTTCATCCAACTCCTTGAATTGTCAAAAGAGTCACGCAGAGTAATATGGTCCATTCAATTAAGGTTTCATTATTAGAATTTTTTTTTTTTAAATAAATAACAGGTTAGTGTGCTATGAACCTTTTCTATACCACAAAGAAATATTTATTTTAAGTTTATTATTTTAAGAAGAGAAAGAGGGATTTCAGACAAGATTTGAGTTTAGAATAAAACATTAGAACAAGAACATTATACTGCTCTGTGCAAGTCAGCTTTCACAGCCCATATAATGTTTAGACTAGTGGTTCTCCACCTTTTTTCAGTGATGTAAAATATTTTTTTTCACCCAAGTACCCCTTAACCTCCGCAAAGCATTTTGGGGTGCAAATAATAATAATAATAATGATAAAAAACATTACAATATGCCATCAGTGGCTGATTTAGAACCTTAAATAACTAACTTAAAACAACAGAACTGTTCAAACTTCATTTGTATTGGTCCACAAGAAAATAATCAACACAAAGTGTCCTCTTTTGGACCATAGAAGAGATCTGTTATCAAAAAGAAATAACTTCATTATTAATAAATATTAGTCCACAAAAAATAATCAACCACCACCAAAGGTGGCATGTGAGAAGTTGGGTTGAAACATTCTTGTGTTTTTTTTGTTTGTTTGTTTTTTTTTAATAATGAACATAAATCATGAGCATAAAACTAGTTTGATGAACTTTTATTTTCCTGAAACATTGAATTAATTCAATTATTTTTACAGTATTTTTTGTTTGTTTTATATAAAATCTCAACTATCCCCTGGAGTTCCTTCAAGTACCCCCATTTGAGAACCACTGGTTTACGCATGTTATAGTTATATTATTTTTACAAAATGTGGTCTGTAGCTGATAAATGTAAGTTATATTGCAATATACGGTCTGTTTCTCTGCTTACTTATGGAGTAAGATCGCTGTCAAAAAGACAATCATCAGAAGATTAACAGCCACGACAATAAATAAATAAACATTAAATGCTGTAGTTCCCTAAATATAGGACTCACTTTTTCCCCCAATAAATGAGGGTCAAAAGTATGCACGCTTCCAAAAAAACAGTAACTTGAATAATATTTTTTGGGATCTATCCGCGACATACTTTGAGTTATGGCCTACAGATGAGCATCTCTCTATCAGACATATTCTTACTTATGGCAATTACGTTAATGGAACGTTAGACTAGAGGCCGTCAGTTGGCTGTTAGAAGCCAGGACGAACAACCTCTGGTAAGATGAGCAACTTGTTTGCTGCAACTTCCGCATTATTTTCAATAAAAGAAGCAATCAAACTGAACCAGCGTCCAAGATCATCCTTGTTCACACACAGGAATATGACAGTAGCTTTCAAGAAGAAAGGGATTCTTGTAGCAGAGCAGGTTAGAGATCATGCGGCTGCTACAAGGTTGGAGCTAACGGGTTAACGGCCCTCACATGGCGACTTCGAGTGGAGCCCATAGCTGATCAAAATGGATAAAGAGGCAGTAGGGTTTACTTTTATTTGAACAACACTGAGTAAAATTCTCACCAACGCTGTCTTGCACACTCAAATTTTCCTCACGCTGCGCAAAGCCGCCATGCTCCCCTCTCTTACTAGCTCACCTACTCACTCACCTGCAAGCAACACAGCTGTCACTAGTCACCAAATTTGCTACGATCATATAACTTGTGAATATAAAAGATGTTTTTACCTTATCACCAAACATTTGGTGCGTCCTATATTTGGTGAAAATGAGAACACTTTTGCTCAGCACTTAAGATAATTAGAACTCGATTCCATGCATTTCTGACCTGAAATGATGTGATTGATGAATGTATTAATGTTGCCAAATTTGATTCCTTGACTTTGACACATATAAGTTCACTTGATGAAACAATGAAGAGCTGAAGAAGGGCAATTTGTGTCTAACCACACCAACTTTTCTATGTTTTTATTTTTGTGAAGACTTCCCGTCTTTTTGTAGTTTCCGGATAAATAAATGGATGTTATTTTTCTCAAATTAATGTTCATATTTTGGACTATTTTAAATCTTGTTCTCACTGTTGAATGTGTACAGGCTTCACCGTTAATATGATTTTTTTTTTTTTTTTTTTAAATAAAATTGATACTTATTTGTGAAGCTGTTTTTCTTTTCTACTCAATGCTATGGTCTACTTAAGGGTGATGATGAAGGTTGTCAATTTGTGAGGACATTGATTGCTTATCTTAAGATACTGTGTGTATCAAAATTCAGGGCCAACTCAAGACAAGACTTGCAGACCTTATAGAACAAAAGCTTGCTCGCCTTGTTCTCATTTAATTTAGCCTTGAGAGCTTTCTCAAAAGGTACCCCTTCAAGGTTTGAGCCCATAATTCCTGATAGAGTTGACTTAATTAACTGTTAATGATGATCTGTGGTAGTTACTGGTGAAGTTCTAATTGCAGGCTGTCAAGCAGATAGCCTCAGGCCATATGTAAGTGAGGATGCTAGGTATGAGAGGCACTTAACATCGTTTGCAGTGCTGCCCTCAAAACGGCAGAAGACTGAATTAGACAACCTGAGTCAAGGTCATGTGCTAGTTTTTGTATTACTTAAGTTTAACCCCTGGGTGTCCGGGGATTTTTCACTAACCTAGCCTTATTATAACCCAACTTGGGCTTACAGAAAGGGTCATAACATTGTCAAATATAAATATATTTTTACTTTCAACCCTTTAAAATCTTCAGTGGCATCAGCCCTACCCATGCATATGTATATTTACATATACATACAGTATTCCAAGGCTGTTTGGTTTGGAAGAAGTTTCATTTTGTGAGGAAATAAACAAATGTTAACAGCCATTTAATGCTGCAGATTTTGTAGACAGAAATATGCAGATATAATGTTATGCGTTGCATGAAAAAAAACGCTTCCCAGCAGCAAAATAAAAGCTTTCCTGCAATATTTAGTGCTTGGATCGAAACCTTTTGTCAACTCAAAGTCCCACAATGTATAACAACATCGCATGATGGAAGTCAAGCTAAGCTACTCAATTTTGTCATTGAAAGGCTTTCAAATGTCAGAAGTTGTCCGCTAGCCCCCCTCTGTGGTTTTGGGGTCCCAACACAAAAATTTCTATTGTACCCTGTTTGTGAGTTATTGTTGATAGGATTAATGCAAAAGTCAGGGGAAATGCATGACAAAACATTGGGTTTTCAGTGTGTTCACGATTTACGATATTTCCACAATTCAATGGCAGTAAATGAGCCTGACATCTGCAGGGTGAACGTCTTGACGTGCCGTTTGCAAACATTTAGAAGGGACGGCATATTGAAAGTCGAGATGTTTTTACAATCTATGCAATATTTTAGCCTGTTAAGAGTTTTTTGTATGCTTTTTCTTTGACGTCAAACTTCAAAAACATCTAAAAACCTGAGTTGTGATAAATTTCCCCCAGGGATTGAAGGGCCTCTCTGACCAAGATGCTCCATTTTTCACTAGCAGCTCAGATTTTTTTTTAAATCAGGAATATGATATGATCTTGCATTTTCCGTTTCATCCATTTGTTTGGAAGAAATCGAACACGACTTTCAGACCATAAAGCCCAGGAACTCCAAATTCCAGGCATGAAATATTTTTGCTCCTAAGTATGTCAGTGTACCCCACAAGATTGCATTCACACCAAGCAACAGTGGGCAATGTAAGTTTATTCAAAAAAAAAAAAAATCACTCCACTTTCCTGACAAACAAGCAGGATGACAAACAAGAGGAGCGGCTATTGACTGCGTCATCATTTGTTGTGACACACTGCAGAAAAATGGAGCCAAATGGTCTCTTTCTTTATTTACTGTACATAGCCTGATTTGAAAAGGACCATCTGTACTGACCCAGATCAAGAGATGCAAATCCACTTCAATTGATGCTTGGTCTGTGTATTTTTCTTTCAAGGCTAAGGTCACAATGCACATACCAAAAATGTGGGCGTGCTCGCCAAAGTCAGACGCTCTGTCACCCACTAGCCGCTTTGGCGTGGAAATGCCCAGACGTGTCTACTCATCATTTCTCATCGTTGAAGCAAATGGCCGTTGGATGTCATCATCCCTGTAAATACTCTGGAGAGCCTGGGCAATCTCACACACAAGGCTACGTTGCTGAATGAACAAGGAAGGACTTCCCTACTTTCTGCAAGTGCTGTATGACAGAATCCTCGTAAAAATTCACAAACTAAGAGGGACCATCTGTACTGACTGATGGATGGCCTAAGTTCACTTCAGTCATGGCTCAGTCCATGTCTTTTTTCAAAGCATCATGTCACAAAGCACACCCTGAAGATGTAGAAGCATGCCCCTAAGAAGGGTGTTCTGTGAGCAATTTGCCGCTTTGGCAAGGGACTCTCATAGTTGAAGGAAAATTGGCGTTGGATGTTCTCATCCCCGTATGTCAGGGTTATCTTTAAACGTAGACTAAGCCAAGCCCTGCTGCTAAACAGCAAAAGAGTAACTCCTACCTAACCACTCAGACCAGCCAAGAGTGACTTTTCTCTGCCTAGGCAAAGGGAAAAGCTTGGCGTACATACCCATGCGTTGCCAACAGCATTTTCGTCGCTCAAGCGTCCCCGCCTGCTTTTTATTCATTCAGCAAAGCATTGCACA
The DNA here is from genome assembly GCF_059441005.1 of Hippichthys cyanospilos. Lineage (NCBI taxonomy): Eukaryota > Metazoa > Chordata > Actinopteri > Syngnathiformes > Syngnathidae > Hippichthys > Hippichthys cyanospilos. The sequence goes on from NC_142380.1 coordinate 18,814,567, forward strand.
TTACAAGCCATAACAAAAAGAGCCAGCCGGGCACCACCAACAGCTGGGCCAAGGTCCCCACTCACACTTTCCTGCGTCAACAGGTTCATCTAAGGACTGGAGCGAGATGATCTAGGACTGCATAGATGGATAGCAATGCACGCTATTCTCGGCAAGAAATAAGCACATAATGAAACCAACGTAATATATGATTCCCTTCACACCGTACTCAGGAAAGCCATGCACCTATCATTTTTGCTCGCCTTCCATTATTTCAAAACAGTAATGTGGCTCAGCATCACACAATGGCAGCTGCTGGAAGTGAGAAGAGCACACCTACCTAACCAATCAATCAGCATTTGTGAGAGCAACACATCATGGTCAAGGGCTCCTTGTAGGTGCACAAAGACACGAGTTTGGAGGTGGAACTTAGGAAGGCCCTGGTGGTACCTTCAAGACCATAACATGTTTTGGGTGTGTGAAAGAGGGAAGTACTCAAACTCCTGAGGTACGTCAAGTAGTTCTTGAATTGGTTATCGTGATCTGGAAGGCCATGTCACCATTCCTCTTCCCATAACACGTGGGAAGAATCAGTTGCTATTAATTTACATTAAGATATGTATATTATACAAAGGTTTTCATTTGAAAATGGTGTTATCATTGTACACATTTGAAAAGTCACAACAAAAAAAACGAAAAAGTGAAATAACAGGTGGGCAACATGCCTCATGTTTAGTGTTCCGCCTTGCAGGTCAGGATTAAAATCTTGACTGTTTAGACTTTAAAAGTTATTCCCATGCTTGCGCAGGATTTCCCCAAGTTCTCTTGCTTTCTTCCACAATACACATAAAACAAATGCATGTTAGTTTTATTGAGTATTAAGTCATCCATCCATGCATTGTCTACCGTCGCTTATTCTCACAAGGATCGCTGGCTTGCCTGTGTCTATCCCAGCCACCCTGGAGTGGTGGTGAGACAATCGTAGGGCACACCAAGACAACATTCACAATCACACTTAAGGCCAATTGAGTTTCCTGTCGTGTGCCTGCGTGGGTCTGTGTGTGTCTGTGTGTGCACGTACAAGTGTGAGAGGGATTAAATTCCCGCTCGAGGATGAAAAAGATGATAATCACGGCCACTTCTTCTTGCTCATGGCCCCGGAGCTAACCATCAAATATCGGCCCTGAGGGGGATGGTCATCATTTTAATTTGACAGTTCCAGTTCAGATCCTGGTTCTCCATCCATCCATTCATTAATCCAATATCTACTGCTTATCTGGGGTCAGGTCGCAGGGGCAGCAGCCTTAGCAGGGGAGCCCAAACTTCCCTCTCCCCGGCCACTTAGTCCAGCTCCGTCGGGGGGATCCCAAGGTGTTCCCAGGCAGCCGAGAGACATAGTACCTCCAGCATATTTTGGGTCATCCTTGGGGCGTTTCAGAACCGCATTGCGGTCGTCATGATCATTGGAGAACAAGGTGGCGTGTGGGCAATGTTTGCTGACCAGTGCTGTACATTCATTTCGAATAACACAGCTCCAGAGGGGTCACTCATGAAGGCCATCAAGGGCCTGCGCATTCAGAACCACAGAATGAAGAAGCACTCAAGAGTAAACACCTCTGTCTGGTCTGTGTGGTGGGATAAAACATTTGGAAAGTATAAAAACTTGGGTTTTTCCATCCCAGTTTCTATAGCTGTGTTTACATACTGATAGCTGTTTTGTTACTGTTACCGAGTGCTGTTATGCTTTAGTAAACAAAATACATGACAAATACAAAGCTGCATTTAAAGTGAAAGCAAGGAAAAGTACATATTGTATTTATCTATTACTGTGCGTAACCATAAGTAAGTACTATCTTGCAGCTGTGTATGCTATAGACTAAATATAAGATGGTTAAATGCATTATTAGCTGGTTAAATGCATTTGTGTGTTGACATGTAGTTTCAGTTTCACTTGGTGGCTCACGGTCCATTTTGTCTTTGTGTCTGCAAACCGCGGCCAGTTCCACTGCTAGTTACCGGCCAATACGCCCAGGCGGCCAAAATCGCAGGGATGACTGCAGTTGGGGAGATTAACGAAAAAGGCCAGGCGCACATCTAGTGTCTCCACAGCCTGCGGATTCCCAGCACCAGTGGAGAAAAGAGAAAAGCGCTATATAACTGAAAGTCCATTTACCATTTACCGTAACACCCAGCTGCCTTTTTACTCACATCTCTGAAATCATAAAGTCGACACATCGTTAAGATTTCCATGTTGATAAATAGTGCACTGCCTGTGACTAGCAAGCCCTCTGTGTTTTGTGCAGGCTCGTCAATGAAACCTCTGCTGATTGGTTGTGGCATCACATTTCTAGCGTCAAACCAAGGAACAACACAAAGACCATCAAGCATATCTTCCTAATCAAGTTGAAAAGGCTCGTTTTGTTTGATGGAAAGATTGATTTCACAACTGCGTTGTAATGACGTATCACATATAATTTTTATACAACCAGCAATTTTCGCTTTTCTGAATTTTCCTCTGAAACAAGGCATAATAGTTTTTCGCAGAGGCATTTCTTAAACTGAATTTTTTACATTACTTGGGCATTATTTTATTTTGACTAAATTCTTGTGATTTTGTCCAAAGTATGGCTTTTCCTTTGAAGTGTGATAACTAAGTCATTTCTACACATATACCTTTTTTTTTTTTTTTAAATGCCCCCTTTGGACAATAATAGCGGCATTATTCTCATAGTAAAACTAACTATGCTGTGTGTGTGTGTGTGTATATATATATATATATACTGTATATATATATATATATATACAGTATATATATATATATATATATATATATATATATATATATACAGTATATATATATATATATATATATACAGTATATATATATATATATATATACAGTATATATATATATATATATATATATATATATATATATATATATATATATATATATATATATATACAGTATATATATATATATATATATACAGTATATATATATATATATATATATATATATATATATATATATATATATATATACAGTATATATATATATATATATATATATACAGTATATATATATATATATATATATACAGTATATATATATATATATATATACAGTATATATATATATATATATATACAGTATATATATATATATATACAGTATATATATATATATATACAGTATATATATATATATATATATATATATATATACAGTATATATATATATATATATATATATATACAGTATATATATATATATATATATATATATATATATACAGTATATATATATATATATATATATATATATATATATTTACACATATAAAGGTGGCAGTTCTGTATGTTATTGCGCAATAGTGGCTTTTTATATGCATTGTGTGTGTTGACTCACTATATTAGTTGCACAAACACCGTGTGGCCACACAGCGACGCTGGGTTATTCAAGCCTGCTTCCTTCAAAAGTTTGACAAGTCCATCAGTTGTGGTTTGCGCAGTTCATTCGGGACCTGGTTTAATTAGTCCAAGGAAGTCAAAGGTAAATTCTTTGTCAATGTAAAGTGACAGTGAAAACAATCTCCTTCACACCCTTATGAAAATAATACTCGGCCTCGACAGCCAGTCTAATCAGCTTCAGTAAACAATTATCCCCAGCTATATGAAAGGCGAGGAGAAAACTTACAGTGTACTGTTCCTGCAGTTTGTTTCGCTATTGCTTCTCAACTAGCTTATTTGTTAACAATAAGTAGCGCTACATTCATGTGTGCTTTTGATTCTTGTCAAATAAAGGATGATTGAAAAATTTTGACCCTGTATCAACCATGCCTGTTTTGTCTGCTAGCTGAGGACAAATTTTGCATCACATTTAAGTGTGCTTCAAGCCATGGCAGATCTTGGAGCCCCTTTTTAGTTAATTTAAAAAAAAAAAAAAAAGGTCAGGCTTGGTTGTCATGGTTGCAAGTACAGTATGTATGTACACAAATGCATGAAGTGAAGCACACAATGTCACACATCAGTGATTTCTGTCACACATGTGTACCTGTGTAGCAGTTATGTGCACTCCTGAACATATGGCTCTTGGGTCCTTTTGCTGTAGCCTTCTGTGACTTTGAAAAATCATTTGAATTAATCAGTTTGGCTTCCAAATGTTTGTATATTTGGAGATTCAGACTAACCATAAGACGCAAGGAATCATGTACTAAAGTTGCAAATGTTTTTCAAATCAAAATGTTTTAGTTTAGGAGTCTCCAATTTTGTTCTTCGAGAGCCCCTAAAAATATATTTTTGTATGTTTCACTCCTCCAACACAGCTGACTCAAATAGCAGGATTATTATCCAGCTTCAACGGACCTTGATGATTTTCTGATCACTTGTATTGAATTGAATATAATCTCACCTCTTTCCTGAGTTTAAAATAGTGATCAATTTAGAAATCAGAGGAGAGTAATTTATTTGCTGGCTTGACGTTCGTCAGAGCCTCGCCCCCTTTACGTCCGTCATCCCGTCTGTGTATTTTTAACCAACCTTCCGCCACCACTAGAGAGCGACATTTGACTCTTTTTGTGGTCGTCTTTCGTCAGGAGCTGGACTACTTCTTTCTGGCTCACACTTTCTTTTTTTTTTGTTGTTGTTTTAGTACTTAAACGCCATGTCTGTGGTTCTACACTGCAATTGAAACACAACACAGCAATGAGTAAGTGTAACACGAAAACAAAGTCAGCTAAGCGGTTTCACCCAAGGCTATAATCAGTGGCGGCCCGTGACTTTTACACGTACGTCTTCTGTGATGTCAGATTCTCAAATAAATAGCCCCCATGCGCACACGTGCGCATTACTGGGCTACACAGGCTATTTTTGAGCAACTTTTAAAGGTCAATAAACCCGCCTCAGTCAATAAAACTTGTCATTGTACGTGATGTCAAAACTTTAAAAAAATGAATAATAATTTAAAATAAATATCCACGAAATTTTATGAAGTACAAATTACAAATCACAGTTTTATATAATAATATCATTTTAATTCTTTCTATATTGAATATAAAAGAAATAAAATAACACAAACATATTACGAATAAAACTAAATAAAGAAAAGGCTTTCACTCACCACAACAAAGGGCGATCACAATCGATCAGTCTTTTCAATATGGACTTTCACTTATATAGCGCTTTTCTACCTTGGGTACTCAAAGCGCTTTACACTAACTCGTCATTTACGTACTGACGACTTATCATCAGGAGCCACTAGGGGTTCAGTGTCTCGCTCAAGGACCCAGCTTCGACATGGTCTTGATGGTCGGGGGTTTGAACCCACAACCTCTTAGCTGGGAGGCGACCACTCTACCACTCAGCTGGCCGTGTTGGATCGCTCCCTGTGACCGCAAAGCGGCCGCCATGATTCATTCCTGCCCCCTTCGTGTGCCGTTGAATGTTCACGAAGTTGATTGGCTGTTGCGACTCGAAACGCGAAAAAAGTACATAAAAATTACTTCACGCAAAAAGGCGAAATTTCGCTTCTCGTGACCGCGCGCGGCCATCTGCGACGCTCCATTCGCTTCCATCGCGTCGCCCGACCTGCCTTCGCGCCCAGTCACGCGAACTCCATGAAACCAAATCACCTTCTAAACATTATTTCGGGTGCAGCCCACGCGGCCCGGTACCAGCCGGGGGTTGCGGACGACTGCCATAGCACAATGAGGAGCTCCATTCCACTCTGTACCTTTGAACTGCAATGTACAATAGTGTATGGGTGTCCCCATAAGTTTTTAAAAGCACCTTAATGCACGTGTCCAGCCGTGCTTTGTTGTCTCGTTGCTGCCTTTGTTAAACGATTGAAATTTACAAATCCGCATAGTCATCGTTGTTGTTTGTTTAAAGAAGTTGTGTCCATACAAAACTGCATAGTGCGGTTTCAAATTCATGCACAAGCATGCCAAGTTGCTAGGCGGCAGTAATTTACCAAATGCTGTCGAATCAGAAAGAAATTCCGCCTCTGATGTGTACAATCAGAAAGAACTTCCGCCTCTGACGTGTCCAATAAGAAAGAACTTCCGTCTCTGACATCACCAATACCTGCGTCATTGGCGGGAAAAAGCGTAACACAATAATGACGCAAATCTCCATTCAAGCAACCACGAAACTGGAGGCTTGGGCAAATCTCCGCAGTTTTGAAACATTCAAATTTAATTAAAATAAAACCCGCCACATATAGCAAATAGAGCAAAACGGACATACAGTGGGCCCCCGTGTTACGAATTTAATCCATTCAGCGGCTACGCTTGTAACTCGAACTGCTCGTATGACGGGCAATCTAAACCTATGTTAATTAGTGAATGCATGCTACGCGTGCAAAAACCTTAGGTAAAAACATCACGACCTTATACACATATTAAAAATTAGTAACATAATCTACTGTACAGTTAAATTAATTAACAAATATACATAGGAAAAATGACATTTACCTTTGGGGCGACGTGACTTGAGCTGGGTGGAGGCGGAGGGGAGCAGACCAACCCGCAGAATTTATTGAATTATTTTCTTGAACAAGAACTTTTCTCAAACTAGAACATATCACCGGCAATTTCCTTCTCTTTAATCCATAATAGAAGAAGCCTCTCCGTTTTGTTGTCGATCGAGATCCGTCCCCCGGCAAGGAAAGTCTTGCCCTTCGAAGCTTGCCGAGCAGTTACGGCCATACTCACGAGCAAGGTTAACTATGCGTGCGCCTCCTTCGTATTTTTTTAATTATCTCCTGCTTGGTTTCTATTGTCATCATCCTCTTACTTCTTCCTTTAACGCCACTTGCAATTTTAGAAGCCATGTCTAACAGATAAAGTTTGCAAAGTCTTCACAACATTCCTTCCTTCCGTTTTTGACTCATTTTCTCTCCTTCCTTCCATCCCGACCAGCTGTGCCATCAAGCGAGATAAAGGCGTTCGGCCAATAGCATATCGGCATTTCTGTGATTGACGTGACGCCGGCCAATAGCATCTCAGTGAGTGAGATGACCGTGACCTTAATCGACCAATAGCATATCGGCATCTCCGTGACTGACTCCGTGACTGACACCGTGACTGTGACATTGTAAGAGCAATAGCGTTCAGCGTTACCATGGCAAGCGTGAACATTTGATTTCGTTGATGCAGCAAAGCGAAAATAATTGTACGAACACATTGACCGTCATGTCGGATTGTTCGTAAGACGAAAGGTTTGCGCGTAAGAGGGGGACAAAATACGCGGCGGTCCACGCTCGTAAGTCGAAAAGTTCGTAAATGAGGGAGTTTGTAAACCGGGGGCCCACTGTATTTACTGCCCATTTGCAAGAACTATGGCTACGCGTAGACAAGGGCTCAATTGGTTCTCATTTGTATAAAAGATGGTTTCATTAACATTTGCCTAAATTTGATCTATCACATACACTACAAGTAAAACAAAGTATTGCTGAGGTTGAATTTTCTAAACGTCTTTAATTAGGGAATTAAAAAAACTTTGATCTTAAACTTCTATCTTGCCTCTCCTGGCCAAGAGCCAATCAGAGAAAAAAACATGCAAATTTGTTTTGCATTCCCAGAATGCTCTTATCAGCAAAAAAACTCAAACCAGGACTAAGAAAGCGAGCAACTACAAAAAAATCTCCAGTAAAGTTGGCTGGGTGAGTGTGAATGACAGGTAGTGAATTGAACCAACTTGCATTTCTTCACTACTGATAAGTGTCTATTGTCACATTGACACAAGGCCGAAACGTTCAAGTCAGTTGAAAAAGGGGCGTGGCAGGCTGACGGTTCTTTGATGGACATCTAGCATAATTTCTATCCTGTCGACGATTACAACGACGGATGAAAATGGCAATTCCGACATTTTTAATTCGTCACGTTTTAAACCATTCCCGTCATTTGGCAGTTGCTGTTACATCAATTGATTATTTTCAAATTGATAGAAGCCTGAATATTGGCTGTGACATTATTTCAATATTTTTAAGTTTTGTTTTGCTTTTTTTTTGTTTTTGTTTTTTTCCAGGTTTGATTAGGGCTGGAACACGTAAGTCTTGCAAAAGAAAAACTTTAGGTTTCGTTCCCCTTTGAATTTACAATTTAAGTAACTATCATCTGACAGCTTTACAAATTAAATTGTGTGCTTTAAACTGACTCACTTAATTTTCTATCATGCAATAGCATTTACATTTTGATGCATTAGGTAATTACTCGATTCATTAGTCTCAGGCCAGATGAGCATATTTCAGAATGAAACACAGCCTACTGCACAGTGAATCATAGATGGATTTCTAAAAAACCCTTGACTGACAAAGTGAGCTGCGGTCAATCGAGAGCAATGATGGGAGCTCTCTCAGCCACTTTAATGATTTAGTTAATCTGTCGACCTTGCAGGTGTGAAATAGAGACATTATCCTTTAGACACGTCACCTGTCATTACCGTTTTACTTTGGAATGTTAAAGCTATCATGTCACCTCCTCAATTCCACTCACTAATCATAATTAGACACAGTGCATGAGTGACACATTTATTTGCTAAATAACTGCTCTTTTTAAAGCACAGATAGAGATGTCTGTCTTACAGCTACAACGTGTTTCATATTAGCTAGCATTAGACCTGTAGTCCTAGTTCACATGTAGAAATTGCAAGTGCAATAGATTTATTTTGAGTAAAACATCAGATTAATTAAAAAAAAAATTAAAGGAAATGCAACAAACATTGGGTTTAAAATCTTCAATAGTTTTACAGGTAAATGGTCATGCATTGAATAGTTCTGCAGAATACAGAGTACAGAATAATTGTAAAAATAGTGATTTTTGCTACAACGTATATACTGTAACTGCTTGCAATGAAGAAATGCTTTGCCTTGAGAATGGATGCACTGCTTGCAATGGAATCATGTTTGCTATGAGAAGGTTGCCGTGAGAAGGTTGTCTCGAACTTCACTGTGGAAAGGACAGCCCTGACCAGCCTGCTCAAGCTCAAATGCAGACAATAACACTTCACTTGTTATCGACAAACGTCTTGCAAAATGTCTGGACACACAGAAAGTTTTACCACACTTGTACTAATCATACAAACACATAGAAGGACAAGTACACTGGGTTCGGGCCATGTTTTTTCTATCGAGGGCAGGAACCTTCATGTAATTGAGACTTCAGAATTAAATAAAATGAGAGGATTCGGAGATGCTGCTTTCAACAGTTCTTTTCCGTTCTCGTGCATGAGCTGAAAAAGAATGCCTTTTCTCCCTTTTTTTTTTTTAATAATTTCTTACAAATGTGTAACAAGTGAACCTGACATGTATGCAATAATTTGTATTCTCCTACAATAATCCATCCACCCATTTTCTATAGGCGCTTATCCTCATCAGGGTCACTGGCTTGCTGGTGTCTTTCACGCAGAGTATCCAATACACCTTCCAACACATTTTTCGAGTGTGGGACTGTTGTCCAATTTTCTTGACACCATATCTGACTGACACACAACAGCAGCATTATCAGACGCTCCATTGGAGCTCCATAGGAGCAGCATGGACAGCGATTGCTATGTTGGCAGTCTGACCAAAGCATTTATTTTGAGATACAACTGTTCTATTATTATTCCTGCACTTGTGTGGTTGTATTGTCAAAAAAATGATAGAAAGGGATTCCACGGAGTATAGAATTTTCTCCAGAGCCACGGATGGTGCATTTAATTTTGTCAAGCCTGAGGTTCATTTGCACCTCCCTTATCCATTGAGAGATCGTGGGTGCAGCAGCCTACATCCACCTCAACAGAATCAAACGCCTTGCCAAGAGTGTGGTAAAGGCATTGACCCTGCGGCCTCTAATCAGCAGCTGGAATCCCTCTAGTAAAACTCCCAACATCAATATTAAATGATCTGGGACGATCTCAACAACAAGTACACTGGAAAGGACTTCAAAAGCAGCCTTCCAAAAGTTTTCTATGGCAGGACATAACAAAAACATATGGAACAGTGTTGGATCCACCAGCTTACACCTATCACACAAAGGGCTAATTTATGGAAAAAACTTGGACAATCTAACCTTAGACGAGTGCACCCAATGCACTATGTTGAATTGGATCAGGACATGACGAACGCACGTTGATAAAGACTGTAGCCTACTCAAGATCTTAGACCAAAGGTCATTGTCAAGTGAGACTTTGAGACCTTATTTTTAGACAGGGTAATTGTCCCCCAAGCGGGACATTGTCTATGATTGTTGTAGAAGGTTTATTGGGAAAATGTGGTATGACACTTAACATAACTTCTAAGTTACAAGTATCTGAAGTGGTGCAAGTTGAGAATATTGTATCCTTGGACCAGCTGTGAGAAAGAGGCAAAGCTGTTCTCCACAAAAAGGTCAATAAGCCACTTGGGACTCAACCTAAACCACAGGTGGAAGGCCTTGTCAACCGTTGATGGTACAAAACTGTGATTTCATGCCACTTTGCTAAAAAGGCACATAGACTACCCCAAATTTCTTCTTAAATTGGAAGAATATCCAAAGCAGGTTAGATATTATTGGATTATTACTAAATGCCCCCACTATCAAAGGCAGTGGCACATCGAACGATGCTGATAGGGGAGAGATTCAAGAGTTTTGTTGGCATATGCAGAGTAATACCATACAATAAAATTCTTATTCTGTTCGCTTCCCTGAACAGACTACATTCCATAATCAAGCACATAATAGAGTAGGCTATAAAAAAAACAGTAATAAGGCCAGTAATAGTAATAAATCAGACCCAAATAGGAACATTTTCTTCAAGATGAACATGTGGCCAATACGCCATGCAGTTTAAATTGGAAGCACAGTAATGAAAAGTGAAAATTCCAAAGAGCCATACCACCTTCACTTTAGCCCACTGCAAGAATTCCTTGTGCAAACAGGCTGCGTGTTGCGCCATATATAAAATTATATGATTGAGTCCAGTTATTTTTAAATATGAGGCTGGCATAAAAATGGGCAAACAGTGCCCTTCATGTATAAATACCTGGGCAATATGGTCATGTTTATTGTGTTTGTGACCCAGCTACTTTCTTCGTGTCGACCTATCGCGAGATCGATCGCGAGACGTCGTGTGCACGTCTTTTTAAACATGGCCGCGCCCGGCATTCCCTCGTGAGTTGGGTGCGGGACGGACCGTAGCATACACAGTCCATTGCAGATGTTCCGCCCTTCTCATGGGAAATTGTGCACGCCATGATTTGAGTAAACGAGGGACTGGCCAGGTTCCCGTTGATGGCGAGCTAAACCCACGAGCGAACTGACCAGTGCGTTCAACTGCCGTGTGACTCACTGACTGAGTGAGCCAACCAACCAACCCTGTGCACATTGTATATATTGTATATATTTTGTTTGTCTTCACTGTACATAATAACAACACCTTGCTGACTATATGCATTCTGTTCATCATTGAGCACCTCACTTTCCTCCTAGCCGAGCCAAGATCTTCTGCACTAGCCTAAGTTATAATACCAAACCAACATCATAATTCACATTACAGCATAACAAGTGCTACATGTTAAACCATGCTGCCAGCAAAATGAGTAATGGGGACCAATTTGTTAGGTCTGTCTCAGTTCGAATAAAGAACTTCTCAAAATTATACTTCCAGAGTGCTTCGTAGTGTTAAAATACACATATTCCAAGGTAACAAAAGCTGCTTATATCAGTTTGAAAGGTGAGCTGTCCCAAATATCAAAATCATCAGTATCTGAAGTCATCAACTCAGTTTTGTGGAGATTTAATTTATAGGCTGACAATCTGCCAAATCTTTGAAACAGGTCAAGCAAAGGTCGAGGTAAACAAAAGTAAATCATCAGCGTACAAGGAAACCCTGTGTTCTATGCCTCCTCTGGTTATGAATTGATCTGATCTAATGGATACAGCAAAACAAAAAGCACAGGGCTGAGAGGGCACCTTTGGCACGTTCTATGGAATAAGTTAAATGGCTCTGAAATTGCATTATTTGTTAAAATCCTAGTCTTGAGACCAGATTATAATAACCTAATCCAGGAAATGAAAGTACCCCATAATAAGTAACATATTAATCACATACATAGCCTCATTCCACCCAATTGAAAGCCTTTTCTGCATCCATAAATATAACACACTCTGAGACTGATTGGCTGGGGGTGTAAATGTTAAATAACCACTGAATATTGAAAAAAGATCATCTCTGTTGAACTAGCCTGCCTGATCATGAGATACAATGTTAGGCGGGACAGTCTTATTTTGTAATGAGCATTTAACAGTGATATAGGCCTTTAGGATCCATATTCTCATGGATCGTTGTCCTTTTTCACCAATAATGTTTTCTCAAAGTAGGTGGAAGGTGACCCAAAGAGAGTGACTTTTCAAAAATGGTCATCAGGATGGGAATTAGCCAGGACGCAAATTTTGAATAGAACTCGATCGGGAAGCCATCCAAAGCTGGCGACCTCCCTGGTTGAAGTTTGGTTACTTCCAGCTGGGTCAGTATCAATTCTGATATTAACTCCGAAGACACCTGTGGAAAGTCATAATCCGCGAAGAAGTTTTTCATAGGTTTTGAATCAACGGGAGCCTCTGAAGTACAGTACAGGTATATATTTTCTTGTATTAATCCCTGAACACTGTATGAATTTCCCATTGATCCCTTAATAGTTTTGCCATCCTAAGAGATACCAGTGATGGTAATTTTTTCTTTAACCCTCTTTAATTGTCGAGGTGTAGTCAGATCAGCACCTCCAAATGGGAAACCATGGTCCTCAGCCGAAAAAGAGTAGGGTGCCCTCTCTGGGTCAGGGGTGAGGTCCTGCCCCACGCGAAGGAGTTTAAGTATCTTAGGGTCTTGTTCACGAGTTGGGGGTAGGATGGAACGGGAGATCGGCAGGCGGATTGTTGTAGCATCTGCTGTACTGCGGACGCTGTCGTGGTTAAGAAAGAGCTGTGCCGAAAGGCGATAAGACTATTTACTGGCCAATTTATGTTCCTGCCCTCACCTATGATCACGAGCTGTGGGTCGGGACCGAAAGAACAAGACCCCGGATGCAAGCGGCCATAAAGAGCTTCCTCGGCAGGGTGTCCAGGCTCTCCCTTAGAGATAGGGTGAAAAGGTCAGTCATCCGGGAGGGGCTCAGGGTCCAGCCACTGCTCTTCCACGTTGAGAAGTGTCAGTTGAGGTGCTTTGGGTTCCATTCCTTCATAAAATACATATTTTAGAACACATTATAAGATGCATTCAGCCTCTCTCACCACTACAACGCTACGCTTCCTCAACACTTGAAAACATGGCAGCTACTGTAATGTATGTGGTATCAACACAATGCTCCACTTTTCTGATTTCAAAAAAATTGGGATTAAGTTGCTGGCGCAAACGGCTCAAGAGTTATGTTGATGTAAAAAATATCTTGCGGGCCGGTTTAAACCTCTACGGGCTGTATATTATACTTTAATGCATCATTTCTCCTTAAGAGGAGAAAGTTTCAGAGCGCTTTTAATTTTGAAAAAGCAGTGGAGCGAAAACTCCCTTTGTGTTACCCATCCACGCGATGGTGATCAAGGGGATTAAGCCAGTAACTGATAGTAACAAGCCTACTCACAGCCTTTTGAAAGTGCTTTAATCGAATGGTGCTAGTAAAGCAGACACAGAGTGCCTTCAGGGAACTCCTGTGGACAACATTGTGCTAACTTTATGTTGCTACTGTGTTTGAATCAAAAAATATTATAAATGACTTCCACACCTAATTGACTAGTATCACTACAATTGTGCATAGCACATTTTTTTTATAGTCCACGTTAAAGTTCACAATTGAAATTGACAGAACCATATATTCATTTCTCAAAACAACTTGTACAAAGAGGAAAGCATCATGGTACCAACCAATAAAGCAGTTTACATCATCTCTCAAATATACATTTTTGTGACGCAAGAAGATATTAGTGCCATCAGGACAAGTCTTGTCATTGTGATCATAAACTGATACAAAGCTTCAGGCATTTGCTTTCATTATAAAAATTCAAGATTCATTGGAGAAACTGTCTAATAGAATATACATAGATTCAAAATATTCTTGAGTTGAAATTATTACAAATTGGTCAGTCATTTTGCAAGTAACGAGCTAATGTCAAACTTGTGTGCCATGAGATCACACAACTTTGTTACAAATTGGGATGAACATGACAAAATCTATTGATGATGTTGTAAATCAAGGGTCCCCAACGTTTTTATCACCAGACCGGTCAATGAATTAGACTTATTGTGAACTGAGCTCAACGACTAACTAATGGGAGCCCTCACCTTGCTTGAGCCTCGACAACACTTTTGAGGCTACCGCCTCAAAACATAGACAAATTGCATTGATTAATTCAATCATATCACTGAATTACAAATGCTATTCATTTCAGTACAAAACGTTAGATGCAAATGAGTACTTATGCATATGATAACATATAGCAAAGGCACAAATAAAATGCTAACGTGCTAAACGAATACAAGGCAGAACTTTATAACTTGCTGAAGATAAGAACTAACATGAGCTAGCCAGCATGTTACCCATAATCATACGTTTGGGGCATATCATCATCAATGACAACATTCTTACAAAGAAAGTACAACTAAGAGGCACTCGTGGGCCCGATTTCACAGAGAGACAGAACAACGCGTGTCACCGACAGTGACTGCTCTTAACTGAAGCTGTGCGGTTCCTTCTCACTACATGTAATATCAACCGCGGCCAGAGGGGGCGTCAAAAAACAAAGATCAACCTAAACAAAGCACAACAAAGCACAAATGAAGGAACTGTTTAACCAAATCAGTTCCGAAACATCATTTTGGGTGCAGCCTATGCGGCCTGTTGATCCACGGACCGGTACCGGGCTGCAGAGCGGCGGTTGGGGACCTCTGTTGCAAATAGCAGAGAATTGTACATTAGCCTATCCTTTGCATAAATGTGCTATTTCTCTTTCAACAAAAGAGGTTAGAAACTTTTTTTTTTTAATATGTACAAGTGTTGCAATGTTGTGAGCATTTAATAAATCGTTTTGAGAGGTTCGATTCTGATCTGAAAATGTTCCCAAAGTAACTGGGAAAATCAGTGTAATGCTTACCTGATCATGCTTGAGTATTTCAAACTTTCGGAAGGCAGAATTGATGATACGGCTCTGTTGACAGAGTTAACATGAAGCAGTAAACTGTTCAAAATATGTGGGCATCGAGACGAGGGAATAAATAGCAAAAAGACATGGAGACTTGACTTCTCTTCCACATCATGAAAGTCGACTGTCTGCAACTCCTTGGGGTTTTTATTAGACACACCCACACGCAGGTGGCTCACATCAGCATAATGACATTGTCTAATCATTTCAACAAATATAACTTGCCCAGTGTCCATAAAATAAAAATATGGATTGTGACCAATTATAAAGCATCGCTCAACAGGCCCCATAGTAATTTAATAATAATGTGTATGTGTGCCTGTACTGGTGAAAGAAAAAAGGAATATCACATTATGTCACAATCTGTAGTCTGTAGTTTATAAAGAGGTTTTCATTGATGACGAATTTAAAACTATTTTCGACAAAGACTGGATGCAACATAATGACCACGTACAATCTTCATGAAAGTTGGATCAAAATAGTCACTTCTATAAAGATAATACCCAAATTGAATAGTAATTTCAGAGAGGTATTAAACAATTATTTTGCCGTTATTAAGTGTGTGGTTTGCAGTGGTATAGAGCTGCTGAGATTTATAGTAAATCTTGATTTTGTATTTGCACTAAATAGGTTGTGCACATAGTTATCAACAGCTATAGCATTATTCATATAAAATTTTCGAATATTCTTATAATACTCTGATAATACTTGATTTTTTAGCCACTGTTGCAAATCTTATTGACCTATATCAAGCTTGGGACGGAAGAACATTGATTAAAGGTAGATTTCACAGATTTCACTCTTGTCATATCTCAAACAGGACAGTTTACTACATGTCCAATGCATAAGAATCTTTTGCCTCGATGACATAGCCAACGAAGTCCCAGTTCCACCATATCCATTTCCGACTACCACGTATTAGAGTGTGTGCGATTATTGTGTGGACTTGCGCTAATTCTCCTGTCCCTGTGTAAACAGAGCGCACAGAGCGGAATAGGAAGTGTCCCCTAACCCTTGAGCCCCTTTTGTTCCACCTCCCCCTCTGGGATGTTTTGTAAAGTGGACCGGAAGCTAATGGTACTGGCTGACCTCTGCTTTGTCTCTTGACTCATCTCACATCTGGCCACTCACATAATGTAAAAGCCGGTAGCATTCAGAGTATCAAATCCCACCTCTTATCTTCAGAACAGCATAGCAAGTGAAGTCCAATGGCTGGAAATTATGTGAGGCGCTTCTTTTGGACCACATTTGAGAAAATGTTACTCCACATGTTGTGTACCATCACAACAATCAATATATAGCCTACTTACAACTGCTTAACTTAATTTTGACCTCAGAGTTGATTGATTTTATTTTTAATTTAATAAAACTGCAACAAAACAAGTGCATCAAGACTAAAACAACTACAAACGAAAAAGTGCAAATATTAAAAGAGTAACTGGGAAAAGCTGCAGGCTAAAACATGGACACAAATTTAAAACAAAAGAAAAAGAAAAAACAAACACATATCGATTAAAACATGAAATTACAAAATATGCTACAAGTTAACACACAGCAGATATGTTTTCTGTTGCCGGTTACAGGCTTTGACCACTCAGTTAGACCACCAATTCTCAAACTGTGGTCCGTGGACCCCTGGGGGTCTGCGGCCTGACTGCAGGGGGTCCATGAAATAATTTGGGTTATTAATAACAAAAATATTTATCTGTTCATTTCTTTTTATTTTATATTAAATTATGAAAGTATTTATGACTCTATAATAAAGCAAACAATTTAGCCAGTTTCAAATGTTTTAAAAAATGCAATCATTTTGAAATTTGTTGAAATGCGTTCTGTGTCTACAATTGCTTGCTAATGAGGCGATGAACCCAGCAAAGCTAAAGCTGAAGCGCCATTTTATTTGATAATGATGTTTTTTTGACTAAATAATTGGCAGCACCTATTTGGAGGAAATTGAGCGGTTTTGCTATAAGGAGGCGTACAATTTGCAAGTTTTATTTTATTAGAACATCACTATAGCTGAAAAGTAGCAAACATTATTTTTGTCGAATTGAATCTGTTGGCAAATAAAAAGGGCTTAAATGATATTTTTTGTTATGTTTCCTCAAAGGTTTCTTGGAAAATGTGCTTTCCATAGGTCCTTGATTTTAAAATGTTTGAGAAACCCTATATAATAATCTACACACAAAATTATAGTTTAATCATAAAGACACATCATAAATTGCCAGATTTCTGTGCTAACTTTAAGTATGCTGCGGTGGTTGCATGGCATTTACATTTCTTCCTGCCAAATTTATATACATTTAATTACAAACGTGTGCGTGCGCACACACATTTTCTTGTTGAAAATGCTGTAGGAAGGCATGGGAAGTGCGTCTGATTTATGTATTTATTTATTTTGTTTATTAGTTTATTTGTTTATTGGTTCATTTGTTTATTAGTTTGTTTGTTTATTGGGTCATTGGTTTATTTGTTTGTTTGTTTATTTGTTTATTAAGGACTCATATCACTCAAATCAGGTGTCGAAGACTATCTCACAGATTTTAACCGTGCATGCGATTTATGTTGATTGATTGCTTGATTGCTTGATTGATTGCTTGATTGATTGATTGATCGATTGATTTTTTATAAACGTATATATAACAAGCACAATAAAACAAAATGTGAACGCAAACAAAAAAAGCATATGTACAGTTCAATGAAATTTGCTGTATATTTTCAAAAGGAAGTAGGAAGAAGTTTAGAACTTATCTGGTTCTACTCCTTAGATTCTATTTATCGAGATATTAATATATTGTTTCACATCACAAAAACATTCATATAAATAAGCTAATGTAGTTCATTCATGCAATTGTATTTCCATTTGACTATATATGCTTATATTGTATGTGTATAAATATATGTAACAATTTTTTGAAGATTTTTTGAAGATCTGACTCTGTTCATTCATAGTCTTTGTATTTTTCCAATACAATATTTTTAAAGCTCTTTTTGAACACAGATATGGATGTGCTTGTTTTCAATTCGGTTTCATAGCCATTCCATAAATTGACACTTTTAACAGATACACACATTTGCTTTATATTTATATCTTTTTTTTTTTTTCTTTTTTTTAAAATCACCGGTATTCCTTAGGTCATACGATGTTCAAGTCCCGATTCTAGGACAATGGAATTATAGTGAATATTTAACATTCCAAAACGTGTATATTGCACTCTCTTTACTCAATAACGTAGGCCCGTGTACTTGCGTGTACGCGCGCGCGCGCGTTTGTGTTTGATTAAGGTACAGGGCTGGGATTGGCCAGGCCAGCCTGACGGCTCTGATGACTGAGTCACATGGTACGCAGTCATGTTTTATGTATGTCGTATCCATAGGACTATGAGTTGTTGCCCTGGTCCAGGCGTGGCCATCCTCGAGAGTCACAATGCAGCCTGTTTTCGTTGTTTTTCCCCTCAACCATCTCACCAGATTCAAACCAGATGGTTTGATGGATCCTTCAAACCTCGCGGATAACCTGATCATTTGAACAAGGAGTGTCTGTGAAGGACAAAAATCGCTTTAAGGGCTCCCTATATATATATATATATATATATATATATATATATATATATATATATATATATATATATATATATATATATATATATATATATATATATATATATATATATATATATATATATATTACAGTATTCAACTGAGAATGCACAACCGTGAAAAGTATATACATGTCACCTATTTTTCTGAGAGGCAATCCATGTTTACCCCTGTACTTTATTCTTATTATTTTCGATTGATACAATTATTTAATATGTAATACATGATACAGATTTTGTACCGAAGTATAGTGCATGTTTTCTATTCGAACTGTGATATATAAATTTAAATGTGTGTTTTTTTGATTGAAGTGTTTGAAAAAAACACAAAGTTGGTATAGCCTTTGAGATTTTACTTAAAACTGAAAATAAAGTATTTGGAAAGTGTATACATGCTTGTGAGATTATACATTAATATTTATTAGAATATTGCTAAAATACGTCTGGCAAAATATTGATTTTAGTTCAGTTGATTATTATTATTATTATTGTTGTTATAATAATATTAATAATAATAATAATAATTGTTCTTCTTCTTATTATTATTATTAATAATAATAATAATATTGTTGTTGTTGTTGTTGTGGTTGTGGTTTCCGTGCGGTTTTCTACAACGAGCTAAGGTGCATTTTATTTTCTAAGTATCAAGTGTTTGTGTGAATAATGTGTTTACTTTTTTTTTTCTTTTCTACTTGAACGTATTACCATTGCACAGATATGGGCTGGACCAATTCTGCCACTAACGAATTCCGGTAACGTCACGTGACTGCATCTCTGCGTCTCTATTGGTAGCAGACACGTGTCTAAAGCGCCGTAATACAAAGACTCTCAGCCAATCAGAAATTATAACTACATCCTTAGTGAAAGTGTTCCGTGCGTCGTCTGGTTCCGAGAGGTTTACTGCAGAGAGCATCAAAAATGTGTGCGGGGATCCCTGGAAACTCTTGAAAACAAACAAACAAAAAAAACATTTTATTAATTTCGCTGAACGGAGCAAGCATGAATCGAATCAGACGCTGAACTATGATATTTGTCAGTAAAAAAAGAAAAAACGGCGCGGCATTTGAGTTAATCCCATTCATCATATGCTAAAACATATTTTTCTTGGAATCAACATTTTGAAAAGATTACCAAAGAGGCACATAATTAGATTGGAATCGACTAAGTTGTGCGGAGGATCAAGCTTCATCATCATGGAAGAAAACGCTCGTCGGGATCCGGAGCGCCCGGAGGACTCGGGTCAAGAGTCCAATAGAGCCATCCTGCCACCCGGCAACCAGCAATCCCACAGGATCACCAACTTTTACATAGACAATATTTTAAAACCTGATTTTGGTCGAAAAAGGAAACGTGGCCTTCTGATCCACGAGGAAATCACGAGAAAAGATCAGACAAGAAATAAGTCGAAAATTGTCAATCCCGATGCGCATGGAAGGGCCGCGCAAGTGGACGACGACTCCCGATCATCTAACAACAACCACGAAGGGGAAAGTGAGCTTCTGGGCGGCGAGGAAAGTCAGAATGTTCAAGGAGACGACGAGAACCACTGCAGCAACCACCAGGCCAGCTCAGCTCAGGATGGGGCTAAACAGATGCTTTGGCCAGCTTGGGTTTATTGTACGCGCTATTCAGACCGTCCGTCGTCAGGTTGGTGCAAAAATATTCACATATTATATTGAAGGGAATCGAAGGGCTTGCACGGGGAATGTAATAAAGAGTGTGAAAAAAGACTAGGTCCCATTCAAAGCAACCGTTTGTAAGACTTATTTGAAACACAGTCAATTCTGAGATTAAACTTTTGCGCAAGTTTTACCACCCCAAAAATATAGAGGACAAAAGGTTATTATTAGCTTTGAATTGTCACTGAAATACTCCCATCTCGTCCATAGAATCGGTCAAAGCAATTATTTTACCGTCATAAATGATTAGATCTTACTTTTAATACTAATATGATCACATTCTAATCTAATAGAATATACTTTCACCTTCGCTCTGTTTTTGTTGGTCTTAACGTTAAAAAAAACTATGGTAACAATGGCCTAATTTAGAATTGAATTTCTCTTGCCAAAAAAATAATAATTCTACCGTTTTGCATATCGTAGTTGACAAATAAAATTGTTTAAGAATAGACTTTGGAGAGATTGACGTTAAAATGTAGAAAGTGAAGTAAAACCAAGTTTAACGCCATTGTTCCCGACTCTTCTTTGTTAATATTGAATTAGCATATTTTTGACAATGGGGGCTGCCTAAAAAAGTGAGTGGCCATGCTCAAAGAGATGGATTCGATGTGAAATGAAAGCCACAAAACTGCAAAAAAAAAAAAGAGGGAAACATCCTATCTTGCATACTATCGATTTGAAAGTGATTTTGAATAAATATGCAACTCTGCATATAGCTTGATGTATTTGCCACTAGGCGCATACGTGCCTGAACCAAAATGTTTGATGCGAGTTTGATGACAAAAATGCGATTTAACAACAACAACAACAAAAACATAGTTTTTCTCCACTTGACTATAGTTACAGGTATTCCTCACAAAGACGGTCAAATGGAATATTTTAAACGCATCTTTTTTTCTTTCTTTTCTTTTTAGCTTGTGTGATGTATGTAAAATCTCCACTGACAACCCCCCACCCAGCCACAATAAAACATATATAATGTCCGAAGACAACTCGGATACTGTTATGAAAGTCAGTGAGAGCCAAAATGAAATATGAAATGTTGACTTTATTGTTTAGAGTCAGAAAAGTTTTCTTGCGGCGTTCTCAACAATAGGCCTTTAAAAGTGCCATAGGTGCCTTCGGCCTTCCAAAAGGCTCAATAATGGGAAATACCGACTTGAGCTCATAGAAAATGAATTACATTTTACACTTGATACTAAATGCCACCGCCCCAACTTTAATTGCTGTCATATAGGCATGCAGATTTGCTATTTAATGAGGCTCCAGACTTTTCCGATTTTGCACAATTGAATTAAGGCCCACGATATTTTAGCACTAGACATATTATTTACATAGAACATTTCATCTCATGTATTTGTTATTCCAATAGTCCCGTGTCGTCAATAATTGGAAATATGAGTTTATCGTGTCTTGTTTTTTTTTTTTTTTTTTTTTTGGGGGGGGGGGGGATAAAATTAAAATGCAATAGTTTGGGAGAAGGAAAGAGACGCCTTCCTCCCCCCTTCTCCATTTCAGTCTGGCCCCACCCCCATTTGCGCCCCCGCTCCTCCTCCTCTTCAACTGTGTGCTGCAGCGGACATGCATACACCTTGTATCATCATTTTTGTACGGTGCGAACAACCACCAACTGAAAAAAGGTATATAATATTAAAGGTACAGTTGTGCAGGATCATTATGTTTCACGTGCCTAGGTGATTTGAATTAAAGTCTTGTAGAGGCAAAAACTTCCGTTGGAGGCAAACTTCCTTCTGATTGATGACACATATTTCTTCCCATTTGCCACCCCACCCAAGGTCCCAGATCCCGCAAGCCAAAGAGGGCTCGGACCCCGACTAAAGAAGATAAGAGACCCCGGACAGCCTTCACCATGGAACAGCTCCAGCGGCTCAAGACGGAGTTCCAGAAGAACCGCTACCTAACCGAGCAGCGGAGGCAGGACCTGGCCCGGGAGCTTGGCCTCAACGAATCTCAGATCAAAATTTGGTTTCAGAACAAAAGGGCCAAAATAAAAAAGGCAACAGGGAGTAAAAACTCGCTGGCGCTGCATCTGATGGCACAAGGACTGTACAACCACACCTCATCCAAGGACGCCAAGTCGGACAGCGATTAACCGAGATGACGCCTCTCTCGTTCGAACATGCAATAAAAGCGTTAACACCAGCATTCGTATTTCAAATACAGACACGTTTTAGATGAGGAAAAAAATGTGTTTGGATGTGTGAGCGCGCGCTATAGGTTTCATGTCTTCTCCTCCGGCAGAAAATGGCAATTTCGATATGCACCAGGCATTGTATTTAACAAATTCTAAAAAAAAAAAAAAAAAACGAGAGGAAATGCTTTGATTACAACGCATGGTATGCCTGGTACTCTTAATTCCTCCTGGATTCATCATTGATTTTCAGAATTACATTTTTTGGAAGCAGAAGGGTTCAAAAGATTTGAGGGCCACAGGGCCCTGGACACATAGGGCTATATATATATATATATATATATATATATATATATATATATATATATATATATATATATATATATATATATATATATATATATATTTTTTTTTTTTTTTTTTTTTTTTTTTTTAATTTTTTTTTTTAATGCGCGGACAGAAAAATGAATCAACAGCCAATTGGAGCTGAGACCCTAATGTGGTGGTTTGACTGCATGAGATATTTGCCTGTGTGGAAAATAGACGCGTGTCCTGCACAGGGCCGAACCTCGCGTAAGCCTGATTCACACTGATAATAATTCAAATAAAAAAAAAAGGAAAAAAAAAACAATTTAAATGCTAAAATCCAAAGATTTTTGCTGCATTCTTAAATCTCAGTTAAGAAATGTATGAAATGTGTTTTGTCTTTGATAGCCTAAATAACGTTCCGTTTTTAGCCATTAGTATTTTTTGTTTTCATATAGTGACCTGCAAATCTTTTTTTTTTTTTTTTTTTTTTTAGCTCTGAATTTTGCATTTTGTGAGTTCCTCTGCCGAAATTCGGAGAATTTACATTTTGGGAACATAGAGACTTATACACAAGCGCATAAGCGTGTGCACATGCACGCCAGTAGCTGCACGCGCACAAAAGCATTTACTCTTGATGACATGTTTTTGTTTTATGAGGAGTATGGTGGAAAATGAATTGGTATAAAAACCACACACTGTACAAAAAGTTATACATGAAAACTTTTGATTTTATTATTTTTTGAGAGGAGATCGGTCATCGCCAGCACGCTGAAAATCCCTTTAAAAGTCTGTGTTGAGCTCCATGCATAAATTATAAGTTGTCATTCATATGAAATGTGCCGAAGTGCCAACGAAATTCATGGACTTCTACAAGCATCCACGAAGGTTCTAGCAAAAACTTATTAGTTTTAAAAACGACGATATATTCGTATTTATAATAAAACAGCCATGGTTACTCACGTTTACATAAGTTATTTTTTTCCCTGCAATAACTGTTTTTTTTTTTTTTTTAATGCAAAAACTCAAATGCCTTTTCTGGGTAGAGCCAAACCAAATGGTGGTCTTACTATGCTATGAATGTTTTCTTTTTCTCAACTGATGGACAAAGCTATCTTGCAAAACAGCTCATTTGCCTTAAAATGATGTAAATAGAAGATGAAATATGTTGCAGTGATGTGGAGAAGACTCAAGGTTTTCTATACGTAAATAAATGGGACTGACATACAAAAAAAAAAAAAAAAGCATTGAACCAGCCATTTGCTCCTCAGCCAGTTTAAGATCTTTTTTGGTCCTATACTGTATGTAAACGTTTTCAATGATGGTGTAAGAGTAAATAAAAGCAGTGCAAAGTGATTGTTGGGATTTTATTTGGAAACAACAACAGAAACATACAGAAAACATGACGTAAAACATTTGGACTTAGCATTGAATTGAGTTTATAAGCCTGTCATCTGGAATCAATTTACATAACAATAAATTGCTGAAATGGACAAAGAATGGAGCACTATGCAAAGTGCTGTAGGCAAAAAAATAACTGGCCAAAAGGCAAAACTTTATTTATTTATTTTTAAACTGTACATACATAGTATGCTAGTCATTTATTCATAGGTGAATGTAGGTTGCGTTGAATAAAATCACCTGTATCAGGTCAATTTTTTTTAGTTTACATAAATGCAACCACTTAAAAATGTATGCAAAGAGATGATTTCATTATGTGCAACCAAATTGAGGAATACCTTTTTAAATGAACAGTATAACCTCTGCATAAATGAAGTGCAAAATGTCAGTAAAATTAATTAGTAATACTGAATTTGGTTTTTGAGCTCATGGAAAAACATAACACAATATAATGATCGAAACAAACAAACATACATCATGATAAAAAGTTCAGGTATCACAAAGAGTATAATTTAGCTTCAGTAATTATGACATAATTTGCTGTGTATTCAAATCTGTTTTATTGTATTTAACTATCGGTATTTAATCACTTGTTTTTTTTTTTAAGTCCTTTACATACCATAGCATTAGTGTGCCACAAACAACAACTTTGTAATACACATAATGAAATGGCGGCTTGAAAAAATAAGCACTTTTTTTAATCTCTTTTTACCTGAATTTGCCTGTGAAATAGCAGTCAAATAGAAAAAAATAGGCAAAAAAAAAGGAAATAAAGTTTCGCCATTGCTATGACTCCTCAGCAGAAGCTTTGACTCAGACTTTGTGAATAGCTGCTCAAAGATTTGATTCGCACTTCCTTTTATTCTGTGTCTCGTGACGTAACGCCCACCGCTCGCTGAGTTCTTGACTTGGGACTGGGAAATGGAGAGGGGATGAACAGAGACTCTGTGCATGGGTTATTGGTTGAAGGGCTGGAGGGTGCGTGGAGAGGACTAAAATCACCCGAGAACCTGGATGAAGGTCAAAATACTTTGAGCGTTGGTGCATAAAGCAGCAGGTTGCTTGAGCTGCTGCCAAGATTGCTAAGAAAAGGACATCAATCTCCTCCGTGTTTCCAACTGTGTGGATTATTTCATATTCAAATGTGGCTAAATGAGATGCACCTGCTCTTACTCAGGCCCATACCATGTGACTATGCCCTCATATGTATAAAAACCTAAATGCATATCTGCTGCATCATTTGAGATCTAAGGCAGTTCACGTTACGTAAATGTTTTTAGGTGAAAAATGAGTCAGTGCATAAACTACCACAACTACTGTACAATATTTGTTAGAGTAATTGTGTATAGGTTATCCCATATTTGTTTCTGCAACATGTATACTGGTATTCATGGATATTTTCTTTTGGAATTGTCATGGCTCCCGCATCTGTTATGAATCACAGGCATGATGACCTAATGACCTAATCACAGGCACGACTACCAAATCACAAGTTGGAACAGTACGGGGTCGCTTGTCATATTGCTGGGAAAGAAGATAGGAGTGATTGCATGGACTGATGTATATCGACTTCCACCTTCCTTCCCAACTATCAGAAACTGATTGTTCCCTTCCTGTCATAATGTCTCCCCGAAACCTTTAGGGCAGCAAGTGATTTTGTAACTAGGAGCAACCCTAATGAATAAAAGAGGGACAGACAGAAAGTGTAACCAGACCAGAATGAGCTATCAGAAGGTGCAGGTTCCTGTCCGCTCTCCTCGCGAGTAAAAGGCTCTTGTCTTTCTTCCTCTTTTTGTTTAGTTAATTTCTTAGGTTGCACGACCTGACATTATTCCAACAATTTCTGGCCCATTTTGATTAGGTCACTTACCAAGGCAAAAACGGAAATGCAAAGTTTCAAATGGACATACACATGAGTCATAATGCAAGGCAATAATGTAATTTGTAATTTCTTTTATTCAGTGGACATGCGTGATAATGCCAGGCAATAAAGTAATTTGTAATTTCTTTTATTCAGTGGACAACATGCAGTGACATTGATCACAATGGAAAATATGGCTGCACCAGATTTAGCGGGTTATTAATTTCCATACATAAAATCGAAAGACACAATATAGAACAATGACATATTACATAAAACCAAAAGACAAAATATAGAGCAACAATGACAAATTACATACAACAAAAAGATACAATATAGAATAACAATGACACGCAAAGCTTCCATCACATACAAATATTATAAATCCAATGCTGACAGTCTAAAATACATTGCTAATAAATAGTGCAGGGCATAAGGCACCCTGTGTGCACAACCTAAGTGTAAATTCTTAATGTCATATATGTTGTATTTCTCCATGTACAAGTCAACCTTGCATGTAAGTCAACCCTGCCCCCCCCCCCTTTTTTTACTTCAATTTGGGTGAAATTTCAAAAACACAAGTACAAGTCTACCCCTGACTTTAGTGGTTACCCATATTGAGGCTGTCCAATTAAAGCACATGGTGTGTGCTATTAAAATGACGAAATTACGGTACGTTTAGACAAATTTCTTCATCGTATATTGAATAACACAGTTGCGGTTATGGGGGGGAGGGAGTGGGGCGGAAATGAGACAAGTGCTATGCAATGTGCGCATGCGTAGACACAAATGCTGAAACTAATGTTGACATTTCAATGCTTTATTTTTTGACACAGTTGAATGTGAATTCATCTAAAAGCCCTCAAAGTCATCATCACTTATCTGACATGCCAAATAGCTGCTCCCATTTACGACAACTATTGTGGGATCAGAGCATGAAAGACTACCCTTTGCTGTTTCTTCCTTCACCTGCTGACATCCATGTCGGCTTGTTCAAGCATACAGTACATACGATGACTGCAGCAGACAAGTCAAGCCGTGTTTTCCTTTTCATAATGGGGCAAAGTCTGCCGGAAAAATATTCCAAACAGCCTCATTGTTGACAAAAAATAGGAAATAAGGCGGCACGAAGTTTTATGAAGTCCACCAAGAGCAGGCAAGCTTTAACAAGATTGTACGCTCAATCATAAATGGCATTTTAATATACTGTAAGTGTCACCTCATGACATGTTGAGTTGGGAGGAGGAAGGAAGGAGACCCAAAAAATGCAGGAAAACTGAGAAATATGTGACTCAAAAAAGGAAGTTTTAACAAGGAAATGAGCCAAGACCAAACCTGGAGCAAAACTGGACAAAGTGTCACCAGACAGGTTGATCAATCAGAACGCAGACAATAAAGGCAGACGCGAGTGAAACAGAAACATGAACAAAACCCCACAAAATCACAACAACCAAACCCAACCAAACATGACAATTGAGTTTGAATGACATACAATGCCAAAAACATATTAACTCATCCAAAATGGCTGTCCCCAAGTTATTTCAATACAAAATCGAGTCATCGTATTTTTTTCCTCAGGAAGAGTTTCATGACTTTGCTTGTAGAGTTTGTCTTTGCGTTTCATTTGCAATAATAAATCGTTTTGTATTGACATGGACACCAAAGATGAAAGTCGCGTCGGTCTAATTTCAAATTTGCTGTTCTTCAGCCATTGTGGGTTTAATTAAAAAAACAAGCGTCTTTGGGCCTGGCTAAGGCCAACGTTAGCTGGTTGAGCAACAATTTTAATTTTTTTTTTTAAATAACTTTAAGTACTTCCACTGTTAAACATGGTGGATCAATATAGCACCGCCTTCCTGCAGTGAGCATCCAGTTACAAAACATTCTACGCGACGGTTCTTGAAGGCGTTTTTATGGGTTGATTGGCTATTGCAGCTGTTTAAAAAAATATGGGCCCGTACACAATATGTCATTGCACACTACACAGAAACCTTTATACTGTTCAAGCGAATGCCCAGTGCCAGCTATGCAAACATGAAGTCTTACTGGAAGACTGCCTGGCAACAGACGTTAGCTGAATTCTAATTGGCTAAAAACACTACACTAATACTATATATATATATATATATATATATATATATATATATATATATATACAGTAAAAATAAATGTAAAAGGAAATTTCCCTTGCCTGGACACAGGTCACTGGGGCCCCCCTCTGGAGCCAGGCCTAGAGGTGGGACTCGGTGGCGAATGCCTGGTGTGCGGGCCCGCACCCATGGGGCTCGACCAGGCTCAGCCCCAAGAGGTTACATGAGTGCAGTGTGAGCTGGGAGGCAGCCAGAGGCAGGTGCGTTGGCGATCCGATCCCCGGCCACAGAAGCTAGCTCTTGGGACATGAAATATCACCTCTGGCAGGGAAGGAGCCTGAGCTGGTGTGTAAGGCCGAGAAGTTTCGACTAGATATAGTTGGACTCGCCTCCACACACAGCTTGGGCTCTGGGACCAGTCCTCTCGAGAGGGTTTGGACTCTTTTCCACTCTGGAGTTGCCCGTGGTGAGAGGCACAGAGAAAGTGTGGGCATACTTATTGCCCCCCAGCTCAGTGCCTGTACATTGGGGTTTACCCCAGTGGACAAGAGGTAGCCTCCCTCTGCCTTCAGGTGGAGGGACGGGTACTGACCATTGTTTGTGCTTATGCAAAAATCAACAGTTCAGAGTACCCACCCTTTTTGGAGTGCTTGGAGTGTGTGCTGGAGAGTGCTCAATCTGGGGACTCCCTCGTTCTGCTCCGGAACTTCAATGCTCACGTGGCAGTGACAGTGAGACATAGAGGTGGTGTGATTGGGTGGAACGCCCCCCCGAGGCGGCTGATCAGAGTTGTGGTCGTAAGGTGGTCGGTGCCTGTCGTGGCGGCAATCACCGAACCGTAAGGGATGCCATCAAGCTGAAGAAGGAGACTTATCAAGCAAATTTGGCCTGTGGGACTCCAGAGGCAGCTGACAGCTACCGATGAGCCAAGCAGTCTGCGGCTTTGGTGGTTTCCGAGGCAAAAACCCGGGTGTGGGAGGAGTTTGGTGAGGTTATGGAAAACGACTTCCAGACAGCTTCGAGGAAATTCTGGTCCACCATCCTGCATCTCAGTAAACCAATGCACCATCAACACTGTATATAGTGGGGATGGGGCACTTCTGACCTCAACTCTGGACGTTGTGAACCGGTGGGCAGAATACTTCGAAGTCGTCCTCAATTCCACCAACACGTCTTCCCCTGAGGAAGCAGAGTCTGGAGGCTCCAAGGTGGGCTCTCCCATCTATTGGGCTGAAGTCACCGAGGTGGTCAAAAAAATCCTTGGTGGCAAGGCCCCAGGGGTGGATGAGATCCACCCGGAGTTCCTGAAGACTCTGGATGTTGTAGGGCTGTCATGGCTGACATGCCTCTGCAACATCAGGGACAGCACCCCTGGATTGGCAGACTGGGGTGGTGGTCCCCCTTTTTAAGAAGGGGGATCAGAGAGTGTGTTCCAACTACAGAGGGATCACACTCCTCAGCCTCCTCGGTAAAGTCTATTCAGGGGGGCTGGAGAGGAGAGTCCATTTGGAAGTCGAACCTCAGATTCAGAAGGAGCAATGTGGTTTTCGTCCCGGAACAGTGGACCTGCTCTACACCTTCGGCAGGATGCTTGAGGGTGCATGGGAGTTTGCGCATCCAGTCTACATGTGTTTTGTGGACTTGGAGAAGGCGTTTGACTGTTTCCCCCTGGGAGTTCTGTGGGGGGTGCTTCGGGAGTACAGGATACTGAACGCGCTGATACGGGCTGTTCGGTCCCTCTACCACAGATGTCAGAGTTTGGTCCGACGGGCTGTTCGGTCCCTCTACCACAGATGTCAGAGTTTGGTCCGCGTTGCCAGCGATAAGTCGAAACCTTTTCCAGTGGGGGTTGGACTCCGTCAAGGCTGCCCTTTATCATTGATTCTGTTCATTACTTTTATGGACAGAATGTCTAGGTGTAGCCGAAGCGTTGAGGGGGTCCGGTTTGGGAGTCTCAGTATTGCATCTTTGGTATTTGCAGACGATGTGGTGCTGTTGGCTTCTTCAGACTGTGACCTCCAACGCTCTGTGAAGCGGTTTGCAGCCGAGTGTGAAGCGGCTGGGATGAAGATCAGCACCTCCAAATCTGAGACCATGGTCCTCAGTTGGAAAAGGGTGGAGTGCCCTCTCGGGGTCGGAGAAGACGTCCTGCCCCAAGCGGAGGAATTCAAGTATCTCGAGGTCTTGTTCATGAGTGAGGGTAGAATGCAACGTGAGATCAACAGGAGGATCGGTGCAGTGTCTGCTGTAATGCGGACTCAGACTCAGAGAGAGCTGAGCCAAAGGGCAAAGCTCACCATTTACCGGTTGAGCTACATTCCTGCCCTCACCTATGGTCACAAACTGTGTGACCAAAAGAACGAGATCCCGGATACAAGCGGCCAAAATGAGTTTTGTCTGCAGGGTGTCCGAGCTCTCCCTTAGAGATAGGGTGAGGAGCTCGGTCATCCGAGAAGGGACTTAGTGTTGAACCGCTGCTCCTCCGCGTTGAGAGGAACCAGTTGGGGTAGTTTGGGCATCTGGTTAGGATACCTCCTGGATGTCTCCCTGGTGAGGTGTTCCGGGTATGTCCCACTGGGAGGAGGCCCTGGGGACAATCCAGGACACGCTGGAGGGACTATGTCTCTCAGCTGGCCTAGGAATTATATATATGTGTTTTACTGTAGATTACACTGATCACTATG
Source organism: Hippichthys cyanospilos (assembly GCF_059441005.1). Taxonomy (NCBI): domain Eukaryota; kingdom Metazoa; phylum Chordata; class Actinopteri; order Syngnathiformes; family Syngnathidae; genus Hippichthys; species Hippichthys cyanospilos. Next base: position 18,845,473 of record NC_142380.1, read on the forward strand.
TACTGTATTGTAGGAGTTTGATGGTCATTTTCACTACACTGGCATCTTTATTATTATTATTATTATTATTACTACTACTACTACAAGATACCCATGGGACAAAAAAAAAATCCCAGGGCTTGCTACCTAATCTATGGAAGTGGGAATTGTTAACAAGTATTTTCAACTATCTAAGAATCTAAGTATCTTATAAACTTATAAACAAGTAATAATTCTCATAAGTTTTTATTTTTTCAAAAAGAAAAAAAAAGGCGGTAGTGAAAGGGTGAAAGCAACACTTTATGGAGTTCTAGTTTTTGTTGATGCGATAAACTCGTTTTGTTCTCAACTTTTAACTAACATTCACCTATCAAATAACATCGACAGCATTGAAAAACAGCATACAAATCGGTCACACTGAATACATTGCAATTTGTCTTTAACCTAAAGACAATTGTGTAACAATTCAGGGTTTTTTTTTGTTTTTTTTTAACAAAGTACCAAAGTTCACATCCTTTCACTTGTCCTAAACGCCTCTGGTTCAGCAAGAGACAAACAGCAGACAAACAGAGAATAGAAAAGTACATATACAAGTAGCAATCTCTCCTGCGTGTCTGACAGACAAAAGATCAGCCATCAAGTTTCCCTTCCCCCACTGAGTAATTTAGCCATAGTTCTCTAAAACGCTTCCTAGTCAAACCCGAAATATGGAATGAAGGAGACGGGGGCTTTGTGGCGGAAATATAATTACGGCACAGAAAGCTAGAAAAGGTGGAGAATGGGGGATGACATCAGCCCAATTTCACACTGAGGCTTTGGATGGCCGGGCCAAGCCTGGGCCTCGCTGTGCTACGCTGATCAAAGCCTGCTATAGCCGCCCCAAAAGCCAAAAAAGGCTAGACTTAACTATGCTAATCTCCAGGACAAATATATTTTAATCTTGTTACAACACAAGTTAATGCCACAGTTCAGTGACCAAACTTTATAACATAAGTTTACAAAATCACACTTTATCTCACAAAGAGTGTTTTTCTATTCGCTAAGAGGGTTAGCTTTCAGTAAAACTGGGGTCAATAAATGGATATTATTTTTATTTTCAATGATTGCGTTTTCTTTATATTACTAGCAGTGGTGTACGTACGTGTAACTCATGTACTGTATGAATAGGAGATTATCAATTTGTTTATTTTGGGGGGAAATTGGCAACTGGTCATAATTACATATCCTATTGCAATGGTTCCCAAAGTGGGGTCTGTGGACCCTCAAAGGTTCCATGGCCTGACTGCAGGGGTATCGTGAAATAATGTGGCTGAGTAACAAAAAGTAAATATTTGTGTCAAATTCATTTTATTTGATCTTATATTGTGAAAGTATTAACGACTCTTCAATAAAGCGAACCAGTTTCATATATTTAAAAAATATGTCATCATTGTGAAATTTCTCAAATAGACCCACATAATACCATCAACACCTTGATTATTTAAGCAATAAATATTTGGTAACAACCTGTTTCGAGGAAATGGACCCAGTTTGTTATGGGGTGTGCATTTTGCAATTTTTATTTTGTTAACTTCAGTACTACTGAAAAATAACAAATATACTTCTTGTCTAATTGAATATGTTGGTGAATAAAAATGGCAATCACGTTCGTCTTGAGCCTTGCAACGTTTTCAGCTAAGTTCTGAAAAAAAGTGTGGTCTACTTTGTTTCATTTTGCTCAAAACATGGTAAAGCATTGCAACAAAGCCATCATCAAAGATCAATATTCAGCTAATCTAAAAGAAAATCTCATTTTGTTGATGTAGCTATACAGACTTAACACTGATATTCCCAGTGCAGACTGTTTTTAATGAAGCATTATACTGCTTTAATTTAATACCTACCTAATAACAAATTGTAAATAGTTTCACAGGAGCTCTACCCCAAACATTTACAAGAGCTAAATATCTAATCATCCCAACATAGTTTGTGGGAAATCAGTGACAACAGCTGTGAGGAGGGTGGAGAAGCCTTTGTCAGCACTTTTGTAACCCTTGATCTGTCATGTGTGGAAGCTGAGCTCGCTAACATTTCCAGACAGGCAGCAACACAAAGAGTTTGCATGGGTCCTACCGTGACTTTAATTACTGGATAGCGAAGGAAAAATCCGAAGCGGCAAGGAGAAAAGGAGGCTGAAAATGGAGTAGAAAGAGGAAACTAAACAGGACGTCTTTGCACTACGTAGTTCTTATTTCAGAAGAAAAGTCATGTTAATGTGAGATGTATTACTGGGTGAGGGTCCCGTATGATCAAAGTTTATTGATTTGTTTGTTGGCAGGATTATGCAAAGACTGCATAATATTCCTCCCCAAAAGAGTTAGTGGAAAGGCAAATGTGCAACCTAAGTTTATGATTTGTTTGTTATGTTAACTTCTGCCGATGTTTGATCAAAAGAAGGTATACAATATGATACACAGTATAGATATTTATTCACAGGAAATGTAAAACTAAAGAAGAGGACTTTGTTCTGAGGCAGTTTTTTCAGGAGTGTCAGCTCAGCTACCTCACAGGTGCCTCCCATACTATTGGCAATTTATCAAGCAAGTTCAAAAGGTTTTTCTCCATAATCTTTTCTCATGTTCCGTGTAAAGGCAGCAACCTGAAGACATATTCAAGTGAGAAAAAGGGTTAATCAAAGGATCATTTGAGTTTTAATCCTGAATATGAACGCGAGCGTTTTTGCACGTGTTTATCTAAAAACCCGAATATTGCTAATTCGGGTTTTGATACCTTGAATCGAAGCATATTAAAATAATAATAATACTCGAAATAATTTCCTTTGTTTAGCTCTCTTTAAACTTTAAGATATTGGGTCATAAAAACACACATCGAGAAAGCTCCATTGAAAGCAACATTGGTTTGTGTTCTGCGTGTACTTAATCCGCAAGGAATATTGATTTTATATGTCGTTCGACTATATGTGCTTGCCCTACTGTGTCAGACTAATTTTTATCGTGGGCCACATTGTAGTTATAGTTTCTGTCAAAGGGTCGTAATAATTTTTAAGTGTGTTTGTCACACACTTACCTAGTTTTGAAATCAGAGGCCGGTAAAAACGATTCAAAAGACAGATTGGAAAAGAAATAAAGGTTGTTTTCTTGAAGACAACTTCCAAGTCCGATAGTTTAGCCAGAAACTTGAAGTCAAATTAGCATTTCGCCGGTCACATAAAAGAATGTGGCGGGACGAATCTGGCCCCCAGGCCTTGAGTTTGCCACCTGTTCCCTGGCGAGAAGACATCAATGTTCAGTGTTTCGTTGCCTCTTGCTGGGCAAGCCTGAGTTAAAAAGATTGAATTCTCCATGGTGTCTCCAAGATATTTTCTGTCCCTCTGGCAAAAATTAAAATGTGTTCAGTATATACAAACACCAGTATTGGGAAAGTTATTTCAAAACAGTAATGCATTATTTATTACTTATTACTGGAATTTCAAAGTAATTAGTTACATTACAATATTACTGTATTTAATATTTGATATTATACTTTGATATTACTCTCACCACCTTACCTGGAAATATGGATTGTCCCTTCTAAATGTAGCTCATTACTCTCATTACACATCCAGTGAAAGGTTGGCTTGAGCCTAAAACCAGTACAAATGATTTGTAGTGGAAACCATTAAAGCCAAAACAAAAAAGCTTTTTTTTGTATCTGAAGCCTTTTATAACTTAGCTTCACAGCATTGTAATGCATTGTTAATGCTGTAGGCAAAAACAGTGCATTTCACAATTTCAATGTGAATATTCTAATGTATAATATTCAGATGTTTCAAATAACAGATGGTTTTGGTGGGGCTAACATTAGCAGCTAGCTTGCATTACTCTCACTTGAAATTAGTACAACATTCCTATGTTTTGTGTCTACTATATTACACTACCGCGAAACAGCAAAAAGTAATGCATTGCAGTAATTACATTAATTTTGTAATACATAACTCTCAACCCTGACAAACACAAACACAAATATGCATCAATAATTCTGAGCATCATGAATGCAGGTCACACATAAGCAGAGGTAAACAAAGGTGGTAAAAACCAGTTGCAGCATTTCGCCAATATTTTGGAGCGAGAATGGAGTCTGTGTGTATATATATATATATATATATATATATATATATATATATATATATATATATATATATATATATATATATATATATATATATATATTTTTTTTTTTTTTTATTCTTTTCAATAGAAAGTAAGAAGTGGAATAGAAAGTAAGAAACACAAATGACATCTATTTGCATTATCACATTATTAATACATCATGGATCAGGGCATCACAATTACAGTACCTCTGACAACTTATGGACGGGTTTTCCAAATGTTTTAGAAACCCGAATTTGACCTTAACCTGAATATTGACTGCATGTAAAAGTAGTCACTGCCACATTTGCAAACAGTGGTGGAAGCGTACCACTTTCTGCAACAAAAAGGCAGAGCACTGGCTAAAAAGTAGCCTGTATTTGCCTGTTAGTCTTGACTGCATTAGTGGCTGCAAGCTCACGGCCATTTGGCTGCCAGAGAGCACCATGGTGATTAAGTCCACAGGACTGGTACCAAGCTGTACCACCACAACTCTGGCTCAGGAGTGGAATGAGGTGGCCATGAATTGCTGTTCAAGTAAGCCATTTCATTCCAAAATCAGACCAAAACACTCTCTTCCAAATCAGAGTAACTGAAAATATGGCTGCAAATGACACTGTTTAGCTTGGTCCATCCCATTTGTTGTTGCTTTTGAACCACTCGTTTTGTTCTATGAGGGCAAATAACACCTGGCAAAAAAGGAAAAGAATTGCAAAAGCCGGCCCCCGCTTTGTTCAACATAATTACCTTCGCACATTTACTTCTTTAAAAGTAAGTACCATATTTCTCTGAGTACGATTCGAGTTTGTTTTCCTGATTTTCAAACCCCAAATTATGGGGGGTCGACTTATAACCGTATCACTCAAAACAGACAAATTTTTTCCACATATCTGTGTTTGAATAACATGAATTTGGACTTGGACTTTCACTTATATAGCACTTTTCTACCTTGGGTACTCAAAGTGCTTTACACTAACAAGTCCTTTACCTACTGATGACACAGCACCAGGGGCAATTGGGGGTTCACTTCAACATGGTCCATATACACGGTTCACTTCAACATGGTCTTGAGGGTTGGCGGACCGAACCCACAGCCTCTCAGCTTGGAGACGACCGCTCTACCACCAAGCCATGCCACCCCACATTTTATTTTGCATTTGAATGCAAAATAAGTACTATCGTGTAGTTTACAGGGCTTAAAATGATATTTACCTCTAATTCAGATATAGTATGCACTTTTAAATGCATTTTTGTCAAATGCTATCTTATTGACAACAACGAGCCTTGCGCGGATAGATTTTTGGATGGAATTAAACGCATTATGAAAAGGAAAATACAACTTGACTTGTCTCCAACCCTTGGACGGTTGGATGTCAGCAGTTGAAGGGAGAAACAGCCAGGGGCAACCTTTCACGCTCTGATCTCAAAACAGTCATCACTTGGGTAAAGTACATTCCAAGTTAAGATGATCAGCAAATTATCTCTGAAGACCTCCATTTCAAACAAATTAGATGGGTCCGAAGATGACTGCGGAATGGTAACAAGGATGTTTGAACAACTGATGAGGAGACAGAAGGAACTATTTGGTGTGTCAGATAGTAATGATGACTTTTAGGATTTTTCAACAACTGAATATACAGCTGTGTCAAAAAATAAAGTATAGAAACTTCAAATCACTTTTTTGTTGCAACATTAACTTCAGCATTTGCGCTCGCGTACATTGCCTCGTAGTCTTGTCTCGCTCCCGCCCACTTATCACCTTGTATCACCAGAGGAACAAGGCGGAAAGAGGTAGAAACATTTTGAGGACATACTTTGAGCTATTCATTTTGTTTCATTGAGACGTCTACTCAAAGTCACATCTTTATAAATGACATATCCGAGGCTCAATTACAACTACCATCACACGTCAACTTTATGCTGCATGTTTCAAGTGGTATTAGGTCAAATATAAAAAAAGCACTGCATTCATACTGCAGATGCATCACCTATAAATCTGAACTACAGCCCCTGTATTCAAGTGGTTTGACAAGCTTTTTTTTTGAGGACAATAAACACTTTTACAAATCACAAGTGCACAATATACTAGAATTTCATGCATAAAAAATTGCATGAGTGTAATGACAACAGACGAGCAGGGGACAGCAATGAATTGTTGCACCAGCTAGTTTAACCCTTTCACTCTTGTTGGGACAATGCATCCCACAGCTTGTCATAAAAATGGCAGTGGGTATAGGAATGGTAGCAGAATGACGAAATGGCATCCCAGCGGTTCATACCCAAAAGCACAGGTTTATGGGATATGCAGTCCCAGTGGCATATCTTGGTGGAAATGGAAGTGGGAATTTTCTAACATATTTTCCAAGTATCCTAGACTTATAAACAAGTAATATATACACATCAATACAGCATGAGATGCGATAGTAAATAATTGAAATTATGGAATGGAGAATTTTGTTTAACTTGTTGGTCATCACCGGGGCTTTTGCTGACTTGTTTTGTTACTCCATTGAATTAAACATTATGTTACGTTAATGTACCGGTAAGTTAAATAGAACAAGTCCAGTAAGGAACACACAATTCAGCAGCTGTTTTTCATAAATTCTGCCTGATGTATTCAAACGATAAAACATGTTAAGAATAACTCAAGAGAAAAGGTTTCACGTTCATTATGATTTCAGTTATTACATCAATTTTACACAATAAAAAATCATAAGTAAAGAGCATATACTGTATAGCAATGGCTGGGTATTTCCCACATTTACTTAGGTTTCTGCAGAAATAAAACTAAAACAAATGATTTTAAAAAATGCCAAAAATATGTGCAAAATCAGGGGTGGGGAACTCCAGGCTTCGGGGCCGGAGCCCTGCATGTTTTCCCGTTTTCTCTCTCAAACACACCTGATTCAAATGATTAGGATTATTTTCAAGCTCCAGCAGAGCTTGTTGATGAGCTAATGGTTTAAATCAGGTGTGTTAGGGAGAGAAAACTGGAAAACATGCAGGACACCGGCCCTCGAGGGCCGGAGTTGCCCACCCCTGTGCTAAATAATAAACAGAAGCCCCCCCCCCATTTAATTAAAATTTTCAACACCCAAAATTAAGTTTTTACAGAGGGCATTTAAGGAACCCACAGGCACAGGTTGTACCTCCCTGTGCTACCGTATTGCAGACACAAATCTGTTCTACGTATACTCCAGTCTAAACTTAGAGTAAGTGAGCCAAGACAGTGTGTTAAATGAAAATAAAGATAACAATAAACACAATAACAAAAAATCACGAAGAACTCATACTCATACTCATATACTAGTACATACTGTACATCACACCAGAGAAAACCAGTGCATTTGTAAAGAACACGTACAGTATAAATATGATTGCAGAAAGTAATACTTTGTAAATAACAATAATAACAACACAGAATAATTTGTTTAGTAATTGAATTATAAGTCCTTACCTATAATTTGAGAGATATCTTAAACATCAGCAGACTCACAAGAATAAAAGCGTCAGAAAAATGGGAAATTAGAGAAAAAACAGGCTACGTAAAGTATCATGTGAATACTACACAACAATTTGAACATACTATGGTATGTTCACATTGTTGATTAATACAGGGCTGTCATGTGATCTGCCATATTGAATGCAGATATAGAAATAGACATTTATGGAAGACAATGTCTGTTGGGAATGTGTGTGTGTTTGTGGGGGTTGTAGTCACACGCACTTTGAATTCATTTATACTTGGGATTTATTTTTATGCATTTGTTCATTAGACTTTTGTTTATCTTACCAACCAAAAATTTTCAATTACTACCCAAATATTTTGGTTTAGATATTCTTTTCAGTGGATTTATTGTGAGTGGTAAATTGAATGGCCCATACATCCGCTTTCCACACCACATGTATGGACAATAAATAAAAATATTTGTCATATTTTACATGTTAAAGAGCCTAATACATGAATATATTTAGATTACCACAACTACACCACTTGAGTCGTAAATAACAGTCCCGATCTAAATCCATTAAAGTGAACTAACACACAAGACATTAGGTTTAGCAGTTTATCCCTGAGCTGAGTGAGCAGGAGCATAAAATACAAACCTCAGTCAAATGTTGTCAAAACATTTATTTATGTCATAAATTCATTTTTAAAAACAAACAAATAAAAGGTGTAATTTACCATTTTATTCAGCCAAAGTTGGTCATGGCGTTTTAAACAACAACAGCAACAACCTCAAAATTTATAGCTCATCATTTCTGTTTGTGGGTTCTTTACAGTAGTCTGAAAAAAAAGCAGGGGAAAAAAAATAAATGTTGGCCAGCAAGTTTAGCAATTGCCTAATACAGTAAATTTATACATAAATTCAGATGCCACAGTAGTAAGGTGATTGGTACATGTAGGTATATGTTACACAAAAAAAGCACATCTAAAAAGGTCAATGTTAATTGTTCTTCAGTACTTGCAAACAATTCCTCTAAAATATTGTTTTTAAGATTATATAGTATTGACACATTGCGAAGCTCTGCTGGCACAGCAATAGAAAAAATTGGCACAATGAATGTCAAGAGAAATTATTTAAAATGTCATTTGTGTCATACAGTGGCAAAACCCAACATGCACTTGAAGTAAATAGTGACTACCGTAATTATCCTGATAGGCAGATAAACAAAAAGCTGAGTCATACGTGTGGTAAATATTGTGTCAGAGAGTTGTGGTACCTGAGATAATGTTGCATAATTCCTTGTGCGCATCCTCTGCGCTGTGACTAAAAAGAGTGATGATCTCATCCTCTAGCTCCTCTACAATGATTTCACACTAAGAAATGCACAAGAGAAGAAAGATATGGCTGAGAGGTAAAAGTACAGGAGCATGGCCATGAGTAAACTCATATGTTTTCGTCGCTGTTTTGAACACAATGGAGGACCACTGTTTACAAGGCTCTGGTCATTCCCTCCTCCCCACTGTTGTCCAAGTGCTCAGCCATTTTGACTGTACTGGTAGTGGCATATGCTGCTTCCTTTCACACAAGCGCCACATGTTTGATTCCTGCTCAGCGATAAAAACTCAGCCAGGTCCAGTCCTCAGCTCAGATGAAAAAAAGTTAGGGTGTATCAGGTTAGGCTTTGAAGATCATAGTTGTGCCAAAAAAAAAAATTGTGCCAGTGACCAAACGGGACTGGCCGAAAGTCACATATTTTGGTTTATCTTTGATTTGGATCTATGTCATTGACGTTAAAGTAATCAATTCAATTAAGATCCTGACCATGACTTAAATACACGCACCAAGTGCCAGGTGATTTGAAAAGAGGTCCACAAACACATTCAAACTTGTTCGTCTTCAAACTTTGCAGAAACTACATATGCACAATATTTGCCCCGACTTTCATTTGCCTTTGAATTGAGTTGTAAATTCAGATAAGCCATTGTTTTGCATTTTGGTTCTTATTGCTGCTGTGCTTGATCAGCATTTTTTCTCCTTCACAAATATGAATTGTATTTGTGAGTATATCCTTCTTAAAGCCATATACAAAGTGCAGTATTAGTGACATTTAATATTATATGGATATAAAGCAAGCCGAATGATGAGTGTTCCACTATTTGACAAAAATAATGATGGCAAAATTGAAGTGCTGACCAAATCATAGTAAGGTGATTATTGCATGTTTTGGTCTCAGTTTGAAAACTGAGACCAAAAAATGCATTAAACACTGAATTAGTTCTTGTATTGATGAATTATTTCTGGTAAGGTTAGATTACTGGCCCTAAATCAACATATCACGTTTTCAGTCTTTAGAATAAGTATAATTTTATCAAAGACGGTCTCCTGATCAAAAAACACACTTATTCATAACAACACTGATTTCCTGATGATGGCAGTTTGTGGTAAGATACAGAAATAATTTAAATAATGTAATTGGTAAAAACAAAAGGCCAATAATAAGTACAACTGTGCAGAGATTCTTCTCTTAAAAAGCAGTAATTTTTTTGTGCCATTAAATTGGTACTTACTCATGGGAGAAATACTTGGGTCTTTTTCAAAACATTACAAAAACATCAAGTCTGGACGTGCGACTTGAGTCCACAAAGCTAATTTCAACCCAAATAGATAATCCATCCCCCAGAAAATTAAATGCAATAGTTTTTATTTCCAACACAGGGTCAATGATAAATCTGACATGTCTAACTAAATCAATTTTAATCGTTAATTTAACCAGAATGCAAAAGAAAACATTAATGGAGACGCTTTTAAAATTCTGATTTGGACAGCTCATTTTTTGTAAGGTCTGAATTATGGTGCATGCAATTGGAACAGTAACCTAATTGAGTACATTAGAACATATGATTTAATTGTTCAAATGCATAAATAAAACCTGCTTTTAAAGAACTATTTTTTTGATATTATTGGAAACATATTCGAAGTTGAATAGTAAACTACCGAACTCTATCAAGATAGTTTATTCAAATCTGTCTTAGTGTTGTATATGGCGGGATCTATCAAAAACGCTTACATAAATGTAGACAACTGTTGCACTTACTGCGTATTTCAAGGCATTGGGAGTTTCAGGACCGTCAAACTGGAAGTTTTTAAGGTCAGGGAAGTCCCCAGAGGACCCAGTGCTCCTAGGCGCAAATCGCCGGTATTGTTTTTGCCCGGTATCAGTGTCCACATGGAGGGCATAGTCACTCATGGAACTGCAAACCTCGTCCAAGAGCTCACTGAGGTGGGTCTCGGAGCGAGCTAGAGGTACCTGGGAAAAAATAAAAAAAAGATTCCTGAATATCATGCTATAAAACTTCCTTTAGCATGACATCGTTTACTTGACAGAATTTCCTTTGATTAAGAAATATCTAGCAAACAAACCAGTTAATGTTTATGCAAAATGCCCACACTCATAAAATGTCAAAATCATACACAACAACCAAGTAAAACTATTATGAATAAATGGAAAAGTCAAAATCCTTTGCCACAGTCTGGCATTTGAAAAACTGAAACAAAGAGAAAAAAGCCTCTTTGAAACCTCCACAGTGTTAAAAGTCCTTTAGAGTGCTCTTGTGTCAGCTGTGTTACACCATAAGACTCGGTAGGTCAACAGTTTGACCTTCTATTTCTGCTTTGTTTTCTTCAACTTCCCTAACAATCCTCAACCTCCAACTCTGACTTTTAACCTGTGCCAATACCTCCGACTACTTCATCTGATCCCCGCTGTCTTTTTCCTCTGCCTCCCTTGGAAGACAAAACAGGGAGCAGCCATGTCTAGACGGGTCAAGACAGGTGCAACGCCCTGACCAGCCCCGGAAGGACATCCGTATCTGGGGATCTGTGGTGATGCGTGGGGGAACAGGAGGTGGGGACCCAGCAATGAAAAGGGCAAAAGAGAGGGAAGCTTTGTTCAACTGACCAAGGTTGGGGGGGAAAAAAAGAAAAAAAAAACACACACAGAGGGGTGCATTTCCTTTGGAGGATGGTCGTCAAAGTAAACGAAAAAGACAGGAGGCCTTAACAGAAAGCAAGTACAGGCTAAAAAGCCAACAGTTTTTCATCAGCTTTTGAGTCCCAAATATCCTCAGCGCCATCTTTAAGTAATTCAACGTAGAAAAGCTTTGCTGTCTTTTCTCATTGAGTTGTGTGGTAATGCGAGATTAACAGAGACGATGGAAATGGTGAAGGAAACGGTCATAGATGAAAAAAACTAGGACATATTCATTTACCCCATGACACCTTTGAATGTGTTTCCTTGCGTGTCATTTGCAGACACTACACGTACTGTAAATTCCATCAAAATCATATATTCATTCATGTGTATTTCCCACTTCTATGTCACTTACTCTAATCAACAAATGCCACTCCGTACTTCTACTTTTAGCAGCAATAGCAAAAACCCTTAAACCAATAGCTAATCCCCCGCCTTTAAGGTCAACCCCACCTCTTCCATATGTGCTTCATTCAGGAGAAATGTGACTCACTCAGAAAAGGATCCCTTGAGGTTGATAACCTTGTGCTCAGGAAGAAGGAAGCTGGAGAAAGAACATAATGTTACAGCATGAGGGCAAAGAGTGAAGGGCAATGGAGGATGTAGGTCACCCCAGCCCATGACGACGAGGTTCATCTGTCAATCATTATCTGCCTGCAAACTGTGTGACACAATTGCATCGTGCCTATGTGTACATTAGTCTGTATTTATCATAGCCTATAATAATTTTCACAATAAGACTGTGAGATACTCTTTTACAAGACCCAGGTTACCGGTGTCAACATTAAATAAAACGTGTGAAGTTGTAATAATTGTTAAGTATTCACCGAAAGGTAAGCACTGAATGAAAAACAAATCATAAGACTATTTATCAACTTCATTACTATCACTTGAAAAAAAGGAAAAAAAAAAGAAAAGCTTTTCCTGTCCAACAACAAAACAAAACGATTTTGGTCTATTGCAGGCCTTAGGCTTGTGTCCGAGTCATTATCATGCCATGCTACAAAATGGTTTTGAATTAAACCCCTTCCTTGCCATTTGCAGCCATTTGAAAAGGAGCTGTCAGTCACAGCGTTGTTTGAAGAAAGAGGTGGCGGGGGGTGCATCGGGGGCAATCGTTTGGGCCAGAGAATAGGCGTCTCAGTGATGCTATCCTCCATTCAATTCCCATTGGGCAGGGTGCCATTATTACACTCCTGTGGACGGGGGCCTTTCAGTTTCATTGTCGTGCTAAAATGGGCCAATAAAGACCCATTACCAAAATAAAAATATTGACTCTAAAGCAGATGGATGTAAAAATAAAGGTGAAAGTAGTTGAGCTTACAAATTTAAATGGTGGACTAAAAAAGCTTAATGGGAGAACTTTACCATGCCCACTTGGTGATGAGTAATTTAGCTGCCTCTGTGATTTTAAATTCAGTTTTTGAAAGGCTCGAACATACTTTATAGCCTACAATTATTTAATGTCAGCGTTTCAAAAATTGGAAGACAGGTGCAACTTATGCAGTCCATAATGCAGTAGTATGACACCTGAGGATATTTTTCACAAGGGGATTTTAATCTGTTGATTTATTTCTTTTAACTAACAATGGGAGTTGGATTTTAAATATTAAATAATTAGCACTGCTTAGTGTGGTATCAAGCAAAAAATGATTTTGGAGAAAGACAAGATATGATAGTAGATCTGCAACTCCAAGTCCCTCCCGGATGACTACGTTTCTCACCCTATCTCTAAGGGAAACTCTGTGGAAGAAACACAGTTCGACCACTTGTACCCGGGATGTAGTTGTTTCGGTCACAACCCACAGCTCTTGACCATAGGTGAGGGTGTAAAGGTAAATTGACTAACAAATAGAGAGCTTCGCCTTTCGGCTCTTCTCCTTCTTTACCAGGACAGACCGATAACAAACTCCACTTTACAGGAGAGGCTCCAATGACCCACCTACCAATTTCCCATTTCGTCCTACCTTCACTCGTGAGCAAGACCCCAAGATAGCGGAACTCAGTTCTTGGGGCAGGACCAAATTCCCGATTCGGAGAGGGCACTGCACCCTTTTCCAACTGAGAACCATGATCTCACATTCGGAGGTGCTGATCTTCAAAAGCCGCTGTGAATAGCTCCAGTTAGTTCATGGCCTGAAGAAGCCAATAAGCACCGAATCATCTGGAAAACATAGAGATGCATTGCTGAGACTGCCAAACCAGACTCTCTCAAGGCTTTGGCTGCACCTGGAAATCCTGTTCATAAAGGTAAAAAACATGATTGGCGACAAACTGTAATCTTGATGGAGTATATTGATAACTGGAAAGAAATCTTAGTTACTGTTGGCAATGCAAGACCAAACTCTGATATTGCTTTTACAAGGATCTAACAGCCCATATCAAGGGGTTTATTACATCATACTCCTAAAGCACCCAACACAGAAATCCACAAGGGACATCGTTATTGCCTTCTCCAAGTTCATAAAACATATGTACAGTAGACTGTTTGGGCAAACTCCCATGCACCATTGCGGATGTAGAGCTGGTCCATTGTTCCATGGTAGGAAAACCACACTGCTCCTTTTGAATTCAATGTCCCAGTCCCCTTTTTTAAATAGGGGGACAACCACCCCAGTCAGCCAGTGAAGAGGCAATGTCCATGTGATGATGGACAGGCGTATTAACAAGGACAGTCCCACAAGATCCTGAGCCTTTAGGAACTCTGGGCAGATCTCATCTTCCCCAGGGGCCATACCAATGAGAATCAGTTTAACCATTTTGGTGACTTTGACCCCAGGAAAGCCTACCTCAGAGTTTCCAAACTCTGCTTCTTCACAGGAAAAAGGTTTGAGAATTGCAGCAATGACAGGTACCAACGACCTTAGGGCCACAATTCCGATCACTCTCAATAACGGAGGTGTGGAGCATGGTGAAATCAGACCCCCTTCCACCAGGTCAGAGAAATTATGCCAGGTGGGAGTTAAAATTCCTACTGGCAGGGGACTCTGCTAGACGTACTAAGCAAATCCTCATGATATGTTTGGGCCTACCAGTTTAGATTGGCCACCATCGAAGCCAACACACCACCAGATGGTTGATTAGTTGACAGTTCTGTCCCTTTCTTCACCTGAGTTTCCAAAACATGCAGCCGGAATCCAACAATACGACCACAAAGTCAGTCGTCAAAATGCAGTCTAGGGTGTGCTGGTGCCAAGTGCATATGTATATGGACACCCTTATTTTTGAGCATTGTGTTATAGACAATACATGATGAAATCCATAGCAAAGCATCGCTCTGGTTCAGATCACAGAGGCCATTCGTCCCAGTCACGCCGCTCCAGGTCTCACTGTCATTGCTCAGGTGAGCATTGAAGTCAGACAGAAGAACGGAGTCCCCAGAGGGACTTTCCTGCACACCTAACAGGGACTCCAAAAACGTTGGGTAATCTGAACTGCTGTTTGGTACATAGGAACAAACAACAGTCAGGACCCATTCTCCTACCCAAAGGCGGAGGAAGGCTACGCTCTCGTGAACCCCAGTATACAGGCACCAAGCCAAGGTGCAATAAGTATGAAGGGTCTGTGGGCTGTGCTTTGTCAAGTCCCTCACTGAGGAGAGAACACTATGCCTACAGTAAAGCATGGAGGAGGCTCTGTTATATTCTGAGTGTGTTTTGCTACATCTGGCATCGAGTGTATTGAATCTGTGAAGAGTAAATGACATCAACACTATCAAGGTATTTCAGTCAAAGATCATGCAACAGGAAAATTACAAAAAATAGACAGCGATGACAACCCACAAATGGCAAAGAGCAAAACCTTTGACTACTTACTCTAAGAGCATTACAATTTGGGGGGAAATTCCTCTTCTGAAAAAAAAAAAAAAAATATATATATATATATATATATATATATATATATATATATATATATATATATATATAAAATTGTAATTATAATTTCCATATATGGAAAATATGGCATGCATGTGGGAAACTATTATGGCATGCATGTACAGAACCGCAGCCTGGTGGGGAATGTAATGTCTAATTAGTTTAAAGCAGTTGGCTGTAGTGGCTGACGAGTGTCCGCGAATGTAGCAGATCTTTTGAGCTCCTAAAGGATTTGTTCAAGATCGTCAAAGTGAAAAACAACCTAGTTATGACCTCTGACGATCTTGAATGAACCCTGATGAAGATCAAAAGAGCAGATACTTTTGCAGAATCTCTCCAGCGTTGGCCCAGTTGTCCCAGTTTAAGGGCTCTTTTTTCATTCATATTTTTTTCTGTTATTTTCCTGTTGGACAAAGAAGTATAAAATAAGTGAAATGTGGCTACCTGTGACGAGAATCTATCTTGAAAACGTCCTTATTGTCACTGTGGCTTTACTTAAATGGGAGCCGCATTTGTTCTCAGACGCAGCCAAAAGTGATGACATGTCCACTACAGCTTTTTGTCACTAAACAGAGGAGACTGAGAGAGTGCGGAAAAAAAAAAAAACTCACACTCAAAACACAACTCTACAGAAAAATTCTTGACTTGTTTTATTAACGCCTTACTTTGATTATTTTTAAGAAAGGGCCAAGCTGAAAGGATAAATACAGATAATAAAATGGGACAAAATGGAATGGAAAAGCGCTATAAGGGAATGGACAATGAATAAAATTGGAAGTACAATGCTGCAACAAGAAATTAAGAAGGTGTTAAACACTGCAGCTGCTTCTCACCATGGAGGAGTGTGGGAGTGCTTAATTCGGCCCACCAGAAAGCTCTTTGATGCTACCTTACAGACACAAAGTTAGGATGAGGGAAGTCTCCAAATGTTTATGGACAGGATGAAAACTATAATTAACAGCCACCTGTTACAGAACTAAATGATTTGGTGGTGCTCATCTGCTTCCACTCAAGATTTGGCCATCCGTACCTGTGGAGCATTTCCAAAAAGAGGAACTCTATGCTCGGTGGAGACTGAGGCAGTTCTAGTACAGGGCTGAACTATTTTGGAAACTGGCGAAAAAGTATCTGCCTGGACTCCCACTAGACCAGAAGTGATCTTGAGTGGCCAGAAACTTTGTGCCAGGAGACAAATTTTTGTCGATGACACCATCAAAATATTCATGGGTCATGAGCAGGATCACTGATACTATGAGATGAGCATGGATTGGCTTGTGGGGTTAGCACGAGAAAGTAAATAACGCAGAAGCTGACAATCATACATTAATCTTTACTAGCAATACAATATTAAACTAGTTTCAAAAAGAAAGAACAGTATCGTTCAAACAAAGATAAAAACATTGAAATTGACAAAAGAGAGAGCTTCTGTCTCAAAAGTGCTATTTAAATCCAAGCAATGCATGAGAAAAAAAAGTCAATAACACTCAGAAATAAAGTACCGTATTTTTCGCACTATTAGGCGCTCCTAAAAGCCTTGTTTTTTTAAAAGCTGATGGTGCGCCTTATAATCAGGTGCACCTTATATATGGATCGATATTGAGATTGGAAGATGGGAAATGAACTCAAAGTAAGCTTTACCTGTGTCTTTTGTGTGTTTACAGTTGAACAAGGTTGGTCATACTGACATTGAGTTATTATGCTATTGAGAGTTTAGAGTTATTATTTGAGTTATTATTGTTATTACTTTGAGTATTACTATATTGTGATTGAAAAAGTTTTAAAATATGTCATTAATTGAGGGTGCGCCTTATTGTGCGGAAAATACGATAGTAAAAAAAATGAGAAATGCTGAAGCGCCCCCCTTCATGAATGCAATCCATGAAGACAAGGGAAATTGTAAAAATATCTGAAACCAGTTGGAACTGACAGCAGAGGAACACAAGAAAGTAAATTTCAACTGCAAATAAATGACACTCTGACTGAAAGCCAAATTCAAATAGCTTCTGCTCTTAATAATACACATTTTGGTGAGACAATTAAAGTTCTAATTTCTCTTATATTCAATCTAAAGAAGGTTCAGAGTCAAAAGTTGTCAAAATCATAGACTTAAAAATTCTTAAGTAGCCTTAAAAATGTAAATCGACTTAAACACTTTAAAGCTAGATAAAGAGACACTTTCTGGTTGCACTACTAAAATAATGAATGCATTATTCAGACAGACTCTTCAGGATTGGAAGTTGGCTGCAGTTGCACCAGTTTTTAAGTCAGGAAATGTGTGTGGCCACACACTACAGGCCATTTACCAGTCTACCTGTGGTGTCCATTCTATCAGTTGCTTTTTTCTCCATCCATCCATCCATCCATCCATCCATCCATCCATCCATCCATCCATCCATCCATCCATCCATCCATCCATCCGTGTTGTTCAGTCATCATTTTGGACCTTATTTTCTGTTATTCAGTCACATTTCAGGACCATATGTGTCACTGTGTAAGCACACCATTGTACATCCTCTCATTCTCAATGCATGACTTCCCACCGGTCGCTATGAGATCAGCTTGCCTTCAAACTAAGTTCAATGTCTTTGGAAATCTTGAATGTGTCATTGTTAAAGCAGGCAGGTTTAACTTTTGTGTAACAGAGCAACCCCATGGCCCCAGGAAGTCCTACTGTGAAGAGGCCAAAGAGCAGAGACTTAAAACCAGCAAATCTTTCTCTCTGATGGCATCTAAGCTGTGACATCCCTCCCTCTCTGATTCACACTAGGTCAAAAGCTGCTAAAAAGGAGAGAGCTGTGAGGGCATGGGATCAAGGTTTGGCTTCTTCTGTGGTTCAGTACCATTTGACTGACTAAACGACAGGTGGAAGAGTGTGTCAACAAAGGGCAAGGGAGGAGCTCATCTCTGAGTGAACTAAACTGTTCCTCCCTGTTGAGTAGAATGGTAATATCTCCGCACTTAATTTCCTTGATGACGATGACGTTTGGTAGAAGTTTTTGAATTGATATTTCAGATGGCTCGCATTAAGAGTGTGTACATTTTTTTTTTTTAATTGGATTGCAAAAGTCTAAATCAGCATTGACAGCGACAGCATCAAAAAGATCTGTTCACTACACTTCTCAGTCAGAAACAAACACGTTTTAAAGGTTTTGTCAAAATGATTCTTGGCTTGAATAATACAGAACTTGACAACTTAACGAAGGAACTACAATTCATGCAGTATAAAATCGAAGACCTTAAAACAAGCCCCGCAAACAAACGGAAGACTCTTCACGAGATACGACTTCAAGTCTGTGTGCAAATCCCTTGTGTGGATTGTCACCTGTGGGTACGAGTCACCTTTCCTGTGGGTTGAGTTACATAATGCAAATTGATATGATGTCACGCCAAGCTAAGAGGGAAAGTAAGTCAATCCGTGAGTCATCCCCTACGAATGCCAGTAATGGCAAGGAAACAGAGCTTTCAATGGCTCATCATGCTTAAACGTTAAGGATAATGTATGTGCATTTTTAGTGATGGTCAAATGAAGCTTTTGTGCAGCTTTTGTGGCCATTTGGGGACAAAGTGCTTAGAAAACAAGGCTCTTGATAACATACTGAATGTCCAATTTCTAATTGATTTCATATTAATATTTTTCAAATGACACATTTTTGAAGTTATTTTAGCAAACCTATAAACACATTTCCACAATTCAAAAATGCAGAACAAAAAAAGAAACAAAAGAACTTGTCAGTATATGTTACAGTTCAGTGAGGTTAATATCTTCAAATTATTTAAATCACTTGCAGCCCTTGAATCATATCAACCTTTCCTGATTTACAACAGCTTCTGAATATTATAACAAAGCTGGTTATGGAATACCTAGTGCATTAATTGAGCTGTTTTAGATTCAACTATATCATAAAATTTGAGACTATTGAATTTGATTAACAATTGTTGGCTGACTCAGTATATTCTGATAGTTAATCATTTGTATGGCTTTTTTCTGGAGCTTGTACACAGGCTGAGTGTTTGTGTTTTCCCAGATATCTCCAAGCAAAAAGTCAAGTATGGCAGTATTAATGAGCAGTCTAATGTGTATAAAGACTTTTTACGAAAACTTTGGTTTTAAAGAGAATACCTATAGTTTTCTTTCTTTATATCTGTATTTCTGTATATCTTTCTTTTAACATTCTCTATATGTGCTTTCCAGCATAATTTTTAATCAATTATAACAGCATTAAATTTTAGCTCATTTACTCTTTCTGTATCAGTTGATTCTACTAAATTTGACTGGGTATATTCTTTGTCACATAGATTTGAAGTCACGGCTTGCAAGCAATAGAATTATCCATAGATGTTACAACATTTTTTTACAACTCTGAGGACAATTGTTAGTTGACATCACAATTTTGCATTTTCTAACTCGAACCCACAGAAAACGAGATTTGTACCAACGGGCAGCAATCCACACAAGAGGTTTGTACACAGATGTCGTGTCTAGTGAAGAGCATAAGAGTAAGTTAGAGTTTTATTAAAAAGACTGCACTTGCAAGTTTTCGATTTGTTGTCATGAATAAAATAAACCGCACAGAAATTCCAATTCCAATTGGAACTTTTCACAATAAACAGGAGGAACAAGAGAAGAGGCAGTACCACGATCTATGCTACAAAAAGATTAATATGAGTATGGCATTATTGTAAACTACAAAAATACAAAACCTTTCATATATTGTATACAGTATTTCATATATTCTCAACTTGTCTTTCAAAACTGGGGTCCATTCCAGAAAGCAGGTAAAACAAACTCTGAGTTTAACCCTGAGCTCTGAGTTGACTTACAAGAGAACAAGAGAAGAGGCAGTACCACATTCTATGCTACACAAAGATTAATATGAGTATGACATTATTGTAAACTACAAAAATACAAAACCTTTCATATATTGTATACAGTATTTCATATATTTTCAACTTTGTCTTTCAAAACTGGGGTCCATTCCAGAAAGCAGGTAAAACAAACTCTGAGTTTAACCCTGAACTCTGAGTTGACTTACCCCGAGATGGGGAAACTCTTGAGTTTTCGGTTCCAGAACTGCTGATCTGCGTTAATTCAATCAACTCTGAGTATGTTCAGCCTGAATTAAGCGCATGCATGATGACAATAAAAAGCCATTATCAATGGAGGACTGAAACTATGAGTCACTATGGCAAATGAGACCAAAAAACTTATTTCACACCACCAGAACTGGAAGTACTAGTGTATACTTATAGTGCGTACTTATAGTGAATATGAACAGATATTTAAAAAAAAATAAGCAACACTGCTGCAGCGGATAAGGAGGGACAATCAGCGTGGTAGACAATTTCTGCCCGACTCAAAGCATACTAGTAAGTTAAAGCAGTATTCATTTAACATTTAATCACACTGTCATATAATATTACTGGTGAAAACAGTGATGTTCAGGTATAAATGTTATTGTCATTTGGGTTCAATCTCACAGGCTTAAAGCGCACTTGGCGGCAAATGAAAATTAAATATAAAAACATAATTCAAACAGGTGAGGAGCAGAGGCCCTTGATTGTATATAGTAAATATGATTGATGAAAATGAAATATAAAAACATAATTCAAACAGGTGAGGAGCAGAGGCCCTTGATAGTATATAGTAAATATATTTGATGAAAATGAAATATAAAAACAAAATTCAAACAGGTGAGGAGCAGAGGCCCTTGATTGTATATAGTAAATATATTTAACATATTAAACAGTCACATACGTATCATTCAGTGGCCATTTCAACGTGTTGTAGCTGTGTCCAGTTTAGATTAGCAGGTGAGTTCTACTCAACCAACAGAAAGAAGGCAGAGGATTAGGAATAAAATGGGAAATATTGTATTTTATTATGCTGATTATGCTTATATGTCTTTATGCTGATGTGAGCCAACTGCGTGTGGGCATGTCTAATAAAAACCCCATGGAGTTGGGGGCAGTTGAATCTGATGGTGTGAAAGAGAAGTCAAGTCTAAACATCTGTTCTTTTTCTACTTTTTCCCTTGTCTTGACACCTGTAATTTGTGTCACCAATATTATAAAGAAAACTACCATTTGCAAAAAAAAAAAAATATATAAAGCGCATAATTTACTCTGAAATCAAAGCACAGCCACGGTGTGTAAGATTACAAATGTGGGGCCGCAGAATTTTGGTCAGATAAATGATGGAGTTAGATGAAAAACAGTAATGTTCAATTAAATATTCGTCTGGCAAGGACAAAATATTGAACTATGGTCGGAAAACTCTCTTGACGCAAGGCTCTGTGGACTAATTCCGCTTCAGTATCAACGGGATTTTGGATAAACGGACACCCCATGTTTCTCAGATCAACAGGAGGTAGGAGCCAGGGCTTAAACTCAGAGATTATTTGATAAAACCTGACAGCGAGCAGATTAGGTTCACAGAGTAAGTTACGCAGTAACAGACTCAGAATTTAAGTTACCTGTTCCAGAAGCAGACCCCAGGTATCCCATTGAAAATGAAAACAGCATACAGCAACAGATATTCTGATTAATATGAGTGATATATGAGATTTACAAAAATGCGAGTATAAATCTATTGTTGACTTTAGTGGTGTGTGTTATTAAAATGACAAATTTATAGTACTTTTACAGGCATTTCTAAATTTTTAATTGAGTAACTGCAGGGGGGGGGGCTGCTCTTGCTCCTCCTTGTCATCCATTCAAACATGTAAGTAGTACAGGAAAAGGAAGGATGCTTTTAACCACTTTTCGCATCAGTGTATTTTACCTTTTTGTCTTTCATGGTTCCATCTGGATTGAGTCTAAAGCTGCCAACATTAATCATTTTCTTTGGGTCCACCTGGTCAATTGAGTGATTCAATTCATCGACAATTGCACGGCAAGCTGAAAGACACAGGTTAAGAATTTGGCTGTCATAAATCTTCAGAGTACAATTCACATTATACAGTATTGAAATACTGTACCTCTTAGGGATGAGTGGCATGAAAACAGTTTTAAAAAATGTGTCTTCGTTAGCTGAATCTATCTAATGTGTAATCTAATCTAATCTAATGTGACATGACAACGACATTGACCAATGAGGGCAGGATGGATATATATATATATATATATATATATATATATATATATATATATATATATATATATATATATATATATATATAAATACAGATTCATTGCGCAATGGGTGAATTGATTCTGTTTAACAGTACCTTATAGCAGAGGGTGGGGAGGGACAGGACAGGGAGATTGATTATATTACATGTTTACCAATGTGGGATCTTCAAAATTAGCTGCTCGCTTGAGATTTATTTTGTTTTGCAAACGTTTTTACATTGTTACCAAACTAATGGCGCATCCTAAACACAGTTGCATTTTTAAATTAAGGGCACATCCTAGACACAGTTGCATTCTATATTACAGTAATTACGGTAATCCATGTCAACTCACTGGCCATGCTTGCAAGTTTGTGCCCACGCATGCGTAAAATGTCAGAGGGGTTTTAAGAGGGGTAAAATGTCACAGAGGTATTTTGAAGATGGTTTTGAGCAGCGACGCAACATAAAAGCATAGTCCAAATAAATAAAAAAAAAATAAATGAATCAGAAAGCACCAGTGCACTGTACAGCTTTCAAGACAGAAAAGTGTCTCACTGAGATAATTTTGCGCACTGCTCACCTAGCAAGAAATGTTTTTATCGCACAATTCAAAATCCATAAGATACTCTGGGAGTTGATGTGAAAAAAATGTTGGATATTACATTTGTTTCATAAAACATTAAAATTTGTAAGAATAATGTCTTAAATACTTTAAGTCAAATTGTGATCAAAAGTGGACTTGCACAAAAAGTTACTACACTTACATACAGCAGCAGCTGTATACACCAAATGTCTGACCCTGCGGTTCTTCTCGTACTGAGCAGGATTGCTAATGTGCCAACACATTATCAGTAGGGTAAAACTAGCCTGTCTCACGACGACGGCATGTATGATGTAACAGAATTTACATTATACTTGAAGTTGTTGACATAAATCCAATGGGGCGTAGAAATATGTGTATAGTGTGAGTAACTTACCAGAACAGTAAAGTGTCCAGTCTCTCTTTGCTTGGTAGCAGCGGATGAAGAGAAACATCATCACAGTCATCTGAAGAATCCATCGGCCCATGATGTGAACCTGGAGAGAGGGCATCCTAGATTTACGGCACATTCGGAAATTCATTTTGACATTCGACACTACTTTCGGAGAGAAGTAAGAGGAGCGTATGCTCCTCTTTCTTTAATTTTAGCATGTAGCTTGTATTCTAAACCATTGGGTCTCAAATGGGGTAACAAATACACGAGGGGACATGAATGCACTTTCAGAGGACAAGTGAGATTTTAATAGGTTTTTAACAGACTTGTCAGCAAATATAATTTAATGCTGGGACATTAGATAACAATTTTAAAAATAATTGGAACATGAAGCAATTTATATGTGAAATTGATTCACAGCCTTTATTTTATTAAGTTTTACGGAGGTGGGCATTGTCGTTGGTGATGCATTATTCCAGTAGGCAAGCGAAAAATAAAACAGATGATGTTACTCGCGATATCTTCTAGAATTGCTCAATAAAATGTGCTTTGAGATACAGCACTTTGTTTTAACTTCTTTTTTCATGCAAAAACGGTGGTTCTAGACTACGGGTCACCAGCATGGAGCCCACGGGCACTGGGTAGCCCCGAGTATCACATGAATAGCCCACACACCTGCTCTGCAAATAGTTTATAAGTCGTAGAACATTGTGATTTTCTAGGAATGATGACCACAGTGAAAAGGCATTGATTTTGTAATTGTAATTGTAAAGTGTAATTGCAATAATATAAGAAAGTTTTTTTTTTGTTTTTTAATTTGAGGCACTTTGATGCCCTTATTTTTTTCTGTTCTCAACTAAGCTGTAGCCGGAATAAACGCTTTAAAAATAATTCACAGTTGTTGAAAGTTAATTTACTGTCCTACAATCTGGCTCATTGAGTGAGGTGATTATAAAAAGTGCCACATCACAGGTAATTTAATTTAAATATTTCAATCTTAAACATTATACAAAAAAGCATGACAATTTATATTCTTACATTCAACAAACTAGTCATTTTTCTAAAGTGAGAGGTGGTGGAAAATAAAATCAAAACTGATATTTACAAGGAAACAATTGTGTAGTTCAGGGGTGGGCAATTCCAGGCCTCGGGCGGTGTCCTGCCACTTTTCCCGTTTTCTCTCTCAAACACACCTGATTCAAATGATTAGTATTATTTTCAAGCTCCAGCAGAGCTTGTTGATGAGCTAATGGTTTAAATCAGGTGTGTTAGGAGAGAAAACTGGAAAACATGTGGGGCATGACTGGCAGTCAATACAGGTCAGCACTGATATTATAATACATTAATAGCTCCTTGATTGCAGTGATATCTCTAAACGAAGAGTAAATGACCCCAGCCGGATAGAAACATATACAAATACGTATATATACATATATATGCATTGCATGCATGCATGATGCATTGTTACAACGAGACAGATTCACTAAAGAAGTGCGTGGGGTTTTCATAGTGCAAAGCAATTAAAAATGGACCAATGACATAGAATCCAATTCATAAAGCAGGTGCAAATAGCAAAATGTGTCTCAGTGAGCCGGTCCTACTTACGCGTATTAAATAAGCTAACAAGCATACACAGTTGGAAGAGAAATTGCCATCCTCTATGCAAGCCTCAGTGGTAAACAGCATATAATTCTGTGACACAAATAGTGAAAAGCTGTTTTGTGGGAGAAATTAACGCAAGTTCAAAGTTGGTGTTTAAGTGATGCGCTCCTAATGGAACTTCGCAT
This sequence comes from Hippichthys cyanospilos, assembly GCF_059441005.1. NCBI lineage: Eukaryota > Metazoa > Chordata > Actinopteri > Syngnathiformes > Syngnathidae > Hippichthys > Hippichthys cyanospilos. The sequence goes on from NC_142380.1 coordinate 18,870,806, forward strand.
AACGCATGAGAACAAATTGAAAATAAATAAATAAAACCTTACAAAATAAGATTAAAGGGAACAAATTGAAAATAAATTAATTAATTAATTAATAAATACATTAATTAATTAATTCAACTAATCTTACAAAATAAAATTAAAACGTCACTATGTATGGCCCACATCAATCTCTTCAGTCTTCCGCTGAACTGGCTAATGATCTGATTATTTGAATCGGTTATGTTGGAGACAGGAACCTGGATGTAGGATTACCGGCCATCGAGGACGGCGTTTTGGACACCCCTGACTTGCTCCACAGAAACGCATTGTACGTTTTGTCTCAACAATTTACGGCCGTGACCGTAACACAAAGTCAAACTTTCGATAAATTCCATTGGAGTTTAGCGAGTTACCAGATCTAGTGACAACAGTCTTACAGCAGGCTAGTAGCAGTTTCTGATCTAATAAAAGTAGTGTTAAAATATCAACAAAGAACTGTCATGAATTGCGTTTTCGAATTTTACCTGCTTTGGCACAAAAATGTCAAAACAACTGCCGATTGTCTCAGGGTTCATTCACCCAAAGCCGCACCTGCGTGACTTCTGAATATATTTCAAAACAAAAGAAATGTGGAAACTGAAAAAACGTCTTTTTTGTCACTACTTCAGAAAATTACCACCCAAACAAGGTAAAAGAGAATTTCGAGTCTGTAAAGTACTTTATGGTATTAGTATATTTCTTTGCGTCAATACAAAAGAATTGCTCGCTATTTTGAAGGCAATAAGGCACATTCACCAACCCTTACGATACCTACTTCCGTCTAGTTTACTGGGTGATGTTGACGTCACTGTAGAGACAAGCTTGGCTGCAGTGTGGCCACGTTACGTTAAACAGAAGCTCGTCAACCAATCATGGTCAACACGGAAAGTTCTTAAAGAGATCTTTGAAAGAATGAACGTTATCAGTTCACAACCAAAAAATATTTCAGCTTCCCAAGTTCATGAAACGTATTTTATAGTAAGAGAAAGGAGATTCTTTTTTCTTTTAATTATAGTATGTTTATTAACACTTTAATTTAAAATGTAGGCTATAGGTATATAGGTAGGCTATAGATATATATATATATATATATATATATATATATATATATATATATATATATATATATATATATATATATATATATATATATATATACCATATATATATATATATATATATATATACCATATATATATATATATATATATATATATATATATATATATATATATATATATACCATATATATATATATATATATATATATATATATATATATATATATATATATATATATATATATATATATATATATATATATATATATATACATATATATATATATATATACATATATATATATATATATACATATATATATATATATATATATATATATATATATATATATATACATATATATATATATATATATATATATATATATATATATATATATATATATATATATATATACCATATATATACCACATATATACCATATATATACCATATATATACCATATATATATATATATATATATATATATATATATATATATATATATATATATATATATCCATATATATGTGTGTGCGTGTGTGTGCGTGCATGTGTGTGTGTGCGTGTGTGGGTGTGTGTGTGTATGTGTAAGTATATATCTTACAAATAATGACCATTACTTTCATTTTGAAGATTGTGCTTTTCCTCATGTAAATTATAAATATCTGATTAGGTTTTCCTCTGTTCATACATTGTGTATGTCATTTTTCTTGACTGGGTTTGATCTTAAAAATGTTTGATTTTGAGCACTACTTGAGCTGCTTTAGTGAATTGAATGGAAGATTTTAGGAAGGGTTTCTTTGTGATAAAAAAAAAACTGTAGTATTGACCTAAACACTACGAACAGTAATCGCCTGAAATCTGTAGCCATTTGATAGAGGCCAGGAAAAGAATGATGAAAAAAAGAACTCCATGTTGACCTTTTACTAGGCTACAAGACAAATGACAAGCATCTGTATGGGCAGTAGTGAGCGCAAAAGGTTGCAGTTGTTCTAAATGAGAACAAGGTCATATGAATATACCAGCAGCTTTCGATGGACAAATAGATAAACATGCCTATGTGAGCGTTTTTAGCAAAGAATGAATGACAAAACGTTGTATCACAATAATATTCCAAACAATACAATACATAGAGTAAACCCCAAAAGTCTTTTGGGGGTTTTATCTAGCATTGATGCTTGCTTACATTTTTCATGTACAAAAGCCATAGCACATTCATTGAGAGGGTTACAGGTTAGTTGTTACAACCACTTATTTCCTTTTAGTTTTTTCAGGTTTTCTAACAGTCAACTGTATATCAGAGTTTTCTGTATATCAGAATTTTCAGTGTTAAGACTGATGCCATCTAAATGGTAAGACTGCCTTCTAATGCCTTCTAAATATTTGTTTTCCATAACATAAGTTAAATGGACAGCATAAAAAGACGTTGGATATAATGGTTATACCACAACTACCTTAAAGGGACATTGAACAAAAAAAAAAAAAATACAATATTCATTTTAAAAACTCACTCTGAATATAAATAGCATGCAAAAAAAACGTGTTCATCTCAACAATTTTTTTCATACATATAACTATAGTTAACGTCACCAGAAGATGACTGAAAACAATAAAGAAACGGACAAGGCAATGCCACCATGGGCGCCGAAGGAATTGAACCGGAGCTTCGACAACTTGCTCCTCTATGTTGGACTATGGTGTCTTTCGACCCATCAAATGACTCATCACTCATAAATTATTTTTTTGTCGTTTGCCAGTTAAGATCACAAACACTGCTGGTGCAAATGTGTATCCTTGTAGCATATATAATTTGATGCAAACAGTCCATACTTTCCAGAAAAGGTCAGGCAAGGTGCAACAGTTCAGGATGAGAGAAGCTGCTTCAGCAGAGCTGTCCCCTGATGTTGCAGGGCAAGCCCCCCTCTGCTGATGTGATTGATAAAAGGTCCCTAGATATTTATAAATTTACTATGAGCATTATAGATACAATACCGGACCTCTTCAAGATATAAAGATGCAATCACGTAATTCAACCATTTATAAAAATTAGAGTGTGTGGTGGAATTCCATTCTCTCAAAGTGGGAACATATATGACAGAGTATGGACTGAACAAACAAGTATCACTTCTAGTGTTGTGAGCTTTCTTGCATATGACACTGTACATTTAGAAAATCTCAGACCAAAAAGTTTTAAGCAAGAAAAGAAAAAAATGCCATAATGTGCCATCACACTGTTATGAATAACCGCGGAACCCGAGCGGATTCAGGACCCCAGCCAACCACACGAGGAAGTTGATAGTCAATGATAGTTTATTCATTGAAAGCGCGCGACAGGCATGTAAACAAGAATACTTCCAAAAGGTGAAGTATCAAATCAAAGTCACAGAGTACAATCCCAAAGTGTCTCTCGATGAAGAAGAGCATAGGATGAGAAAACAAGAGAGATGGCGAGGATGCTTGGAGTGTGGTGAAGCAATAACCCGGCAACAAGCTCTCTTGCGCCAGCCGGTTATAAAGCCTTCGTGGTGGACTAAGAATTCAGCCTTTATGACAAGGGGACTGTGAACACAGTCCAAACAAGAAGCTCACCTTAAAAGCAGAAAACACCCCCCCCCCCCCCCCCCCCCAACAGGCGCCCCCCCAGACTTATTAGGGTGAACCCTATGAAAATCGGCAAACAACCCTGGATCCAAGACCCACGACTGCGGGATCCACGAGCGCTCCTCCAGTACATTCCCTGCCCAATCTACAAGTAAAATGGATCCTTGTCAACCAGGTAATGAGTAGGAGGAGGCACGATGGGAGGACACAACAACCTTGAGCAGAGAGACGTGGAAGACCAGGTGGACCCTCATGGACGGCGGCAAGGTGATTTTGACTGTAACAGGATTGATGATGGAGGCGACCTTGAAGGGTCCAAGATCTCAGGTTCAGTTTCATGGAGGACCTGACGAGGTGCAAATCTCGGGTTGACAACCAAACTTCTTGTTCTGGTCAGTACTGCGGGGCCGCGGACCACCGCCAGTTTGACAGTTGACTGTTTCATTTCGCCGTACATGTGAGTGCGGCCTTGGTGTCCTCCTAAACCTTCTGTGCCCAACGAAGGTGGCTCCAGAGAGAAGGAACGACCTCTTTTTCCTGGGAGGGAAAAACCAGTGGTTGATATCCATAGATGACATGGAATGAGGACTTGCTGGTGGCGGATGAAGGACCGGAGTTGTAGGCATATTCCACCCAGCAGAGGTGAGAGGCCCAGGCGGACGGGTTCTGCTGGCAGACACAGCGCAGCGAGGCTTCAAGTGCTTGATTAGCACGCTTGACCCGTCCGTTGGACTGAGGGTGGTAGCCCGATGTCAGACTGATGGATTCCCCCATGACTCGCACGAAAGCTTTGCACATCCGGGACACAAACACACAAACACACACACACCTGCATTCCACAGTGGGTAAAAGGGTATAAGAACTCAAATGTGGAAGATGAAAGGTTGCCATTTTCTGCCCCGACCTGTGGCAGGACTGGCCCGAGGCCTCATGTACTTTCCCACTCAATGTCTGGATTAAATCAATTGTTTCATTATGTTGTGGTATGTACGATCTTTCAACAAAAACACGCTAGTAACGAGTTTGATGCGAGAAGTTTTTCTACGTTCCTTGAACTTACCCCGTGATACTGGCAGACAAGTGACGAAGTCCAGTGCTATGTGCGACCACAGTCGGAATGGGACCGGTAGCGGGTGTAGTACCCCAGTCCAACACCGCGGTGCGGAGACCCGGAGTCACAAATAACTTCCCAGTCGGACAATCAGCGTGATGGATCCGACCGCCTGCTGGACTCGTTCCTCCAGATCCCAAAGGAGTGCCCCAACGATTTGCTCACTCGGAATGATGGTCTCTGGGGGATTTTCACAGGCTTCGCCCTCGTATACCTGAGACAGAGCATCTGGTTTGCCATTCTTGGAGCCTGGTCTGAAGGTGATGACATAGTTGAACTGAGTGAGGAACAAGGCTTTTTGTTCCTCACTCAGTTTTGTTCCAAAGCGTGGGTGTAGACGGCGTGCTGTTCGGAGATTCTTGTGGTCTAAGTAGATGGTGAAGGGTTACGGTGTCCCATACAATCAGTGGCTCCATCCCTCCAATGCCAGGATGACCACCAGGAGTTCTCGGTTGTCCACATCATAGTTTCTTTCTGCGGACGGGAGACGACGTGAGAAGAATGAACATGAATGTAACTTGTCATCCTCAGGTGATTGCTGGGACAGAATCGTGCCTACTCCCGAGTCTGACGCGTCAAGCTCAACTGTGAACGTTTGCGATTCGGGTGCAAGAGAACAGGGGAGCTCGTGAATCTAGTCTTAAGGTGACAAACAGCGTCCTCGGCCCCGGAGCCCAACGTGAAGGGTACTTTGCTTGAAGTGTGTTTTGTCAGGGGTTCAGCCAGCATACTATAGTTGCGAATGAAGTGCCAATAGAAATTGGTGAATCCCAGGAATCTTTGAAGTTGTTTTCTTAATGTAGGAGAAGGCCATTCGACCACAGCCTGGATTTTGGCTGGATCGGCTCGCAGGTGGCCCTTCTCCACAATGAACCCGAGGAACGGGACCAAGGATAGGGGGAAGTTGCATTTTTCTGCCTTGAAAAACATCCGGTTCTCCAGCAGGCGTTGTAGGACCAGGCGGACATGCTGCCAATGATCCTGCAGGGTTTTGGAGAAGGGCACGTTGGTGAGTGCGAACGGCATGACGAGATACTCAAAGTGCCCGAGTGTCGTGTTGAACGTGATTTTCCACTCATCTCCCTCTCTGATGCGGACAAGGGAGTAAGCGCCGCGAAGGTGCAATTTGTTGACTATGTGGGCCTGATGCAGTGCCAAGAACGCATCATCGAGCAAGGGCAGGGGATACCTGTTTTCTTACTGTAATCTCGGTGTGACCACGGTAGTAGATGCCGTCAGGTAAGATCCTCCACACAGTAGATCAATTCCAACAATGCACCGCAGCGGAGGTGATCCATCTCTAAACCCACATAGGTTGAACAGCACAAGTCCGCACAACAGCATTCAATTAATCAATTTGCCCCCTCTCCAAACCGAGAGAAGGGGCAGGAAGGAAAAGAAGAAAGCTGGTATCCCATTAGCATAGGTAAAAGCATAGATATGGGATCCCATAGCGCTGGCGCACAAATGTAAAAAACCCTGGATTGAGTCCACGGGGTCATTAACACACCATAGATTTGTGACGAAGTTGTTGGTACGGAACATACGGTGAGACACTGATATAAGATGAAGCTGAGCCATGTAAGATTTTATAAGCCATGAACAACACCTTAAAATCATATCTCAGGTGTACTTGAAACCAATGCGGGTTAGCTAATATTGGGGTAATATATTCAAACTTTATTGTCCTTGTCAAGAGTCCTGCTGCTGCATTTTGTACTGCAGGATTTTGAGTTCCGAAAGCAGTACGTTACAGTAGTAATAAAAACATGAATTAATGCTGCAGCATCACTAGTAGACAGAATAGGGCGAATCTTGGCAATATTGTTGAAAGAATGCAGTTCTCATAGTGTTCTTAACATGCATTTGAAAACTAAGAATTTGAATATCATGCTGAGATATTTTTTGCTGAGCCACTTTGGGCTATCATACAATTATCCAGATTCAAAGTAGTATTTTTAAACAAGTGCTGATGATGAAAGGGGCTAATAACTAACATCTCTGTTTTACTGGGTTTCAGAAGCAGAAAATTGGAAGGCATCCATTGTTTAATCTCGGGAAGGCAGACCTCCAAGTTACAGCATTTACGTGGATTAGTTCAAAAATTCAAAGAGTTTATTGTCACATGTATACTATTATACCACACAGTGAAATTCTTATTCTTTTCACTTACTGTGCCAACTACATTTCATAATCGAGCAAATAATTAAATAATAATTAATAAAAAAAATAATAATTAAATAATTAAATGTTAGGAAAAACAGTCCTGAGGTTGCAGCACCCCTTTTGTGGTTTAGGTGTCTCAATACAAATATTTTTATTGCACCCTGTTGGTGAGTTGCGGTTGAAAGGATTAATGCAAAATTTGAGGAAAATGCATGATAAAAAATCAGGTTTTCAATGTTTAAAATTGATAATACTGTATTTTCAGTTTTTATGTCGGTAAATGAGCCCAACATGGGCTAAATTTGACATCTGCAAGGTGTACCTCTCAACCTCCCATTTGCAAGCATTTAGAAGGGACAGCAGGATGGCATATTGAAAGTCTATATGTTTTGACAATCTATGCAGTATTTTAGCCTCTTATTGTTAGGGTTATTTGTATGCTTTTCCTTTGGTACCACACATCAAAAACATCTAAGTGCTCGAATTGGGTCAAAATTTCCTCCAGGAGTTTACATGACCAAAGCCACTTTTTGTTGTAGTTGTTTTATATCAATGTTTTGATCTGCCACAATAAACAATGTCAGGTGTAATGTAATGTAATGTTTAAAAAAACTCATTCAGAGGTAATCGTAATAATATTTATAAGTTTGAATATTAAACATCTTGTCTTTGTAGGATACACAATTGAATATATGTGTTTTTTGCAAAGCATTGTATATATATATATATATATATATATATATATATATATATATATATATATATATATATATATATATATATAGTAATGTTACTGAACACCAAGTAGAGGGTTGATTCCTATGGTAGAGTAGAGAAGTATGGAGAGGAGAGGGAACATATTTGGATGTTTTTCAGGGTGATGGTAAGTTGTTCAGGGGGCACCTAACCAGTGGAGCATGGAAGGTAGGAGAAGCAAAATGGCAGATTGTTTGCCACACTGATATACAAGATTGTAAGGTAAAATTGTAAAAATCAATATGGCTTTTGTAATATTTTTATATGTCATATGTAAAAAAATTATGATATTACGATGTAAAATCCAACTGTTAAATATTTGTATTACCATATTATCACCAAAAAATATAGATCTGTTTTTACAAATTATTATCGCCGATGAATTCACCCTGCTAATTTCTCTTTCATTCCATGGCTGTTTTAAAGCCAGCTTGACAGCGAGCTCATCTGGTGGGCACATCTCCAAAGTCACCAATTGGAGGTGTCATGTGGAATTATTTCATTACACAGTGTGAGGGAATTAACCTTGACGTTCAGTAGGCTGGCTGTAATTTGGAATTCAAAGCATTTAGGAAGATTAGCTGTCAGGTTACATTCTCTGCCAAGGTTATAATATATATGTTTGATCCTTCCACTAATTATAAGTGCTTTGGTAGTGGTGCTTTTGTTGTTTCTCAGCTCTGGTTTGATAAAAAGCATTGTTTTAAATTTAGCTACACTCATATAAAAGATTTAGTCAGAAGTGATCGAGGTATTGTTTGTTTTTTGTTTTTTTTTCATTCACAGTTTTTAATCAGCGGCCAACACCCCATCCCGATTTTAATTTTGCAAACACTAATCAGGTCACAACTGTGTCACTAAAAATCTTTTGGGCAAATTATATACTGCACATAAGTGACCATATTAAAAAAACATTTTACGTTCTTCACCAATGTATAGTATCTAGCATGGTTAGACCAGAGTGTGAAGAGTTGTCTTTTCGACCCCCAGTGATTGACTGAATAGACTGCGGTGTTGGAAGTAATGCATTACAACAGTAATGTAAATATTGTAACGCATTACTGTTTTGCTGTAACGCGGTAGAATGAGGCATTACACACAAAAAATAGTAATATTTTACTTTGTAAAAATGAGAGTGAAAAAATGATTGAACTTTGTGGTGTGACGTACATGGCTTCAACACCCGCTCTTAAAATGACAATAGACAGGCACTTGAACTGGAGCCAATCAAGTTTGACATGCTGGCCAAATAGACCTATCACATTCAGACACTGCGTATGGGGAAGAAGTAGTTGGTGGCCATTATCTGGGCTGGACATGTGATCTGTGGAGCAGTCACCGATACACTGCCGGAGGAATGCATTGACAGCTGGTGGCTGACACATGCGAAGGTGCAAGTGGCGGAGGCCTTTGCTGAGCCTTGGCGTGATGTTTTGAATGCTGTTCAACATGGGTGTCAGAGGCTGGGGCGTCTGCCACAAAATTGTAAGTTTTTCTGGGCCAGTGTCCCATGCTTTCCCTTCCCATGGGCGGCTTGCTGGTACGTGGCCCATGGCCTGAAATGGTGGTAGAGGACTCTTTGGAGCCTAATGGCCCGCCAATTCCATGTTTGGAGCCATGTTTCAGTTTGGACTTTTATTTTCTTTGCATGCATTTTATGTATGACTTTTTACCTTTTTGGGTTGGTCAAAATTGGCGACCAACCAATAAACTTTGTTTTGGTTGACCTCATGTATTCTTCAAGTGCTCCTCTCCCTCAAGATTGAAGCGTTTTATTGTTATATTTATAGTACTATTATGCCACACACTGAAATTCGTATTCTTTTCACTTCACTAGCATTAAAACAACAAAGAGAAACAACGGTGCAAATTATATGTATCGTGCAAAATATCATGTAGTGCAAAATGTTAATGTAAAATATTATTCATACATGTAGCAAGAGGCAGATTAGTGTGTGAGAGATTTGTTGAGAATCCAGATGGCTTGCGGGTTGAAGTTGTTTGTTTCAATTTGAAGGCTTTCACCCTCTCCATCTCAGTCCCATTGATGAAAAGAGGTAGTTTGAACGGCTCCACCTGCCGTCTTGGGTCTGTGATCAGTTCTTTGGTTTTGTCCGTGTTGAGATGTGTTGCTGCAACACCATGCCACAAGGTCTGCCACAAGGTCTTTCCTGTATGCTGTCACAGCCCCAACAGTGATCAGCCCGATGACTGTAGTGTCATCTGCATACTTAATTATGCTGGGAGGCGACACAGTCATACTGTCAGTGAAGAGTGTGTAAAGCAGGGGGCGCAGCACACAGACCTGGGGTGTCCCTGTGCTCACAATTCTGGTGCTGGATGTGCGGTTGTGGATTCGGACTAATTGGGGTCTGCCTGTGAGGAAATTCATCACCCAGTTGCAGAAGCGGGGTGCCAGACCAAGTATAAGGAGCTTTACTGTCAGTTTGTCAAGGATACCTGTGTTGAATGGTGAGCTGTAATCAACGAAGAGCATTCTACAAAAGTGTCCTTGCGCTCTTAGTCTGTGAGCACTATGTGGGTGGTGGCATTGACTGCATCATCCGTGGACCGTTTCTGTCTATATGCAAATCGTAGAGGGTCCACAGTGTCTGGAATGGTCATTTTAAAATGTGTCATGACAATCCTCTCAAAGCACTTCATTGCGATTGGGGTGAGCGTTATGGAACGGTAGTCATTCAGGCAGGTCACGGTGCGTTGCTTGGGAACAGGCGCAAGGGTGGTGGCCGTGAAGCAGGTGGGGACAGAGGCTTGTGCAAGGGACAGTTAAAGATGTCCGCAAACACACCAGCTAGATCTGATGAGCAAACCTTGAGTACACGGCCCAGGATGTTATCTGGGCCGGCTGGGTTTGTTCTGCTCAGAACCTTGCCCACATCTGCTGGTGTCACTGTGAGAGAAGGGTCCAGTGCACACTCCATGCCCAGCATCCTTCTCTGGTGATCAGGATTCTTAGCGTCAGAGCTGGCGTAGAACTCATTTAACTCATCTGGCAGTGTGGCTTGGCTGGATGTGACTGCGTTGCTCCTTTGTCGATAGCCCGTGATAAGCTGAAGTCCTTCTGTCAGGTTCATTTGTTAGACATTTGTAAGAAACTGCACACAAAAGGAGAAAAGGCAATCTTTTTCCAATTCATGCATGAGGGGAGCGAAGAGGAACTGGCCACGGTCAATTCTCCTACGCTCTACCAGCCTCTCTGAACCCTCTCTCTTTATTTGATACAGAGGTCCCTAACTACATGAAGGTTCTGGCCCTTAAAGGGGAAAAAGTGCACCAGGAGAAAAGACCATGGCCGGAACCTAGTGTACTTTTTCCTTGTATGTGTGAGCATGTGGGTGAAAAACGAATACAGTGTCATGACATTAATCCATTCCGCAGTTGGGGTCGTAAGGCAAATATGACGTCATATGACAGGCAATCCAAACCTATTTTAAATAGCTAATGTGTTTAGAACCTCAAGTAAAAACATCAAAATTGTACATACATATTAAAAATTGGTACCAAAATAGTATAGTAAGTGCTATGTATATATAATATACATGCATACAATCAGAAAACATCATAAATAAAAAATATAGAAATGATGTATTTATCTTTGAGTGCCGCTTTGTTATGCCCATATTCCCTAATAAGGGATATCTTCAGCATCTTTTCCATGTGAATCATCTTCTTACTTCTCTTTTTAACATCACTTGCAATCTTGGGACCCATGGCTAACCCTTTCAACTTGGAATTAAGCAGTAAAATGCACTATAAATACGGCTTTGTAACCACTCACAATCGAGAAAGCTATCCTCTTCTGCCATTTTGAAACAAGTGAGGCCGACCAATAGCAGACCACCATCTCCGTGAGGAGATGCCAACCAATAGCAGAATTGTTGTGATGTGTTGCAGGGATGGCAACTGAAAATAAATGTAATTACCTAAAAACACCTGCAGATGGAGACGAAAAAACACAAATACAGCCAAGCCCATAGGGTCATGACAGTTGTTTTGGTCGCAAATCTGGGAAAATGTCAAAGAGGGGATGAAGAAACTCAGTATTTCACGTCTCAACATGAAAATAACGTAAATCAAGGATGTTGTAACACAGGGGTCCACTGTCCACTGTACATGTATGTTATATTATAATAATGTAATATTATGCGTAGCAAGACTTTCTGCCAAATATTTTATCTGTAAGATATTTTGAAAATCACAGCTGCAGGAGCGCCCCAGCAGGCAGGCTTGAGCGGCCTTCCCCCTACTTGTGACAAAACAATAACAAAACAGTTTTTTTCTACAAGCAGTGCACTCATTCTCCCAGCATAGCATTTCTTCTTTGCAAGCACTTATATTTGGTAGCAAATTTATAGTCACTATAATCATTCTCACAACTAAGCATTTCTGCATTGCAAGCATTTCTCTCTTGTAGCATATGTATAATCACTATATTTACAATTATATATGTTTATATTAATAATTATTTCAACACCTTCCCACATGTGTCGAGGGTTAGCGGTGGAGTAATATGTAATAAATCAAATTCATTTCCAGTAAGAGTTGGGCTCTGCCAAGTTTGCCCTTTGTCACCAATACTGTTCATTACTTTTATGGACAGAATTTCTAAGCGTAACTGAGGTGTTGAGGGTTCTGGTTTAGGGGTCTCAGCATTGAATCTATGCTCTTTACGAATTATATGCTGCTGTTGGCTTCTTCAGGCCGTGACCTCCAGCTCTCACTGGAGCGGTTCACAGGTGGAGTGTGAAGCTGGTAGGATGTAGATCACCCCCAAATTTGAGACCATGGTCCTCAGTCGGAAAAGGGTGGAATGCCCTCTCCATGTCGAGAATGAGGTCCTGTCCCAAGAGGAAGGAAATCAAGTATCTTTAGAGTCTTGTTTTTGAGTGAATGTAGAACGGAACGGGAGCTCTACAGGCAGAAAGAGTTTCCTCTGCAGGATGTCCAGGCTCTTCTGTTAGACCTCGGGTGACAAGCTTGGTCATCTAAGAGGAACTCGAAGTAGAAACGTTACTCCTCCACGTTGAGAGGAGCCAGCTGAGGTAGCTCGAGCATCCAGTTAGAACGCTTCCTAGATGCCTCTCCAGAGAGGTGTTCCGTCCCACTGGGATGAGACCCTAGGGACGACCGAGAACACACTGGAGAGACTTTGTCTCACAGCTGACATGGGAACGCCTGGGGATCCCTCTGGAAGAGCTGGATGAAATGGGTGGGGACAGGGAAGTCTGAGCTTCCCTGCTTAAGTTGCTGCCCCAGCAATCTAACCTCGGATGAAGCATTAGATGGATGGATGGATGGATGGATGGATGGATGGATGGATGGATGGATGGATGGATGGATGGATGGATGGATGGATGGATGGATGGATGGATGGATGGATGGATGGATGGATGGATGGATGGATGGATGGATGGACGGACGGACAAAACTGAGGGATGATGTCGGATTACTCACTGTCTCCTCGTTGTTTCGTGTTCTGTGCTCTTTTTGCTGTGTTTCAAGATTTTTCCGAACAAGTACTTTTGTCTACAGTGTTTACATGTTATTTGGGGGGCATTGGATTTTGCCAATGTCGCTTGTGTTGATAATATAGTAATGATAGTGAAATAAAGCTCCCTGAGGCATTGAATTGCTTGAGCCAAATGGTTAAGGAAAACTTTCATTACTTGAAGTTGATGTGAACACAAAGAACTTTCCTGGCAAATTTTATAATTGCAGGCGGTTTAATTTTTAATATAGTGCCTGTTATGACTCGGGAGAGTATGCAAAATACATGCATTAAAATAAATTCTCAGAATGAATATTTTTATACAGATATTCAAAGTATTGCATTTATCATTCCAATTATGGGTAGTTTGGCAATGTTTTGATGTCAAAACAAGCAAAAGTGCTTGTGGAACACCCAAGGGTGTTGAATATGCTTGGGTAACTTGGGCAATGTCAGGAACAGGAGAATATTAATTAAAAAAAATAAAATAAACAAAAGCTTTTAACAATTGTCGGTTTCAATGTACTGTATTTTTTTCTTCTTTAACATAACCTTGTCATGATCTGTCTGTGTTTTGTTGTGGGTTTTGGGTTGTTTAGTTTAAGTGATAGGTTCACTGTGTTTTCCCCCGCGTGTCCTTACTGTAATCAACCTCGCCTGTCGCCCGTGTGTGTCCTCCAGTCAGCTACCCCGCCCCTTGTTGTTCCCAGGTGTCTCGCGTTTTCATTAGTTCTGTTAGTATTTTAACCCCAGTGTTTTGCCTCATCCCTTGTCGGGTCTTTGTACGTCTTCCCCTCGCCGTCTTGCCTCGCGCTGCCCTGATCCCATCCTTCCCGTGCTGCCTCCCGTTCCTTGTTGCCCCCAGTAAGCTTCTGTTTAGCGTTTTTTTGTTTGTACTTTGTATTTTTTGGTTCTTTCAACCCTGCCTTTGTTGTTATTAAATCACCCTATCTTGAGCCTTACCCCAGTCAGTCCTGCTTTTTATTGGTTCTGCCTTTCCTGCATCCCGCACCTCCTCAAAACGGCATGCCCCACCGTGACAAACCTAAATAAAGTTATTCACAAGCAAATCTTAAAGCCCGCAAATATTTAGTTTTATCCTCCACTTTATATGTACTGTATTACATTCAAACCATTCCACCTTTGACATGACATGCTCATACCAGGTCATTGTATATCATTCTGTGTCAGTCAATGTCATTCCACATTATTCAATTTTACAAATTACTTATCATTCAGACTTATTATTCAGAAAATGAAATATTCTTACTACCAGTAGTAGTAATAGTAGAAGTAGTAGCAGCCGTATTTATTAATTAAAAAATGAACTACAAAATAGTAGCCCGAAATCATGTGCAGTCCCATTGCTTTATCGCCTGAAGTTGTCAAATTATTTTTTAACCTCTACCAGTAATTAGGCTTGATTACCAGATATTGCGATTGTGTTCAAAAATACTATATCTACTGTTAAACCCGGGTCAAAATAAGTGGGGTTTGTCTTTCAATCATTATATTATTTCCCATATACAATTTCCCTAAAATGGCAGTGTCCGCAGTGTTTCTGGTGTTGAGCATGTCATGCAGCTAGCCTTTCATCTATCTATACATCCTTGGCCTCAACTGCACCACCACCAATAATAAATAGAATGGGCAAAATAATGGAGTAATTAAATCCTTGAGGCTCATATCTCAGGATAACAGTTGTGTGAAGGGAGGCGTATCAATGTTTACCAACCCTTACAAATGGCAAACAAGCATGCCAAAATGCTTGTGTGTGTGTGTGTGTGTGTGTGCGTGCGTGCGTTTGTGTGTGCGTATCTGCATGTGTGCGTGTGTGTGTGTGTGTGTGTGTGTGTGTGTGTGTGATTGTGGCAGCAGCTGCCACTCTCTGGGTGTCTCTTAGGACCAAGTGGGCCTCTGACTGTTTGTTGTGAACGGGCTTGTGTTCGTGCATGGATCTGTATGTTTGGTTATGGAGCCATATGAAGGGCACTGCAATGAGACAGTCAACAAACCATCAGTCAAACAAAAGCAAAACAGTAGGTACACTCTACAAAAGACTCGATTGCCTCCTTCCAGAATAAGATTAATTTGAATTGATTTCTTTAAATGTAAACTGTCTTAGTGGACTATTCCTTAATGGCCATTCAAAACCTCAAGGTTTTGAAGATTGAAGTACCATGTCGCTGCAAATCATTTCAAAGCTAAAAGCAATTATTTGTCGGCTAATGCAACTGCACTTGCAGTGTTCATGCTGATTTTCCCTGCATGTATTCAAATGATTGTGCGGGCAGCCAGACCCTACAACTGTGTTTCCAGATCCTGCATTCCTGTTTTAATTTGATGCTATAGAAAAAAATATATTTGTTTCAATTAGTAATGGGAAAATGAATCACTCTGCACTGGCAGTTTAACTATTTTTTGTTTAAAACAAACTTATGGTATTTACTTGTTTATAAGTCCAAGACTCTTGAAAAATAAGCTAAAAAAATCCCACTTCCATACATTAGGTTAAAGGCCCTGGGATTTTTTTTGATAGAAAAAAATATATTTGTTTCAATTAGTAATGGGAAAATGAAGCTCCAACGTTACTGTGCACTCTGGCACTGGCGGTTTAACTATTTTTTGTTTAAAACAAACTTATGGTATGTACTTGTTTATAAGTCCAAGACTCTTGAAAAATAAGCTAAAAAAGTCCCACTTCCATACATTAGGTTAAAGGCCCTGAGATTTTTTTTCGGCCCATCTTTATTTTATTATAATAATATAAATAATAATGTAAACGTACCAGAGAAGTGAAAATTATGTCCAAACACCTGCAATACATAGGAATTAGTGTCATAGTAAAATGCAAGTATAGCACGTTAACAATATATTTCCGCAGTACTACATGGTGAACGTTCCTGTACCTAATGTGCTGTCCTGCCTTGCAGATTAGGGGGCAGAACCGGTGGCCGCGCACCTGCTCCCCATCCCAATCAGGGGAGTATTTAAGTGCGGCCAGAAGCGAAGGACGTTGCTGGATTATTTCATTTGCAACCATTCAGTGTCCAGTCCAGCTCTCAGTTCCTCGTTCTCGCTTGTTCCAGTTGTCTGCCTGAGTATTTTATTTGCTACTTTCTATCCTCGTCTTTGTTTATCAGCTAGTCTGCTCATTGCTTTGATACTTAGGACTTTTTTTCAGCGGTGTCCTTCCGCTGGTTTGGGCTCTGAGTCTAGTAAGACATTGCCTTTTCGCATTGCCTATTTCTGTTGCACTTTGAAGATCATTTTACTCTTGTGTTATACTTTGAAGAAGTTTTGTTTGTTTCCCACACAATGCATGTTTTTTTCTGTAATAAACCTTTTTATCTGTACCTCGCTGCCTCCCATGCATTCCGGGTTTCGCATCCTACTCGTCCGAATCACAGTTGTGACACTTGGTAGGTAGGCACTAGATGCAATTAGAATGTGTGGAATGAAGCACTGGGATGCCATTTTATCTCATTGCTACCATTCCTATACCCACTGGCATTTTTTTTCAAAAGCGCAGGGACACATTGCCCCAATGGAGGTGAAAGGATTAAAGAAAAAAAATGAGAATGAAACATCATTGTGCTTTCAGCACCACGTTGAACAGAGTGCCATCTAGAGCAGTCAACAAAAACAGGTCCATGAAGCACCTTGAATCTTGATTTAAGAGACTAAAGAAAATGGATGGATGGATGGATGGATGGCAAGAGGCACTAACAGGTGGACCCCACAGCTGATAACATACTGTATTAGAAATGGGCAACTGGCAGCACTCCGATCACACTCCGAGTGGCCCCTCCAAGAACTGTCAGGGGAAAAAAGAAAAAAGTATATTAATGCAAAAAATAATAATAATTGAGGTGATGAAGCACACAGCGGCTAACTTTACACACAGCGGCTAACTTTAGCGTGGTTATTTCTGCTCGTGCTAGCTAGCAGCTGTATTTATAGGTGACCCAACTACCTGCACTTAACTTTGAAAGACCTGAGGTTTGTCTTAGGCCCTCCACACACCAAGCTGACGATGGCCACACTAAGCCGACATCAGCTTGTTGTGGCGAAACACCGTCGGACCGTCAGAGTTCGTCATGGGGCATCGGAAAAGGGTTTCGGGATGATTGGGCATGTAGAATTCCATATAATGCACACCTTCATCAAGAACAGCATAAATTCTTGTTTTTTTAAATATCCTAACTTTGGTCTGCAAAATGGCTACCTGGACAGAAAAACATAAGGAGCTCCAGCGAGAGTGAAAATGAAAACAGCCTGTTTATTTGTGTAATAAGGCCCTTAATAGTTGCTCGCTGCTTTAACTGAAATATATGTTTTGATCTTGAAAGCAAAAGAGTGAGGAATACAGACATACGGTATCATATGAAAGTGAGCCAACGTAAGAAAGGATGGTATCAAGAGGAAGTTGGGGGTTCTGGGGCATGCTGAGATGTGCCATCTGTATTGTATCATGTCAGATGAAGGGCTTTTACCATCATCGGCAAGTGTCCTGTTGAGAGAGACATGCTGACGAGATACTTTCAGCTGGGTCAAAGACATCTCCGCATGTTTCCTGCAGGCTCTCAGCGCCTGTTACAAACTGAAGGTCTTATATCTGAAAATAACCTGAGGTAAAACTGGACCCCTATAATGCCCCTCTCCCACAGAGTAGCGAACAATTGGGAGAGTTTTTGAAGGCAACCAATGTTGCGTTCTTGTCAGGCTTTATTAAGTGTAGCAAATGTTTGTAGCAAAAGAGGCCGAATATCTGGCGACTGTTCGGCCTCTTTTCATTGATAACTGACAGACGTCTAGGAGGCATTTTAACCAGACGGCTGAGCCACCTCATCTGGCTCCTCTAAATGGTTCAGATTTTTTCACAAAATCACCTCATGACACTGTTTTCAATTGGAATCAGCCCTAGAGGAGGCCCTCTCAGCGCCCCGTGCAAAAATGTGTCCCCCCCCCCCCCCCCCCCCCCCCCCCCCCGGGGAAATTTGTAGTTTATTTAAAGTGTTGTGATCACTTACTGTTAAAAAGGATAAACTAACAACAGAGAATCCGTTTGAAAAGGAAATTTACTTCACATAACTGCAGCAAGAGACATTTGAATTAGACTCATAGGCTGACAATAGCAGGGCAGGCCCTGTAACTAACAACCATTCACCCAATCACAAGTAAAGACAATTTAGTATGTCCAATTCACCTGCCATTCATGGTTTTTGGAGTGTGTGCTCGGGGAGAACATGCAAACTCAGCACAGGAAGGCCGGGGTGAGGTCGACCCAGAGTCAGGTCCCTTTAACTGTGAGGTGGATGTGCTATTCACTACGCCACCGAGCCGCTTATCTTAAAATCATTCATCCATCCATTTTCTGTAGCCGCTTATCCCCACGGGGGTCGCAGGTTTGCTGGCGCCTATCTCAGCTGGCTTTGGGCAGTAGGCGGGGGACACCCTGAACTGGTTGCCAGCCAATCGCAGGGCACACAGAGACAAACAACCAATCATGCACCCAATCACACCTAAGGACAATTTAGTACGTCCAATTCACCTGCCATGCATGTTTTTGGGGAGTGGGAGGAAGCCGGAGTGCGCGAAGAGAACCCACGCGGGCTCGGGGAGAACATGCAAACTCCACACAGGAAGGCCGGAGCCAGGTGGATTTGAAGCGGGACCTTTGAGGTGGACGTGCGCCACCGAGCTGCTCGTTATCTTAAAATCAGTTGGTGTCAATTACAGTATATGCACATTTTTTCTATGTACGCCGGCCTGTTCCCAAAGAGCGGAACTCTAAATATGTTGTTAAATATACTGTTAAAAGTACATTTAAAAATAAAGTAACTTTCTTTCTGGGTCCCTCATTTATTCCAATATAGCATCTTTTCTTAAATTGCATGAAATGACATTTTCTATGATTGTATTTACAATTGTTCATACAATACATCGCTTCTATAGAACACATCATAAGATAATCTAAAAATGAATAAATACAATCAAATGTACATATTCTGTGAAAGGAAAATGCCCCAATCAAAATTTGTAGTTGTACAACTTCGTAAGGAGTGCAGCGGTCTGAAAATGCTGCAGTGTCGGATTTAGGACACTGGGTGGCACTCACATAATGATATACATCACAGAAATTGGACGCTCTTGATATGTTGAAATTGGAAGTACTGTGTGCTAATTCCTGAGCTCAAGTTATAATCACATTTAAATACAATAATAACGAGTGTGACTCATTCTTTATGATGTGAAATATCTCCAGTATATTAGCATCTGATTAAATACAAAGGAGTAGGACTAGATACGTTTTATACTTATTCATTCTTCCTTTTGAACATACAAACCGCACTGACCTGAATAGATACTGACAATTTATTTTGTTTGTGTTTTCAAATTTTTAAATGTGTTCATTATATGTTAAATAAAATCAATCAGTATGTTAAATAAAATTAATCAAAAGATATTCATAAATGATTTTGACACCTCAAAAGCAGTGACTTTTTTTTTTTTAGGGGGGGGGGCATAATATGTTTTCCATAATCCTCCAAGGGTTTATTGCAGCATTTCTTGCTCCTTGCTCCTCAAAACAATGAAGCCACCCAGAAGCTTTTTTTGTTTTATTTTGGCTTTTTGGACCACAGGTGCAATGAATACTTGGGGAGAATGCACCACTCATTATCTACTCCATTACAGTAAAACATCCATGGCAGCCAAAAGTTGTGAGGCCAGTCAATGCTTCAAAATAAACTGCATTTTAACAAGTAGTGTATGGTACAAATGGCCTTGGTACGCTTTTACTTTGACGTTCCTCCCAGAAGTTCTTCCTCGAGAGAGTTTATTGACCTTTAATCATGGATATTAATTTAATCATGAATGCATTCAGCCATTTTGCATTCAACGTAATACAAAGGGAACACCCAATGTCACTACAGATGTATTGCGAGCATTATTTGGCGGGTATAGGATCAACACCAATGATCTTTTCATCCACAAGGTTGACAGTGTTCATATTAGATTTTATTTTCATCCCACTTAACACAATATAATGTGGACTTGCCTGTGTACCACACACAGTGCATTTGTCTATACTTACACAGGCGTATCATCACTACAAAAAATTGCATGAAAGGACATCAAGAATTACATTATCTTCATGACATTTTTACATGATATTATTCCATGCACGGCATTTTAAAACTTAGCCACTAAATTCCTTCGGTGGAAGTAGGAAAAGACTTGTTATAGATAGTGATCCTGGAATTGACAAATAACTCAATTTTATGATGATTAGCGGTTCGGAGGACCCTTGCGCACACACTTTGCAAACTATACACATTCCATCTTTTTTTTCCTAATTTTGTAAAAGTTTTTCAAACTGTAATAATTTATTTTTTTTTCCTTCAACCATTCAAATTGTTCAGTGACATCTGTTCTATCCACACATTTGTAGGTTAGATTTTTTAACACAAAAATAATGAAAAATGGTCTGTCTTTGCAGTCAGACATGATGATGACACTTTAAGACGTAACCATGAACTATTCTCTACCGCCATCTATTGTCTTGAGGGGATAAACAAGTCAAAAAAGAAATAACTGTTTGCTGACGTAGTTTGACCGTCACCCAACGGAATGTTGCAAAAATCGCAGGAAAATCAATGTAATAAATCCTATTAAAATGCTGGATCCATAGAAGGCAACAATGTAAAAAAAAAAAAAACAACTGTACAAAGCCATTCTCCTGCTTGATTTTGCACTGGAGGGTAAAATTATAGTATATTTTAAAATGTAATTCGTTGCTATTTGCAGTTACATAAAGAAGAGTCATTTGAGAAGAGGATCTTTGGCTTACATGAATGTAACCTAGCTAGTCGGATAATAATGTGCGATATTTTGAGAGAACTCTCAAAATCAATAATTTTGGGAAAAAAAAAATTAAATAAAATTGTCATTTACATTACACTTTATCTGCCGATATGTGGACGCTTATCCCAGAGTGGGTCACATTTGGTTTAAGTCTTTAGTGCCATGGACGAGCAATGTCGTCTGAAAATACAGTACTTAAGTTCTGTGCCAATGACAAGAAATTTCGTAAAATGCACGTTTTCTTTAAGGATTAATAATTACCGTATTTTTTTGGACTATAGGTCAGCAACATTCGGACTTCAATATCTAATGTTTAACACAGGGTTCAAATCATGAGAAAAAGGTTACAGCTCACGGTCCAAAAAATATGATAACTGTTTTCAAACAGTGATTACTAAAAAAAAAAATGGAATAAGGTAGGAACATAATTTTTTTTATGATTGACAAATAGAATCTAATTGTTTTGATTCTAATATAACCTCTTTGTTATGGTACCAAAGAAGTGTGCGTAGAACTAATTAATTCTGTTTCAAGGTATCTCATCCTAATAGCTTCTGCATATTGGCACAATAAATTAGCAACTTATTGTGGTTTTTTTGGTATTGTGTTTTGGTAGTTCTCAAAGTCAAAAATGGCTGACAGAAAAAGGCATTAAAGTGCACATTGTTCTGTAATGTCACAGTGGATTTGGCTCTTGGTGACCTCCGGGTTCAGGACGGTCAATTGAGGTGCAGAGAAGCTTCAGGCTGAGTGGAAGGAGTCTGCAGGGTCGAGTATTTCAGTGAAGTATTTCAGTGAAACCTCTAAACCCACAAGGGGGCCAACCACGCTGAGCCATGTCAAAACGTAGTTCACCTGCCTACATAAGTATACACACAAACATAAATGATGAAAAACATACTATGTCACATATATACAGTACAGGCCAAAGGTTTACACACACACTTTTCATTGAACGTATTTTCTTTATTTTCACGCCTGTTTATAGTACATTGTTGATTCTCAATGAAGGCATCAAAACTATGAACACACGAGAAGTTACTGTATGTACCGTAATTCCCGAAATTCAAGATATCATTTTGGGGTAAAAATCTGGTATTTTCTATGTAACCATGTTTAAGACGCACAAACACTTTGAGAACAATGTTACAGCTATCACAAAACAGAAGACATCTCATCATTTGGAAACTATATTTTCTTGTGTTCATATCAATAAGTTATATATTTGTTGCGCGTTTAGCGTGTTTCAGATTCCTCACACTGAGCGGTCGGTGAACGCCTCGTCGATGTAATGTTGAAAGCGCTCAAGGCTGTTGTTTCTTTTGATCGCAACGCGGTTCGGGTTCATGTTACCATGAAAACCCGAAGTTGAGCGGCATCCGGGTTTCACCAATGACCGCAATTAATAAACGAGTCAAATCGAATACCTTTCCGTGTTCTCTAATTGATGCACTCTTAATTGAATGAGCTGGAGACAGCATAACTTTTACATGATCCTCTACGTTTTAGTAATCTTCCTGTGTGTGAACGAGGAAGGACTCGGACATTCAGTCTGCCCGCTTTTCTTAAAAATGATGCTCTAACAACCTCAGCTAACACATGCTGTTGGTAGCTGCAACAGGCACTTGATGCTAACAGCCAACTGATATCCCCTTCCTCAAGCTCATCCCATTA
This sequence comes from Hippichthys cyanospilos, assembly GCF_059441005.1. Classification (NCBI taxonomy): domain Eukaryota; kingdom Metazoa; phylum Chordata; class Actinopteri; order Syngnathiformes; family Syngnathidae; genus Hippichthys; species Hippichthys cyanospilos. The sequence continues at coordinate 18,893,576 of NC_142380.1, forward strand.
CTGTAATGATTGTAAGAATACAGCCGATATAAAAATGCATATATAAGTCAAAACGTGGCTATGCGGCTGACACCAGCTTTAGCTCCGGGACGGGAGTAGATTACAACTTCTGCTCTCATTGGTCGATGGTCGCGCCGGGAAAAAAGGAATGCCCATCTACCTCATAAAACTCACACACACTTTTTGGTAGACGCATGGGAGAGGGGAAATGAGGCTTTACCGGAGCGTTGTAAATCTCTTACCTATTTTTTTCAAATAAATAGGGATTTCAAATTGAAGACTACATCATAACATATTTAGCCGAGCTTGTGTGCTGCTTTGTTACTAAACCAAGGTCATACAAAGTTATAGAGTGTACTCTGTTAAAACCAGCTGCATCCAGTTTTGCTCTGATTTCTGTTCAGGTGGAAAAATACCCAAACAGTTGCTAAAGTTTCGGTTTTGTTTTGATAAGTTTTGTTTCGATAAGTTTCGGTAACTCCCTGCTAAGAGTATAAAGAACTTGCTTTGGATATACTCTTTGCACTTGTGCTCGATCGCAACCTTCGCCTGCATCACATTTGTGCCTGAGTATTCTGCAATTAAAACTTCAAAGTGTATGTCATATTTCATGCCTCTGGAGTCCAGTTATTGACCGAACCTGGAATTGGAAGAATCGGAATTGGAACGCGGAAGGACCCCAAAAGGCTCGCCTTCCAACAAAGTGTAAACTGATTGTTATCATGTTTGGTCAGTTACGGCAAATCTTAGAGCTACTTTTCAGAGAAAAAAAATGTTCAGCTCAGGTTGTTGTCATGGGTAAAAGTTAGGTAGGGTACACAAATGTGCAAAGTGAAGCATGCGATGTTACGCATCGGTGATTTCTGTCACGCATGCCCACTTATGGTGTACCAGTAATTCGAGTTACATCGCCAGCATGGGAACCGAACTCATTCGTAAAATACGTTTTATATGTAAAAAAATCAATATTAACATAAATTGAATATCCCTTGCATCGGGTCTGTCTCTAGGGCAAAGTAGTATTGAATGGTGAGGAAATTTTTAAACTTGAGAAAATTTGCCGCCTGATGCCAGCAATTTGGAAAACCATGAATATTACTCCCTTAATCTTACCCATGTTGCACTCTTTCTAACTGCAAAACTGGTTTCATGAATTCCTCAGTTTTACAGGGATGGAGCATGAAGAAAGGCTGACCTAGCAGTGGATGCTCCTGAAAAACACAAAACCACAACAGCATACTGTAAAGACGATCAAGATTCAGGTTGAGGGTCACACTTAGACTGTTACATTTTTTTGAATGAAAATAACTTGAAAATTAATTATAAAATGAATTAAAATTTTATATCTATAAAGTGATCCCTCGCTACTTTGCGCGTTGCCTGTCGCGCCCTCAGTGCATCGCAGCTTTTTTGGGGTAAGAAAAAGAAAAAGTATATTGCGGAGAGACGTGCCGGATAGGCAAGTTATCTATAAATGCACTTGTCACTGGCACTCCTTGGAAGTCGAACTACTACTGCAGTACACATATTTACTTTAATCTAAAATTATTAAACCTTATATCACAAATGTACTGGTATGCCCGCTCTTTTCAGTGTCTTGTCACGTGCCTATACGTTTAGCACTTCCTCGGACATCCGACCAGAGCGAGTAACAAGAAGCTTACCGAACATGATTAATACGCAGTTTACACTTTAAATTCCAATTTATTACAAAAGGCAAGAGGATCCAAAAGCTTGCTTTGGTCTCTCCTGTGTCTCTCCACGCACACGTTACGAACATGCTAGTAGGCACATTAATTGACAGCTTGGTCTCTGGGAGCCGATCACGTGACTCGTAGGCGTGCCGAGAGCAAACGAACACCCGTCTGTGTGCCTACATAGAGAGCAACGGAGATATGCACAGCTTAGGAAATCTGACTTTTACCTAGATTTCTTTTGTAATAAATTACAATTTCACGTGTATTGTAATGATATAAGAGGCTTCACTTTAATTTGATGTCTGTGCAGCTGCTCGCTCGCGAGAGTTCAAAGGATGGAAAGTGAAAAATACTGTTCCGTTAGTGTATAAGGTTTAATCATCATAAAAATATATATATATATATATATATATATATATATATATATATATATATATATATATATATATATATATATACATATATATACACACACACATATATATATATATATATATATATATATATATTATATAAAAATTGTGTGTGTGTTGGGGGGGGGTCGGTCCGAATTAACCGCAAAAAAACAAAGGATCACTGTATATACAAACACACACACACACACACACACACACACACACACACACGCACACGCACACATACAGAAACCCTCACTGTAATATTTATTTAGAATTTCTGAGTGAAAACACCCCAGCTTTTTTAATAAACAAATATTAAGTTTGTTTTTTCTTTTTTTAAACAGTGTGAGAAGTCTATGTTGAAGCCAAAGACTACCTGGTATGTGATAGTTGTCAAAGGATTGTGCTGCAGTCGCAACCTGAAGTTTGGATGAACAGCATGCCACACTTCATCCAGAGAAAGACTCCTCCCTTCTGATATACAGACAGCAGAAAAGAGGGGAAAAAATGCAGTGAAATCTCTAACCTCGGAAATAACTGAAGTTGTACAATTCAAACACTTTCAAACAAAAATAATTAACATTTATCGCTTTTAATTTGAGCGGCACTTTGGAAGAATGGTTAGAATGGTTAGCATGTCTGCCTCACAGTTCCAGATCCAGCAATTCACTCTGGCCTCCCTGTGTGTAGTTTGCATGTTCTCCCCATGCCTGCATGTGTTTTCAACGGGCACTCCGGCATCCTCCCACATTCCACGGAGTGACTGCAGGGGGTCCGTGAAATAATTTGGGCGATTAATAACAAATAAATATCTTGGTTGATTTCATTTTATTTCACAATAAATTGTGAATATGTTCATGACTCTTCAATAAAGCAACCATTTCAACCTGTTTTTCTTTTAAAAATGTAATTTTGAATTTGGTCAAATATACCCACACAATCCATATCATCATCAATAGAGCTTGATTATTTAGTCACTAATTGTTCGGCAGCAAAATGTTAATGAAAATTGAGCTAGTTTGTTCAGAGAATGTGTGCAATTTGCAGTATTTTTTGTAAACCAGTATGGCCAAAAAGTAACAAATATACTTGTTCTCAAATTGACTATGTTGGTCAATAAAAAGGGCACTTGTGTTTGGTTTCAATGATTTTGTTCATTTTGCTGACGCAAACATTAGCAATGGGAAAATTTGATTTCCAAAGAGAAGTCCCAGACTCCAAATAGTTTGAGAACACCTGGTTTAGACCACCACAGTTCCACGGAATGCCTGCCTCCACTGCTCGGGGGAAAAAAAAAAAATAAATAAAAATCCTTAAGAAAACAGTCACCTGTATGTAAACAATTTTGTTGCACTGTCAATTTCAAATAATGTCTTGTTTTTCCCACAATAAAGGGATGAAAATTTGGAAAAAATATTTTAATATGAGGCATCAGTCAATTAAAACAACTGACGGGTTAATTATTAATATAATCGTTCGTGAGCAGCTCTAATGTAAAAAAAAAAAAAAAAAAAAAAAAAAAAAAAAAAACACATGCAGCTCATGCATGTCTTCATATCAGAACCTGTGTCAACCGATCTCACTCATGATAGGGATCGGATTCGGAAGCGTAAATCCCTGAATGGAACACTCCTACTCCTACCACGATAGCTAAAAGAAATAGGAACAAAACACCTGCTTGCCAGCACAAGAGACAGAATAACAACCAACAGGATTTCGCAGGGGTACAACAGATCCTATTGTACTCAACAGTATTATGCATGCATTGATAATCAGTGCTTATAGCACCATCTTGTGGTCGAAAATGAAAGAAGTAACTCACCTAGAGTGGATGCTCTGAAATATAGAACAGGTGTCATATAGCTGCTAGAATACAGGATGTGATACTCATACTGAAGCACTTGATTGCTGCCTCCAGATACTGCATCTTCATCGTATTTGTGATCAAAGTCTTCATTTATGCCATACACATGCAGTTTATCAGCAGCAGCATCCTAGAGAGAAGATGGGAAGTCAGGGTCAAAACACAATGCTGCAGCGTTATCAGGGGAGACCTAACTTCCCGGAGCCCCTCCCAAATAATTGAGTTGTTCACTTCATCTTCTAAAGGCTTCTTTATACTCCCACTGACATCAACCACACACGTACATTACTGTGGCATCAGACCCCACGCAGATAGTTTTGAAAATGAATTACAATTTCAAGTCAGGGGTTGTCAATAAGGTTGGCATTGGCCAGGGAATCCAAAGGGTGGCCTTTCCTCTGCTTTTCATGGCCAATTCCAGAAGCCTTTTATTTTAACATTTTTTAGACACTATTCATTTTTACTTCCAACTTTGCTAGCACACGTTCAACTCCAACCCAACCGCAGGAGCTGACTGCCATTTGTGAAATATTTGCCTACTTCCTCGTACCGCTTCTCTTCAACGTTATCTATTGTTGACCTTTTTTTTTTTTTTTTTTTTTTTTTTTTACGTTGAAGATTATCAAGTATTACTCCGTTGTTGCTTCTGGAAGGAATTTCAAAATAAAAACATACCAAAGCCGTTCCGTTCATACACTACTTGATATCTTACAGTTTATTTTGAAGCACAGGCTGGCTTCCTCACAATGATTGGTTGTTTTACGTTATAATAGTGTGGATTGAAAGACAGTGTATCCTCCCAAGTGGACCAACAAGAAAAAACAAAACAGATCTTGTCCATTGTAACTGCCCGGTCCCCTGCCTGAAAGGAGAACGGATGTGTACTGGGGGCTTAAGAAAGATGAGCGTTTCAGACTCTGTCTCTCACTGGAATTGGACGAATCTTAAGATGTGAGTCTTCAGATGCAGTGATATCACTGAAAAGAGGAGATCATTATTTATCATATTACTGCTGAACTGTATTTGACGCCCATCACTGGTTGTAAAGATGATTCAACAACAGCTCCTTACAAAAATTCGGGAGCCCCATCCATTCCTCGCGGTACAAAATTCGGGAAAACTCAAGAGGAATGCAGGACAGCAATCCAGGCACACAAGTATTAACAATAGGCAACAATACGGTGGCCTGTCCACAATACAAGGAAGCTACAGATGCTCTTTTGGCCATTCTTTGAAAGTAAATTCTTGTTGTGTCACCATGTCTTTGCTGGTGTTTTCTTTTGTGTTTGTTGGGTGAACTTAAATACGCAAAATAATTACCGCAATCCCCCAAATATAAGGCACACCTGTGTATGACACACCCTTAATTTTGGGGTAAAATTCTGGTACTGTATTTTCTATGTTATGTATAAGACACACCAACACTTTGTAAAAACTATGGCAAAAGAGAAGAAATCTCATCTATTAGAACTCTTCACATTTTTTGTGTTCATATCCCTAAGTTAGATATTTGTTCTACGTTAAGATTTCCCAAATTGTGAGCAATCAGTGAACGCCTCGCCAGTGTAATGTTGAATCCGTTCGAAGCTGTTTTTCCTTTTCCTCGCAACGCAGTTTGAGTTCATTTTACCCATAAATACCCAAAGGTGAGCAGCATCCGTGTTTCATCAAGTTCATGATTGTATGTATATGCCAAAAGACCATGATTAATCAACAAGTCAAATGGAATACCTTTCCGTGTTCTCTAATCAGTGTACTCTGAATCAGCTGGAGACATCATAATTTTTTTAACTCTCAGCTTTAGCAATATTCCTGTGTGTTAACAAGGGACATTGGTTCAGTCTGCCCGCTTATATTATTGAAAACAATGCCGTAACAAGCTCAGCTAACATGAGCTGCTGTAAGCTGCAACAGGCACTAGATGCTTACAGCCAACTGATGTCCCCTTCTTCTAGCTCATCCCATTACGGTAATTATTGTACGTAAGAATACCGCCTTTATAAGAATGCACAAAACTTGCTTTATGTAGCTGACATCTTCATCAATGGTGTAGAATAAATAAATAAAATAAATAAATAAAAAAACGATAAGTTACTGTTTATTGGATGCACCAATACTTTGGCCTTCATTTTGGGGGGAAAAAAAAGTGCATTTTATATTTGGGGAATTACGGTAGTCATCCTAACTCCCCAAACAATCATTGGGCACCGTCGCTAAACTTAAGCTGCATGGAGCGGACACGCAAGCCCTCCCCTCATTCCCTCTTTCCTTCTTTTATTTAAAATAGGCATACAAACCGTCTTATTTCCCATCTTTATTTGCGATTGTCACATAAACAAGACTCATACAAAGCAGATGCTCAGATGCACACAAGACATAAATTGACATCCAAAACCTGATTTGAATTAAGTTGGTGAAAGTTTTCTCCTTCGTTTGCCAAGCTAAAAGAAACATGACTGCCCCCACCTGAGCGATGCTCCCCGTGTAATATAAACGGCGATCACTAGACTTATGATTATATGTACAAAAAATATATATGTTGATTTGATAGAATACATCTATTTACACCCTATTGGAATTTATAATCCGCTTTTAAAATGAATGAAGGTCTTAAATTATACAATGTGCCTTTAACGGCAAAATTTTTGAAATTCCTTTTGAGTAATCATGTACTCTAATTATGTATTGTAATAATAAAATACATAATATCCATGTAATGTTTTGATCCTTTCTCAACATCGTCACTTATGCGCTACATTTCTACAAAATGAATACGTTACAAGACTTTTGTCAGGGACTGTAGAATGGGAATGGAGTAGAATATGGGACATAGCATGACATAAAAAGTCAAACCCATAAAAGTATTTGAGGAATATGGAAAAAAACAAACAAACTAAAAAACAACAAAATATTTCAATGTACAGAAATGCAGAGTTATTGCAACTTTTCACCTGTTCAAGTTGATCACATATGCTGTGGCAAGATGCGTTTGACACTAAGTCAGATGGAGGGAAGTTACAACTCCCCGTGGGCCTCGAATTAATGAAGACAGACCTGAGAGCGGTCTTTCTCATGTAGCCCTCCTCTGAACCCTAATGACAAACTCATATTAGTCACATGTGCAGAATATATCTTTGTCAAAGTGTAACCTGTGACCACCTCCTCACCTGGACAGTCTCCCAACTCCACCCATCTTTTAACTGATGAGAGAGATTAAGGAGGACCTTACAGCACCTACGGAAGTTCTCCTCCCCCTGCAGACACAAGCTCATTTATCCACAAAAAGAAAATCTGATAGCACGCCTCACAGAATGCAGCTATGAAGAGTTTCACTTTTTCCACGTTATGACACAAGCCATTAAAAGATTAACTGAAAATGACATCACAGTTGTGTATGGCACACCAGTTTTCTGATTTTGGACATAACATGTTGACAAGCTCGGCTATGAATAATGATTCCCTAAGGCTTGAGCACTTGAGCAACTGTGATGTCATTTTCACTCGACAGCAAGTGGCAAAATTAATACCACTGAAAATGATAAAAACGAGTGGATTACAAAATACAATATTATTCATAATGGCCCAATAAAACTAGTGGGGGCACACAGATCATATCAAAGAGAACATTGTTGACTTGCCTGTGTACTGATTCCTGAATTACGCATTATTCCATTTAATGAAATCCTATTAACAATCATGCTTTATTTGAACGTGTACACTTTTACTTTTTCGCCTCTGCACGTCGAAAAAGACGAAAAGGGTAACTTACGTAAGTGGAATCTGATGGAAGGAATGAAGAAGGCTGTGCATACTCAAATTGCTACCACAGTCTTGGTATTTTGGTCGCCTCACAAACGCCAAAGTAGTATGGTGTGACAAATTGGTTTCACCCATTTGCGTGCGAGTAAGTGGCACGGACTCCAAATTGAATTGTTATTCTTTGAGAACTGAGTGGCGATGTCTCTCTTGAGATGCATCCCAAACAATTGCTTTTATAGGAACGCTGTGGCAAGAACAGTGGTACCGCTGTCATAACGCCCCTTTTTGAAACATTCTACTTACCATCGATCGACTTCAAGAGGTTTACAGAGCGAAACAAATAATGCTCATCTCACGTCTCAAAATTGCAACATTCCTGGCTCCACAAAACATTGATCGCGACCCGAAGGTAGATCTCGCGCCTCCATTTTAAGAAGCGTCTCTTGTCTCTTCAAAGGCGCATTAAGATGACGTATGATGTGGCCTAAATTGAGATAGGTTGTGACGTACGAAAGTGTGCACGTAACCAGCTGGAACAGCTTATGCCGGTTTCTGTTCCTTTCGGGCCCGTACTTTATACAAAAAGTGAGTTTATTTTCATCCCAACCCACGTCATCACCAACAGGCATGTTTACAATTGTATGAGTACGAATCTAAATTGGGTTGAGTTTGAATTGTTTTGCTACTAGTACGACAATAAATTGCGTTGAGTTTATGAACAAAATTTGCGAGTGCAAAGTATTGTAGCGATGACGTGAATCTTCATGAATTTTATGGATCTGATCCTTTGCATTCTTGGATCAATTTATAATTTATATAATTTTCAAACATTATATGGATTTGGTGTCACGGGTCATTAGTTGGCGAGTTATAGAATTAACCAACTGTGGCGGGCACGAGGACCATGTCTCTCACCCAGCAGGCAAGTTGGAATGAACTTTTGATGATATTGACTTTTGAACCTTGTGACTTTGATGATTTAGACATTGTTGTAGTTATGTGTTGGCATGCAAAGAGTAAAGACGTATACTGAAACAGCAACGCGTGGTTTCTTTTTCTAACAACTTTGGATCGCTCCTTGGGTTTAGCATCATCAGCTGATAGTTTGCAATGTGAATGTCCAACTTATTTATAAATTATTGTATGAAATTGGACTGACAGACTTATGACCTCTCAATGTGACTTATGCTCTTTGGCTGCCTTAAACAATTCACTTTTTGGTTTATTATCCTCTTGATGTGACTCATCGAGATGATATATCCTTAAGCCACATGCCCAACAACCCTCCTTGGTGCACGTACAACACCATATCCCAGATACCTAACAATCGAGGGGTCGCCTACCAAGGGCTGCTTCATACCGGAACTGCCGGCGACGTCGCAGCAGAACCAGCAATCGGTCGCCTCCACCATCACCAGACACAGACAACAGCAGCAGCAGAAAGCCATCAAGAAGGATGATCAGGACTGATGCTGACGGAGGACAACACCCAGGGCAAGATCTCTGAACTCCGCAAGCAACACCAAGATCAACCTGATGGACAATCGCATGCTACTTATTCTGGCTCCAACTGCCATTTAAACATGTCTATTGACAATACACGCTTGTGTGCTGAATGTATACCATGTTGTACTCTCATGTAATCACAGTATTATACTCTTGAAATATGCATGCTAAAAATACTAACTGCACAAAAGCTAATAAAGGCCTCCTCATCCTCAAAACAAAGATCCGCTTCCCGGTCCATGCGTCAACCAATGGGCTGTCCTGGGCCTCGTGGGTCGTACACGTGATAACGGCCTTTGGCCGTACGTGTTATAACGACCCACGAGGCCCAGGACAGCCCATTGACTGCTTTAGCCAATTGCTACTTTGATGCTTCTTTCGCGGAGCTTTGTATCGGATATCGTTCGAGGTAGGAGGCAAGCAGTCTATCGCACTAAAGTGTGGGTCAAGAAGGTAAACCAATTGAAGTTTTCCCCCTGTCCATACAAAGTCGGCTGTCTGAGAGGTTTTTGGCTTTCGAAAACAAGCCGGCGCCAATGCAAGACTGGCAGACAGAACAAGGCTATTAAGAGGGAAAAAGACTCATCGACATAAAATGATAGAATTCACATTGTACTATTAATGAATACACATAATAGGTAAACGACTGATTTGAAATCTATCACTCGAAGGTAGTTAATTTCAAGTCAGTCATCTTTCAAAATATTGTGCATTTATACAATGAATAAAACGGTTTATAGCATCCAGAAAAACAGCTATTTGCCCAAAAAGATGTTAAAATGATGATTTTAGACTAGAGCTTTAATTTCAATAGTGATATTTTTGCTTAAGGTTATATTATGATAATGTCAGAATGTGATGTCATCCCATGCCTCCTCACAAACATTCAAAATAAATAAATGTTACAATTGTGATTGATAACTCCCAATATGCACAGAGATGAACAAGCTGGCACACGTTTCATGCTTTGCACACACAATTTAGGTGCTCACTTGAAAAATTGTATTTTCATCTCTCGTCTGTTGTAAATGTACCGAGAAATATTAATGTTTCATTTTAGCAACAGCACAATATTTTGGTACTGCAATGTTCTTGGAAATTACAATATTGTACTACCTTTTTAAAATGTTTTTTTTTTTTTTTTTTTTATATAATACAACAGCTATATAATTTATATCTGGCTTCAGAGTAGCAGTTGTCCACATGTTATTTTTTGGGAAAAAGGCATGTTCCTTTGCAAATCAAAACTTGGTAAATGTAAAGCAGACTGAAATTGTATGATGATTCTTTGCAAATCTATACATTGACGTGGAAATAATTTTTGATTGAATCAAATCATTTTGAATCGGAGACCCCAATATCGGAATCGCATCGTGAGACAGTAAAAAGTTCCCACCCCTGGTTTTTGGAAATTAAAGTATTAATTATTGTCCAATTACTCTTTTATTGAGGCACAACTTGACCAATTACAAACATTTTTTACAACTAAGTCCACCATGTTTCTTTTAATCTCGCAGGTCATGTTTCCTCGTTTTTACTTGAGATCTCGTTTAGATCTTCTACTTACGAGTCACCTCGCCTCTTAAGATGGAAGTGGCATCCCTGAGCGAGGGAACGAACATTTTGGTCTTTGGTCTTTATTTCTGAGGAACTGAAATTAATGGGCAAAATGTCCATCTTGTGGACGTATTGTCCATATTCAACCTGTCATCTGTTGTTGCCGGACTCATCTCTGCTGTAGTAGGTACAGTATTAATAACAGAAAGTAAACACTTTGCCCTGGACTTTGGTCCTCCAATCTCGCTGTGTGTTTGCCGGATTTGGTGGAAAAAACTCCCACAGCTTTTAGGTTAAAAATGCATTGTAATGCATTGCGTTACTCTCATTTGTACGGAGTAAAAAAGTACTAATTTTTGTGTGTAATGCATTACACTACCGTGTTACAGTAAAAAGTAATGCATTACTGTATTTACATTACTTTACTAATGCATTAGCTCCCACCTAGATCATCTGAGACACCATAATGTTGGGAGATGTCTCTAAATACTACTGACTGCCACTTGAAGCGTAAAACCTAAATAACGCACTGCACTACATGATCTCATGATTTGCACGCATGATCTGGTAGACTAGAAATACAGACTCTGCACTGCACCAGCAATTGACTCTGGTCACATTTCTGAGGCGGGACAAACCTGAGTATACGGAGAGGGAAACGAGGATAAACCTGTGCCACCGAGGCGTAACATTCCTCACGAAAAATGTATCGCAGCAGATAAATGAATGTAATGAGTGGATTCATTTGAAACTGGGCTGAGCAGTGGTTGAAAGTGGACTGTCCAGAAAACCTTGGTGTGGGAAATACTCTGGAGCTTATTCATATCTGAAACTAGGCAGGGCAACACTGAACTTGTTGCATGTTTCTGCATACCTGGAGAAAATCTATGCAAGCATGGGGAGACGTTCCAGTGCCAAACAGGAAGGTCCAACTGAGCCAATTGTTTGATTACATTGGTCAAGAAAAAAAGTTGTACTGTCAAGGACAAAAGACATTTATTCGAATAAAGAAAAGAGAACCCGATATATTTTTTTGATGTTTTTATTTTTCAGTCAAGTAAATGGAACGTTTCTATGGCAAAACAAAGCAAAAACAAAGTTTTTTTGCAGCGGACCAACAGTTCTATGTTGAGGGAAGTTATCGAACAATGCTGTTCAGAATTGTTTCTAAAATGTAAAGTTTGTGACAAACAAACAAAACAGGAACCCAAACACACAGATTCCTTTCCCCAAGGCAAATTCTACATTTTTCTTATTATTTTACATAAAGAAAGAAAAAGTATCACTGAAGAATGTTGCAAATTCTTATCGAAAAATGAAACAAACTGTGCAGACAGAACTAATAGCAAGTATGATGACACTGCAAGAACAATACACTATTGTTTTTGTTTCGTTTTTAATGCTGACAGGGAGAAACATTGTTTTCCCTGAATTCCACTGCAAATAAACAGGAATGAAAGGACAAGAATATTTAACAGCAACATAAATGATTCGATGCTTGCTTGGCCTTCAGCAGGAAGTTGGACTGGCTTTTCTTTCACTTTTAGAATAATGCATAACAGTTCCTTAGCACTAAAATACTCAAACTTAACTAATGTAAAACTGCTTTCCAATTTTTGACTGTCAAGCTTCTCTCAGAGAGCATAAAATAGCTGCTGTGTCTCCAAAAATACAAGGGAGGGGCAGGGGTGTCGCTGAGTAACTTGCGACATTAACGCTTATAGAACACTGCGCAGTAATGGATTTGCTATTATACATCACAATATGTGCAAAGCAGCAAGATTTCCAACAGTTGCAGTATTGATACCTGATGTCATCATATTATAATGCACGTTATCAATACATGGTAGGGCTGCACGATTATGGCCAAAATAATAATCCTGATTATTTTGGTCAATGTTGAAATCACGATTATTAATCTTACAAATACTACATATAGTAATAAACTAAATAGTCAATAAAGTAAATAATTAAAACAAATTCACAAGCCGTGGCTAAAACTTTGCACACGGGACAACAAAGCTAACGTACTTGCTGAGTGCAAACCAATGAAAAAAATGAAGCCGACTTACCTGTAGAACCAAGCACATTAGAATTAACTTTTAAGCAAATTTTAATCTATTAGCAGTCAAAATGTCATTTTTGGTCATTTCAAACTGGATTTTTCAAAACGGGTCTCAATTGATAGCACTGTATATACAGTATTAGGAATCAGTAACTCAATGCCATTTCAAACAGGCAAATAATATATTAGGGTGAGAAAAACTGACACTTTTGTCATGCAAACATATGAGAAACATTGCCTCCCTGGTGATAGGAGGACAAAGTGCTTGATTTGACTTTTAATCAAAAAAGTGCTTGACTTTTTAAATCTTAATATCGCCGAGGATCAGCTTAATCGTGGCAGCCAATGTCGTGATCGCGATTAAAATTTGATCAATTGTGCAGCCCTGATACATGGCAATATTTTGTCTCACCCCAATTGGAAAATCCATTCCTTCTATAACAAAATGATTTTACAGGGCACAGCAGCCACTTTCGGTCGATAGTCTAAACAGGCAAAAATGGCCTTCATTTGGCATACATTTTTCTATTTTTAAGTCCTAAACAGACACGAATTTTCAGGATTTTAAAGTAATTTAGGGTATATTAGCATTTAAACAATGCAGTTTAAATTGTTATGTTTTAGCCAGAAAATTAAAGTCATGTTAGCATTTCGCAGGCCACATAAAATGATGGCTCCCAGGCCTTGAGTTTGACGCATGTGATTTACATGAATGCCAATCCAATCTTAATATGCTAAAATTAGCTTTCTCAAATAGCAATTCTCAAAATGTTGTACCACCTTTGAAGTCCTCTGGTGTCCCGCAGAGGCCCACTGCACACTTTGCCAACCATTGCTGCTACTGAAGCATGTTACGACCATTGTGTAGTAAACATTTTTGACTGGGCTTTACTGTTTGAACACCTGACAAAATCATTCCAATATATTAAGTCATTTGAATGTATTGATATAGTCATTTGAACCAGATAGTTAATTTGTTTAACCCCTGGGGGAAATTTTGACCCAACTCAGACTTTTAGATGTTTTTGAGGTGTGATATCAAAGAAAGGGTATACAAAAAACACTAGGTGGCTGAAATATTGCATAGCTTGTGAAAACATGTGGACATTTATTATGCCGTCCCTTCTAAAGACTTGCAAACAGAAAGTACACCCTGCAGATGTTAAATTTAGCCCATGTCGGGCTTGTTTACTGCCATTCAAAATTGGAAATATTGTCAATTTTGGACATATTGCATGCATTTACCCCGATTTTTGATTAAATCCTCTCAACGGCAACTTGTGAACAGGGTGTAGTAGAAATGTTGGTTTTGGGACCCTAGAACCCTAGCAGCCAACTTATGACATTTGCAAGCCTTGATTAGCTTAGCCTGGACCCCCATGATGCAAAAGTTCATCCATCCATCCATCTTCTACAGGTGTATTCCAGGGTCAGGTCATGGGCGCAGCAGCTTAAGCAGGGACGACCAGACTTCCCTCTCCCCAGCCACTTCTTCAGCTCCTCCGGGAGGATCCCCAGGCTTTTCCACGCCATCTGAGAGACAAAGTCTCTCCATTGTATTCTGGGTCGTCCCTGGGGCCTCCTCTCTGTGGGACATGCCCGGAACACTTCACAGAGGGGGTGTCCGAGAGGCATCCTACAGAGTCCACAACATAGCAGAGGCTGCACCAATCCGATGTCCATCTCTTGCACCATCATAGCCTCACTTGTGAACAAGACCCCAAGATACCTAAACTCCTCCACTTGTGGCAGGACCTCATCCCAGACCCGGAGAGGGCACTCCACCCTTTTTTTGACTGAGGACCATGGTCTTGGATTTGGAGGTGCTGATCTTCATCCTAGCAGCTTCACACTTGACTGCGAACCGCTTCTGTTAGTTGGAGGTAACGGCCTGAAGAAGCCAACAGCACCACATAATCCGCAAATAGCAGAGATGAAATGCTGAGACCCCAAACTGGACCCTCTCAATGCTTCAGCTGCACCTAGAAATTCTGTTCATAAAAGTAATGAACAGAATCGGTGTCAAAGGGCACCCTTGGCGGAGTCCATACCTCACCGGAAATGAATTCGACTTACTGCCAGAAATGTGGCCCAAACTCTGACATCGGTCATACAGGGACCAAACAGCCCGTATCAAGGCGTCCGGTACCTCGTACCCCTGAAGCACCCCTCACAGAGCTACTCGAGGAGACACGGTTGGGGCAAACTCCCATACACCCTCAAGGATCCTCTGAGGGTGTAGAGTTTGACCACTGTTCCACAGCCGGGACGAAAATCACACTGTTCCTCCTGAATCTGAGGTGCAACTTCCTGACGCTCCCTCCTCTCCAGCTCCCCTGAATAGACCTTACCAGGGTGGCTGAGGGGTGTGATCCCTCTCTTGTTGGAACACACCCTCCAGTACTGCTTTCTTAAAAAGGGGGACCGCCACGCAAAAGCAATTACACTCTAATTATGACATTAAATATTAGTATTTCAATTTCATAAATATATAAAAGTACAGTTACTTTTGTTATTGCTGCATTTTTACAATTTTGGTACATAAAGTCATGCCCGGAACACCTCACTTCACTAACCCACCCCCACCCCCCATTGTATGATAGGGCTGATGCCACTGGACAACGGGATGGGGGTAGAGAATAAAACTATATTAATATTTGATGACATTATGAGCCTTTCAAAGTCAGCCCAAGTTGGATGATAATAAGGCCACGTTAGTTGAAAAATCCCCCATCACCCAAAGGGCTAAATGGACAACAGCATTTTTTTCACATAAACATTTGCAAGTGTGCGCATGCATGCACAAGTAAATGCACTTGGGGATTATGGGAAAAAATGTCGTTTTAGCTTTTAGCCAATGTTTTACCAATATGTTCAAAGGTCTTCAACAAATACTGTATGTTTGAATGACTAAAAAAAATTAGTTCCGAAAACTTTACCAATAGGTTCAAATGACTGTCAGTATAATGAATTGACTTCATCACATTCAAATGACATAGCCCAGGCTAAATTTTTTACTCCACATTAGCATTTGCAAGCTTCTGTATTAAAGGGATGGTCTGCAAGCCTCAATCAAATGGTCGTTTCAATAGGCATTTTTAACAGTGACTTTTGACATCTGGCTCAAATGTGTGAACCACTTAAATTTCATCTTGGAATAATGTCTGTGTCGTGTCTGGTGGAATCAATTACATTAATCTGGGGGAGTGAATACTAGACTGAACCTGGAGCAACACCACCATGAAGGTAGCAAGTTGTATGTGATGCAAGAATGTGGTCAAAGCAACTCCAACCACATTAGTTGGAGAACACAGGCACAACATAACCATAATTTCCTTCCTACAGCACTACGCACTGGTCTGGAACAGTGAACATTAGTATTGCTTCAACTGAAGGTAACAATATCGAAAAGATGTTTCCTGCAATCAGTGAATGTCTTGCAATGACACAGCTGGCACATTGCTTGCATTAACATGAATTTTCCCTTGCTTAAAAAACATGATCATGAGTATCACCTTGAATTGTATTTGTCAGACAACCCCAGCATATCGTCGAGTTACGTCCAGGACAGAAGCAGCATTGATCTCATAGTAATCTCACAGAAATCACCCCAAACATGATTTGCAGAAAATTTACGAGCATTACCAAGGCTGAACAAAGACAGTGAAATAATTAAACAACAATGTGACTATGACTGTGTGAACTTTATACTGCATATTTTGAACATGTGGTTACAAAATGGTAATTCAGTTTGAATACAAAAAATAAAAACCTAAACTATCTTGTGAAATGTTAATGACAGTAAAAATGAAGGTACATTAATTTGGGGAACAACCATCTTATTGAGAACTGAAGCCCAGTGAAATCCAGCAACAACATCAATCTCATAGCGTTTACCAAGACTGAGGAGCTAAATTGTTTATTTAATAAATAACCAATTATTCCTGGTAAGAGATTAAGACAAATGTTTTGTTGCTTTTCCTTTATTCAAAAACATAATATAGCACCTAAAAGGGGTCACATGGTGGATCTGGTTGCCAGACTTGGTGATTATTACTCTTTTTTCATTGATCTATTGACAATGCAAAAACAAAAAATAATGTTCAAGATAACATTTTTATCTGTCATTATAGGATGAGCAGGAGTGAAGGTATGGATGGCTCAACTACGTGAGGGATCTAGTTAAAAAACATGACAGAACAATAGCTCATGTGGAGCTGCAACATTGGGTTAGGGTTGGGTTAGTGCCGTCTTTCCTCAGTGTGTTTAAATATGCAGCAGCCAGATGTACAGTACCAGCTCAGATTATCTGTTTCTATTGGAGTCCTTTTTTCATGACTATCAAATATGCAAAGCAGTTAGAGTGACTAATTCGTATCTGCTTCTTTCCTCACCTTCAGTTTTGATGAACGTACCTGCCAGGAAAAAAAGGTCTACAGTGGTACTTCTACTTATGAAATTAATTCATTACGAAACACATCTGTATATTTGTAATGTGAATCTTTCATAAGTAGAGGCGATTTTTACATGTTAATAGCCTAATCCGTTCCAAGCCCCGAAAGATGCTCCTAAACCCTTTAAAGGAATATTACCAAATTCTCAAAATGCATCAAAAAGTGTAACAAATAAATGAGAATTACAATAGTGCATAATAATCCAATTATATCATGTAAATAATAAACATAAAAAAACACTCCTAAACTCTTTAAATGAATAATTTAATTGTTAGCTGTGGCTAATGTCAAATTCATGTTTGTTAGTTCTACGGTGTAAATTGTTGGTGGGAAGTGTGGATGAAACGAATAAAGATGAAAAGTGGAAGACCAGCGTAAACATCAATGCAAAATCTATAGTCTCGTTTGTGGGAAGTTGGCACATTAATAAATGATAAAAAATAGGAGAAAGAATGCAAATTTGTTCTTCACCTATTGGATACTTGAGTTACCACCTCGCAGTGGAAACATATCCTAAAATGATAAAACAAAATAAAATCTCTTTAACACCTAATAATAACATTACTTTAATTTTTCAGCGAGATTATGTACAGTGTACATTTTGGTTTATGAAACCAGGACTAAGAAAGGGAGCAACTACAAATAAATTTTTAGTAAAGTGAGCCGTGCTATACCTGTGAATGACAACTAGTGAGTTGAATTAACCTAGTTTATTCACTCAGCTGAAGATATGTCTCCACTGCTTGGTGGTGCTGTAAAGTGAATCACGTTGAATGTAGACTGATTGCAGTTTACGCAGGAATATAACAGCTAAACATGCAAGTCAGTTGATTTATATTTGAGTAAGCCAACAGGAGCGTGGTGGGCTGACAATCATTTGATATAATGTCTATCCCGACAATTACAACGACGGATGAAAATTGTACTTCGGACAATTTGAATTAGCATTCCCATCATTTGTCCGTCTGTCAGCAAAATAGGCATCCATTGGCGACTGACTTGACAGTCCGACAAAGTGCCGACCTCTGGAAACATGGCATGAGTAAATGTAACAACAGCCACAATCTGCTCTTTTTTTCAGAATGAGAAGGAAAGCCACATTTGTAAAGAGGTCTTTCAAGGTTTTATGAAGCCATGTTTCTACCAATGTGTTTCCACTGCTTTACACTACCCCGCTCTACATCAAAGTACATTGCGTCTTCACCGCCACTACCCGACAGGCTCTCCTCACCTCGCCAGTGACGTCATATTAACATGTTAACCTTTTTTCATTCTTTTACCTGTCGTTCGCCATTCATGGTGGCTGTTTTCCCTGGTTGGTCTGTACTGCTGCACATTCAAATCTGTCTCGGAGCAACCAATGGCCTCCAAAGTATATATGTGGTGTTTTTGAACCAAGCTATTTTTTTGGAAGCACAACTCTCGAGGTACCAGAAAAAGCAAGTAGAGCTAGGTAGATTTTTTGGAGGCAACTGGGCTTTTGCCGAGTAGATAATGTGGGTGGAAACGGCTTAGAATCGGGGCAACTATTTGAGGAATTTTGGCATTTTGTGTGAACATAAAATATTTGTAGGCATGACAGTCCTACATGTATTTTCTCAAAATTTGATTGATTCTCTACATCCCTTTCATGCACATCACTTGACATATGGACAAGCAGGTTATGACTCAGAGGACTGGAAAGCATGGAGCTGTGCTAACATGAAAACGGAATTTCATTTTGTTGAACTTAATGTGAATTGAGGGCTTGCCCTCTATAATAGGTCAATGGCAGCTCGTTATCATGAGGCAGTCACACTGCTCACATTGCTCAAGCCAATGTTCAAATATTTTCTATTGGTTTCAGTATTCCAAAGTACTTCCTAATGACTTACTAAATATTCATAAACGCCCTGTAAAACTGCAATTTGATGTGTTTAAGTTCTACACGTTTGTCTGCTGTAATTGTTGTTTGGATTCACAACTGTCCATGTCACCCTCAAAAGCACTCCATAACCAATGGGAACACTTGTACTATCACATTTGAAACGGAAAGCAGTTCGATTGTAGGCAGTTACCTAGACATGGGACACCTTTTGTGTCTCTCTCGCCTGTTTGATGCTGTACAGCCATTTAATGACTCTTGCATTTCGCTCCACAGCAGAGATGCCATAAGGAACCCGCTCCCCAGCCTCTTCATCCTCATCTTCTCCCTCGTCCCCGTCCGATAAACCGTCATTCGAGGACCGCCGTGACTGGTCACAATCAGAAGAAATCATGGAAGCCGATCTGAAGTTCAAGCTCACGATGTCTGAATTGGCCCGAGCAAAGTTCTCTGGACCAACTACCTCCAACTCCTCTGGGTCAAGCCCACAATAGTTAAAAAAACGTTCCATGTCAGCTCCAGCTCTAGCATACCTGTCAGACAGGTCTGATTTGGACCTATGTAGAGAGGACCGGCGAGCCACAGAGGAACCAAGCTCCAACTCCAAGTTTGGATCTGTTGCAGGATTGGCGGCTTCTTCAGCATCACATGGCAGCGACTGAAGGGTTATGTTCTTGCAGGGTGACGGGGATACATTTGGACGAGGGGGAGGCAGTGACAATGGGAGGGTAGGATGCGGTAGGACAACAGGGCTCTGTTTTGGGGGGAACGGTGGAGCTGAGGAGCTGCTAGATCGAGCGGTATGGAGTGGTTTGCCATTGCACAGTCGCAGAAGGTCGGAAGAGGAGTGGGAAGTCAGGAGCGGTGGCAGCGGAGACCGTGATCTTTCTTTAATTCCTCTTTCACCTACTCTGCTGAGATTGAGGTTTCCTACCAGCTGTGGACTGCAACGTCCACTGCTACTGCTTGGAGGTACCTTCAAGGAATGGGAAAATGAGCGCAGGGAGTGTGAGGTGCTTGGACTGGGAGCAGAGTCTCGTGGTTGCTCATTCAGAGCCATTGTGGATTGGTAGGTTAATGGCATCCTGAGAACATAAAACAAAAACAACCACTGTCATAGCAAGCAGTGTTATGGAGGCAAAAAATCTGGTGAACAGTAGTGTAAAACTGGTGCTCCTCAGAAGGGTGACGTTACGTGAGGGGAAGGCACTTGCACAGTCTAAAAATCTCATGTAAATAAAGCACACCATCGGTTAATGTCAGAAAATGAAGATCATTTGTTATCAAATTTAACATGCACACATCAATCTCTAAAAGTATCAAAATGATTGTCTCAATGAACATAGACATTAAATGGATGAAGGAATATGACATCGTTATCCTTTATGCCAGGTGTGTCAAACGCATTTTAGCTTAGCATGGCGGGTCGGGCAAATATAATCATATATGTAATCATGCAATCATATGATCATATATGTAATCATATACTGTAAATGTAATTTGAAAAGTAAATGAAAAAAAAAAAAGATAAAAACTCTTATGTCCCCTATGTATCACAATATAGCATTTTTCCTTAGGTTGCATGGTTTAAATGGAAATTTATTATGATCTTTTTTTTCCCCATTTGTTTATATAACACATATTTTGTGTAGAACACAATATGAACTAAAAAGAAACAAGTAATAAAACACTATCCAAAGGAAGCAAAACGCCGCAGTGCAAATCTGTGGTTGTACAACTTTGCAAGGAGTACAGTGAACTGCAAAGAACTGAGCAGAATAAAATGGTGCTGCAGTGTCTGATTGGGGACACTGGGTAGAAAATGATATACATGACAGAAGATGTTTAAAAAACAAACTCAAGAAGAAAAAGTCATGACAATGTAAAATACATTGGCTCTATTTGCTAATTGCCGAGCTGTGAATAAAAGTATATTAAAAAAAAAAACATCAAACAACATAATGGATTGTTTATAATACATCAGGGAGTAAAGCCAAATGCCTGTTATTTGATCCTGGCTGCGACCTCCACGAATTGTGAATCTCTTCAGGCTGATTGAAGGGGCAGAGGAGGTTTGATGGAGAACAATTGTGCACAGCCATTTTAGGATCTTTCCAAAGATTCACGATTGAAGTCTCGACTTTGACTTTGGCTATTTTAATACCTTTATACAGTAGATCTCTACAATGAACTCTTATTTGCAGCCAGAAATTTTTCACAACAGCAGACTTTTCACTATACCAAATCTATGTCTCGGATGTAAACATAAAAATCACGTTGTTCAATCTACAATCTGACTGAAGTTGAAAACAAAACCGTCCAACATTGAAAAAAAGAAAAAAAAATCTACAATAAGCATTTGTTTTCATACGTCAATTTATTGCATAAATTCATTCACTTTGCTTCATCCAGCTTTCATTTTTATTACTTTGATCCTATCTTCAAGTGTTACACTTAGCTTAAGCTTGACGCGTTTGCAAACTCCATGCAACAAATGACATTATTTCATAGGCCTGGGTATTGGATCTTTAAAGTGTAGCGCGATATATTTCAATACAGCAAAGGTGTATTGCAATATGTATTGCGATATAATGAGCAATGTTTGGGAAAAAAACAAACAAAAAAAACTATGGCACATATATTAAAATGACTGAGAAAAAAAATGAAGATAGTTATAAAAATAGACAAATATCTATTTATTCTTTTTCAGAAGCCACACATCATTGACATCTCTAAGCACACATTTCTTTCAAAAAGGCATTTAACATTTTTTTCATTTCAAGCATGTTCTTGACTGTGTTAATATGTTCCTAACAGTTGGGAATACTCTTTCAGATGGCACTCATGTGGCACGAATACACATGTTGCACTTTGTCCCGAGTTCCAGCACAGGATACTGGGGACAGTGCTCTTCAAACGTAAATGAAACAGATCTGTGATATCAATTGTGTTGGTGGAAAAAAAAAAGACAAAAACCAATTAGAAATCTATTGTAATTGATCAAATACAGTACAAGGTCACTCCTGTACGTTTTTTTCCCCTTCATATCACGAAAATTACTTCGCATAAAACAACACAAAATGAAATAAAACAGAACAAAACTTGAAATCTCACAATTTGCATTTGAAATAAACGCAACATGAGATTCTACTACTCAATATGGCTGCTTGGATATTATTGCACTTCTTTGAAACACATACAAGAGCTTACTGCAGACAACTTCAACAGGAGAGTTTTCTTTCCTGCTCTTTACTCTCCTGCTGTTTGTTCTCTCTTTCCACGCATGCGCCTCCTTCACACACTCTTGCTCTCCAGTCACATCATACACGCAACACGATTGTAACATTTAATGTGGTCTTCTTGGAAGCGCATGGAGTAATTCATATGTAAAACACCATTCATAATATGACAAAAATCATGATACAAAAGCCACTCGAGCGGATTGAAATAAAAAACGAAATATTACAAAAATAAGGCAATTCAAAACCTACACACAATATATTGGAAAATAAATGTCGTATTGCAATATGCATATTGCGTCACTTCGTATTACAATATATCGATATTCTCACCCAGCACTATTATTTCGGTAACCCTCGGAGTCCACGCCGAACAGATTTTCAGCAACACATATCTTCAGGAATTTCTTTACGAGCGGAAAACATGGCTGACAAACTATTGCTTTAAGTTTGCCTGTACAAACACCTTCATGATTCATTTGAAAAAAATTACAGTGAACCCTCACTACTTCAAGGTTGCACTATTGCGGATTTGCCAAATCGCTATTTTTTTTTCCATTTAGCGGTGTCACCACATAGCAGATTTTTTTTCCATTACACGGATTCACGACTTCAAGGATTTTCTTTCATTACATATTGAACTTTTGCAATCGCTCCCAAGCGTGCTGCTCCCACGAAGACTTGTTCTGAGGTTAAACGCCAACAAAAAATGATGACAATTGTTGAGGTGATACTTCTCGAAGGGAGAAGTTACGCAGCCATGGCTCGCAATTTGGGAGTGACCAAATTTGCTACATTAAGGACGAGGCGAACATTAGAAGACGGCTGCCATCACCTTTGGCAATTCAGCGAAGCCAGTCGTTACGGCTCGTAATAAAACAATCATCCGTATGGAAACTGCTTTAGCAATCTGGATTGCCAACTGCCGACGGAAGAAGCCCTTTATTTTGAAGTCTCACGCAGCTGCGGTCATATTAGTAGCGGCCCGGGCGTTGAATTAAATTCTAATCTGTCCATGATTAAAGATTATTACAATGGAGAGTTTACACTTGAAATACTATTTCATTAGAAAAGAAATCTAGGTAAGACATTTCCAACGGTCTGGCGAACGTCTGCTGCATATGTCTCGCTCTGCTCAGACAATGTGTGTCCGTGTGTGCTTTTTGCTGCGGGTGCGCTTCATGACCGACACGACCGTGCCTGTGGGGCGGGAGTAAATTATAACTCCACAGGCACGCGCCGTATAACTCATGAAGCACACCCCGGTGCTGTTGTTGTCAACACACAGGCAGGATACAGAAACAGAGGAGCAAAGACAACGTTCACCAGACCATTGTTAATCTCTTACCTAGATTTCTTTTATAATAAAATGGTATTTCAAGTGTAAACTCTACATTGTTTAAGTACAGTTTAGACTAATTCAAGAGACTTCAAAGGAAAAGAGGAACAGTTAACTACTGTACCGTGTATAAGGTTTAATAATTTAAGATTTAAGTAAATGTAATGCAGTAATTTGTCTTAAATAATATGTATAGCATGAAGAATTTTCCTGTTTGAAGGTGAAGCTCCGCCCCTGTCGCTGGCCTTTTGCATATTTTCTGCCAGAATAGCTTTGTATTTGTCTTCATCAATCTTCCCATCAAATCTAATGATCTTCTCAGTCCCTACTGAAGAAAAGCAGCCCCAGATCATGATATGGCCACCATCATGTTTGTCTCTCCCCCTCAGCTGCGGAAGCAAAATCACAACGAAAAGATGTGGATAATGTCAGCATGTTCAGTATTTACCGCAAACAGCTGGGCCAAGGTTTCAGTTCACACTTTCCTGCATTAACAGACTTATCTAAGGACTGGGGCAAGATGAACCAGGACTGCATAGATGGATAGCAATGCATGCTATTCTAGACAAGAAATACACACATAATGATAACAACCTAATATATGATTTCCTTCACAAAGCTTCAAAAAGTTGATATTTCATGTCACAACCCGTTTGAAGCTTGTGAAATCTTCTTATATCCCATCCCTACTTTGAATTTCTTTATCCCGGACCTGCTTGGTGTGTCCGTCGGTCTTCATGATACAGATGTGCTTTCTGACACCCACACAGACTAGGTGCATTTATAGTATGCTGACAGTAGAAGACATGCAGGTGGGCTCTGTCCTTTAGGTCAACAGCAACAGGGATCGTCCTCCATACAGCAGATATTTCTCCAGGGCTTTATTATTTTGTACAGTATGTTAGGACAATGGGGTGGTAGTGATTTGAGTTCTGTGGGTCTTGGTATTTTTGGTACTGGTATTATGGTGCTCTATGGTGCGCCGGCCAAGGCGCACCAATCCCCGGCTACAGAAGTTAACTTTTGGGACATGGAATGTTACCTCTCTGGTGGGGAAGGAGCCTGAACTGGTGTGCGAGGCCGAGAGGTTCCGACTAGATATAGTCAGAGTTGCCTGCACACACAGTACGGCTCTATTGTCAGTCCTCTGAAGAGTAGTTAAACACTTTTGGTGAGTGGTGCAGACCAGTTGTTGGCATACTGATTGTTCCACGGCTCAGCACCTGTACTTTTGGGTTCTCCAGGTGGACGAGAGGCTAGCCTCCCTCCGCCTTCAGGTTCTGACTGTTGTTTGTGCCTACGCACCAAACAACAGCTCAGATAAAGACTTAAAACATTCACCAAATGTTAAGGTGACTCAAGAGTTACAATAATGGTCACTCGTTATCCCCTGAGCAAAAACTCAAATTCAAAACCTTGAAGTGTTTCCTGAATATATTTATAATTTCATGTTCTGTCTGTGTGACAGTTGTATAACGTTCCATGGCATGTTTAACTTTTAAAAGAAAACACAGCTTTAAGCAAAAAAAAACATTATGATAGGTGCAAATATTATTTAAGAAGAGCGGGGAACATTAAAGATCGATATTTAAGAATAAAAGGGAACATTATTAATTGAGGGGAAAAAAATGCTTGGTTGATGTATTGATCCCTAAATATTGAATATTTCCTATGTGGAGTTTAAAGTGAATGGTGGGTAATGCCACATCCTAGATATAGGTATATCAATAGGATTCCTCCACCATGAGGGGGGTTAACACCAACCCACCTCTGGTGCTCGTTTGAGACTTTTGAGTCTTTTGAGACCAAAATGTGCAAATGTGTTGATAATGACAGTTTAACCTCGAAACATTAATATGGTTAAATGAAGAGGCCAATCAATATTCTGGAAGTTTTCATTTCACCTTAAGGGTTCTACTCAAGGTAGAAAAAAAACAAAACAACACACACACACAAACACACACAAAATAAAAAGTAGTAGAGATTGATTATTTTACCTGGAAGGGGTCTTCCTTGTTAGTCCCCCAGATGACCTCATCAGCATAGCACTCTTAGCTCCACCCCCGAGCCCTTCAGCGCCTGCTCCCGAAGATGATGATGAGTTTAGGAGATTTTTTAGGATCTCCAGATTTAAATTCTCCCGTTTGCTGCTAGCACTACTGGTTGCACATGTGTCTGACTTGGCATTATTGTTTGAAGGTTTGAAAGGAACCGCTCCACCACACACTGCAGAAGTTCTCTTAGAATGAAAGGCATGAACCAAAGGAGGCTTAGCCAGTATAGGCGGTTTGATTGGTTCCTGTTTAGCGTTGATAACTTCTTGGCTCTTAACATACTTTGCTTTGTCAGCTTCCAGTCTCTCCACCGCGCTGAGACGTTTTGGGTTGGGTTCAACCTAAAACAGATAAATACAACAAATACATCAGGGAAAACAGATCAATAATACAGTTGCTCTCGGCGGGAATTTTTTACACAACGTATAAAAAAAATTAGGGTTGGGTGAAAATTCAAGTGCAGTAATGCCTCGTTTTTCACGGTTCAAGGAATTCCCCTGCAATAAGTGAAAAACTGTGTAGCAGCAGCCCCATTTAAGACAAATATGAATGTACAGTTATCCCTTCCCTTCCCTTGCCATCCCTTTGGCTGTAAGCTCACAGAGAATTTCGAAGAATTTGAGAATACTTCGGAAGAATTTCGATCGTGTGAATCTACTGGTGTCATTTGTATGCCGTAGAGTCCATTACATGGGAGAATATCAGTCGACAGCGAGGGAAGTCGCACGTAGCGTGCTGCAAAATGCGTGCCGGCTAGATTACGCGCGTCTTCTTTCACGTCAAGAGTAAATTAAGATGATGATCTGTGATATTAACATTTAAAAAACTGCCTAACAGTACATGTCAAATCAAGCACTTTCAGTCACCCTACCACCAGGGGGCAAACGCAAGGTTAAGACATCATTAACCTTAAGACATCAGGAGCGGCATGGCTCGGTGGTAGAGTGGTTGTTACCCAGCCGAGAGGCGGCGGGTTCGATCCCCCGACCAACGTGACCGTGTCGAAGTGTCCTTTAGCAAGATGATGAACCCCTAGTTGCTCCTGATGCTGCATCATCAGTAGGTAAATGACTAGTTAGTGTAAAGCGCTTTGAGTACCAAAGATTGCAAAGCGCTATATAAGTGAAAGTCCATTTACCATTAAGCTTAAGAAATAGCAAGCGAGCAAATCCTGCAAGAACGTCCGCAGCTTGGTAGATGGTTGACATGCTCCACAAGTTTGACGCGGCTCCACGCATCAAAATGACATTTTTTCGGCAACCACGCCACTTTGCGCGGTGTCCGCACTGGCCAGATTTTCCACAACTCATACCTTCTGGAATTTTTTTTACTGTGTGGATGCTCCAGGCGGAAAACATCTTGGACGAACTACTGCTTATTGCCGTTCGCCAGTGAATACCGTAAACAACTCCTGGCGAGCAAGTACACAGAGGTGAGGAGTCGGATTTAAAAAAATAAAATAAAATCTTGGAAGAATTCCGATCATTTGGATCTACGAGTGATGTTTGTATGCCCATTGAGAATATCGACTGACTGAAGGGGAATAAACGCGTATAAAGTACTTCGAAACGCGTGCCAGTGAGATTCCACACCTCTTCTTTCACGCGTCAAGAGTGGGACACGATGACAACGCCGAAGTTGGTTTAACTGGCGCGCTCCGGAGATATCAGGTTTCACTTCCACCTTAAAAGCTTTTAGATGACAATGTTTACCACATGTTTGCATTCCAAACGCCTCTGTTTTTCTCAACCCCTAGTATACCCTACTAGCTGTCAATTGAGACCCATTTTGGAAAATCCGAAAAAAAATCTGAAAAATTCGAATAACTTGGGTTTGAAATGACCAAAAATGAAATTTTGACTGCTAAGTCTATACTCACTAGGAGTGATTATGGTACTTTTGTACTTTTTTTTTTTTTCCTTGCAAAAAAACTTTAAGGCTGTAGCAGGTGTTCTTACAGGTCTATTGTAGTATGTGCTTGGTTCTAAGTAGGCTTCATTTTTTTCAATGGTTTGCACTCAGCAAGTTTTCACCATAATTAATATTTACTTTATTTATTTTAGTTCATTATTAGGATTTTAAAGTATCAAGCCTTGTTTATACAGTATATACTGCTTGTTTAAAAAAAAAAAGTTCAATATATATGTGTGACCAAACATGATGAATAATCGTGATTAATAATCATGATCGCAATATTGACCAAAATAATCATGATTATTTTGGCCATAATCGTGCAGCCCTACAGTACAGTTACTGTATAAGGTTTAATAATTAAAAATGTAAGTTAATATGTGTACTGCAGTAGTTCAATGTCCGAGGAGTGTCCATGGCAAGTGCATTTATAGTTATACATGTAGTCTGAAAGTCGACATGTTTTGACAATCTATGCAATATGTTAGCCTACTAGTGTTGTTTGTATTATGCTTTTCCTTTGATATCACACATCAAAAACATCTAAAAGCCCGAGTTGGGTCAAAATTTCCCCCAGGAGTTAAAGAAAAAGTACCTGTCTCCTGAAGTAGTCTGGGCCCTTGTTAAGGATTCGAAGAGGTACAGTGGAACTGAAAGGTGCTGCAGTGCCAGTAGCCTTGCTATCTGGCAGAGGTGGCGACAGTGTCTCTGTTGGCATGGCAACAAAATGGCTGGGGTGGCCGGCCGTGGTGGCAGCAGGAGCAGGGGGATTGACAGAGGGCGGGGGCACTGAAGGACCCCCAAAACATAAAGACACAAAGTGGGGGAAAAAACAAAACACCTATTGCGCAAGAAACACTCCTTCCTTCACCATCTAGATGAACCAGTGAGCCTTGAACATGACTCTGGGGAAATATTTCTTAAGTAGTATTTTCGGAGCGGAATCTTTGCTGTTATTCTTCAGTGCTACATTCAAAGTAATAATTCAGGGCATTTATAGTTGCCACCTATCTATCCATCAAGCAAGAACAAGGGAAAAAAAGAACGGAAAAGACAAGAGGTGGTGTGTGCATGAGTATTTCTTGAGTGTGTGCAAGCAGATGAATATTTGAATGAAACTGAATGAATACCAGAGAACACAAAATAAAGGAAAACTAAGCCTCCTCTGTCAACACCCTTGCTTCAGTTACCCATTCATTATCATCTCTACCTGAAAAACAGAAAAAAGCAAGACAGAAACAGCCAGCCAGGTTAACAATAATGTTAATGATGACATTATGCGCTCAGAAACACTATCAGGAATAGATATGAGACAGGTTAATAAAACAGTGCTTCAAGCTCCCGCACGCACACAAACATGCACTTGAGAGAAATATTGTACAATACCACTTTTATCAGACCACCAGTAAAAGCGGAGATGGGCAACTTACATTTTTTGTTTTGTTGGTCCGACATTAGTCAGAGCCCCCCTTTCCGTCATCGTCGGTTTGTCATTTTTTTTGAGCCAGGCTATATTGTAGTCCGTTCATCAGGTCGACAGTGTATTTTTGCCTACCCTTCCGCCACCACAAGAGAGCGATATTTGATTTTTTTTTTTTCCCGACTTAGTCACTGTATTTTGGACTACCCTTCCGCCGCCACTAGTGGACGACATATTTCATTTTTTTCTAAGCCATTACTCGTTAAGTGTTGAACTTCTCCTAGTTGCATTCAAGCAAATAATTTATACAGATTTAAAATTGTTTTTAAATTTAACTCCGGGTTTGAAGATTAACAGTCACACTGCCATTAATTCTCTAAACAATACCATGTTTTAATTCCCACTTTTGAAAGAATTCAGATGGAAAGGACAAAGGAATACTGATCTTCTCCACTAAATGGCATTATATGTTTTGCTAAAGTAGAACAAGTATCTTTAAAGCCCTCTCTTTATAACTATAAATGCCTGTCCTACAACTTTAGAAAACGGTTTCATCAACATTTGTCGGAATTTCATCAGTCACATACGCTGCAAGTAAAAGTTACATTTCCTAAAAAAAATTTTTAAAAAGTTATTAATTTGGGAATTTAAAAAACGTAAATATTGAATTTCCTGGCCTAAGTGCAAATGGAAATGAAAGCCTTGCAAGTGGAAACACATCCCAGAATGCTCTTATCAACAGGCAATTTCTTTATGTAAAACATATTCAAAAAGCAAAATACCACATAAATAATCTCTTAACACTTAATTCACAACATTACTTTTAACTTTTGATCAGCAATACTGTACAGTTCGAGTATTGTTTTTTGAAACCAGAAGTAAAAATGGGAACAACTACAAATAAGTCTCTGGTAATGTCGACAAACTTAATGCTGAGAGTGTAGAGTAAGGTAATGAACCCACACATCACAACCAACACAATGACTAAATCTCTCGACTGCCAATGATGCAATAAAGTGATTGTGATCACACTGATCTTACTACAGGTCTTACTAAAATAGTTTAGCAACGTAACAAATAGTCAATTGAATTATATTTAAGCCAATTAAAAGCAGTGTGGCGGGTTTTTGGACTTCTGACAAACATCTGATGTTATATCTAACCCGACTTTTACGAAGACGGAGGAAAAATGTATTTCCGACATTATCAATTCCATTTTTTGGGCATTCTTGTGATATGTTGGTTTGTCAGTTCTGACAAAGTGCCCATCTTTGAGTACAAATACACAATACTGTGTATTCACGAGTCATCCATCACAGACAACCGTTTTAGTGCCAGACTGTCGAATGACGAGTAACGCATCTAAACACATTAGCTATTTAAAATAGGTTTGGATTGCCCGCCATACGGTGAATTCGCCTTACGAGCCCAACCGCAGAACGGATAAATCTCGTAACACGGGGGCCCACTGTATTTTAAAATATGTAATAATTTTGAAATTTGTCAACATGCTTTTTGTGTCTATAATTGCTTGCTAACGAGGCAATGTAGCCAGCAAAGGTAAACTGCCATTTTATTTTATTATGCTGGTTTTGACTAAATCATTGGCACTAACCTTTTTTTTTTTTTTTTTTTTTTTTGGAAAAAATGGACCTGGGTTGTTCTAAAGAGGCGTGCAATTTGCATTTAATTTTCTAAACTTCAGTACAGCTGAAAAGTAACAAATTGTTGTCAAATTGTCGCTAGATGAAAAGGGCACTCATGTTTGGCTTAAATTATTTTTTGTTTGTTTCCACAAACATTTGCAATGGGGGTGCTTGTAAAAATATTTTTCTAAAAGGGGTCCCTGACTCCAAAAAGTTTGAGAACCCCTGCCCTTGTGAATATCGGTGTATTTTAACCACATTACTTTGCTCAAGATGTACCGACGGCGCCGCCATGTAACATAAAAGACACAATTTATATGTTGCGCACATATAATGAAACCGGAAGCTCGGTCGGACCCATGTTTGGTTGGTGATAGGGTGGACAATGGGTGGATGCCGTACAGCAGCTGATATAGCGTATCAGATCCACAGTACAGCCAAAATATACCTGCGCGCGCACGCGCACGCGCTCGGGATGCAGTAACGCAGTGGCAAACCCTCGCCGCCATGCATGCAAGCTAGCTGTGTCGCCGCACCAACACAGACCTCTGAACACACGAAAAGCTCACAATCACCAGTTGCACTCCTCTTTATTCGAATAACAATAACAAATCAAAGGAAAGTGAATGAGGTGTTGGCTAAATGACAGCTTGAGAACAATAGCTAAATGTTCTGGCATCATAGCAGTCTAAAGAAGTCCCGCTTACGCCGAATGGTGCATTTTCTGTCATTAGGTTGAAAGCCGACAGCGGGGTTAGCGTCGTAATAACGTTATGTGATGGGTCTTACCTTGATGTTTAATCTAGGAAAACAAAAGATGCAGCTATGATTGCCATCCGCTTACTCAGTGCGTCTTTTCGGCCCGACAGCATCCTGTTTTCAACCTACAGCAATATTGGTACGTCAGTCATTTAGCGGGAGCAGGAGTATGTCCGCTCGCAACTTTCACAATAAAGGTTGATGGTTTGCCATCGTTATTTAAGACGGGTTCTCAAACATTTTGGATTCAGGGACCCCTTGTAGAAAGCAAATATTCCAAAGACCTCCATTCCAAATATTTGCGGAAACAAATCAATAAATAAAAATATAATAACTTATTTGTATTCAATTTAAAAATGTACTTAGTGCCCTTTTTATTCAGCGACAGATTCAATTTGACAAGTATATTTGTTATTTTTCAGCTATACTGAAGTTTAGATGAAAATTGTAAATTGCACTGCCTCCTTATAACAAACCGGATTGATTTCCAATTATTTAGTACAAAACAACATTATAAAATAAAATGCCACTTCAGCTTTGCTGGCTTCATTGCCTCAGTAGCAAGAAATTGTCTACTCAAAACAAATTTTGACAAGTTTAAAAATTATTACATTTTAAAAAATATATTCAATTTGTTGAATTGATAGCGTTTTTGAAGTCATGAAGACTTTTACAATTTAATATAATATAAAATAAAATTAACACAAATATATATTCTTTTTAACTGGAAAATTCAGAGTATTTTTAAAAGTTTTTGAAAATTGGTATATATATATATATATATATATATATATATATATATATATATATATATATATATATATATATATATATATATATATATATACACACACACACACACACACACACACACACACAGTGGACCCCCATGTGCCTGATTTACGTCATTTTTATGTTGCAACGTGGAGTACTGTGTTTTTTTCATCCTCTCTTTATGACATTTTCCCCGTTATGCGACCAAAATAGCAGTCATGACCCGAGAGGCTTGGCTGTGTTTGTGTTGTTTTGCCTCTATCTGCTGATGTTTTTAGATAATTGCACCTATTTACTATTTATGTCTAACTGCTTCCATGCAACGCGTGATTACAATGCTGGTCTGCTATTGGTCGGCCTCACTTGTTTCATAATGGCGGAACGGTAAACTTTTGTTCGATTGTGAGTGGTTACAAAACCATATTTATAATGCATTTTACTGCTTAGTTCAAACTTGAAAGGGTTAACCATGGGTCCCAAGATTGCAAGTGATGTTAAAGAGAGAAGTAAGAGGATGATTTACAGTACAGTCGGCCCCCAGCTTACGAACACCCTGATTTACGAACAATTCGCCTTACGAGCGTGGATCACGGAGATTTTTGTCCCCCACTTACGAACAAACCTTTCGCCTTACGAGCAATCCGACATGCCAGCCATTAAGTATGTGAATATGTTTCTCGCTTAACTGCGTCAACAAAATCAGCAGATGCGTCATTTAAACTTTCAGTAGATACTTGTGGTAGTAACGTGAACGCTATTGGTCTTACAACGTCACAGTGACTGTCTCAGTCACGGTGTGTAAATATATTACCATTTAAGTGTAGTGTTTGTACAGCTAAAGGGAAAAACAGCTGACATTAAATTAAATGTGCAGATTGCAGGACAAAGAATTGTCATTGGTTTAAATGTGTTTTGTTTTTTTAATTAATTGTCAATACATTCCAACCGTTTAAAAAAAAGTGCGAATAAGTATCAGTCAGTCATGGAGATGCCAATATGATATTGGTCGATTAAGGTCACCCGGTCTCACTCACGGAGATGCTATTGGCCGGCGTCACACGTCAATCTCAGAAGTGCCGATATGCTATTGGCCGAACGCCTTTATCTAGCTTGATGGCACAGCTGGTTGGGATGGAAGGAAGGAGAGAAAATGAGTGAAAAACGGAAGGGAGGAATGTTGTGAAGACTTTGCAAACTTTATCTGTTAGACATAGCTTCCAAAATTACTAGCAGCGGTAAAGGAAGAAATAAGAGGATGATGTTTTAGTATCTCCGTGATTAGCACCCTGACTGAAAGAGTTACTGTGACACTGTAAGACCAATAGCATATCTACTTCGCCGTGTTGACTTTGAGCGACGGTCTCTGCTCCCCTCCGCTTCCACCCAGCTTAAGTCACGCCATTCCAAAGGTAAAAGTCATTTTTCCTTTGTACTTGTTTTTTAACGCAAATGTACAGTGGATTATGTCACTCAAGCTTAATATATGTGTACAGTCGTGGTGTTATTACCTAAGGCTTTTGCGCGCGTTGCACGCATTCACGAATTAACATGGGTTTGGATTGCCCGTTATACGAGCAGTTCGAGCAGTTCGAGATACGAGCGTACCCGCTGAACGGATTAAGTTCGTAACCCGGGGGCCCACTGTATATGGAAACGATGCTGGTGATAACCCTTACAAGGGAACATGGGCATAACAAGCGGCATTCTTTTGAAAAACAGATTTCTGGGGTTACGTGAAGGCATTTCAGGGGGTATGAGAGATTTTAGCAGGATTTCAGTAGGTATCAGCAAATGTAATTGAACATTCTTTAATGCCACAACAAAACAGTCCATAGTTTCTTTTCAATTTAAAAGCAAATGAATTTGAACACGAGGCAACGTATTGCTATTGTGTTTTAGTGAGGCACATGTCCAGCAAATGAGTCAGAACTCATTTGTAGGTTTTCATCTTTTAATGAGGATAGCATGCAAACAATGACAGAAGGGGGAGGAATATATTTGCAAAGCTTTTGTTTTTCAACATGGTAGAAGTAACTGTTCCTTGCAGCACATGTTTTATGAAATGCACGAGGATCAATGATCAGTTTGGGAGTTAGAATGACTAGTTATTATACGCATTTGAGTTCATCCACCAAACAGAGTTTGCATTACAGCAGATACTACACTGATCCACCTGTTGCTCTCCTGTCCCTATTGGGGATATAAGGGTTTATTTTGCCATGCTTAGTCTGGTCCCTTACCTAGGACCTGTTTGCCATGGGTGACCCTACCAGGGGCTTAAAGGCCCACACAATTTAGCTCCTAGGATCATTGGGACACACAAACCCCTCCACCACGGTAAGGTCTACAGCTCACATACAGTTCAACCACTACTATGAAGAAGAAAAATGTCTTGTGTATGTTGCACTGAGCAAGACCATTTCCTCAATGAAATACTGTAGCTGAGCATGGCTGGAAAGTCAATGTTTGCACTGCATTTCAGTCATTGCTTAATGAATTGAAATGCATAATGTAAACAATATTGCTCTACGCATTCATGGTATAGAGCTATAGTCAAAAGCAATGTTTAAAATTAAGTTCCTGCTAAGTCCACCCAAATTCTTCTTAGTCTTGGATCTACCTCTTGCTACGTTTGCACTGTAAAACTTGCATGTTGGTATTTTACTCACTAGCGTTTCTATGCTGAAACACTTCTAGATTACATAAATTTCTCTAATTGTGGCATGCTAGTTGGTTTTTCCTCAACATGAAAAATCTGCGCCACTTTTGATGGTTAAGAGGGTCCCGTTTCAGTGCAACATAATATCTAGGGTCAACATGCAATACACCACATCACACCACGACACAAAATGCTGCATTCAGTTTCAATATTATCAGTATGGGAAAATGGCATTGGACAATTATTGGTCGATACCACCATCTCAATAATCAGGGCTTGGTGGATGAGTGGTTAGCACGTCTGCCTTACAGTTAAGGAACCTGGGTTCAATTTCAGCTGGCTCCAGCCTTCTTGTGTGGATTGCCCTGAGTCTACGTGAGTTTTCTCTGAGCACGCCAGCTTCCTTCCTCACTCTAAAAATGTGCAAGGCAGACGGATTGGACATACTAAATTGTCCTTAGGTGTGTTTGGGTGTATGAATGCTTGTTCGTCTGTGTGCCTTTGCAATTGGCTAGCAACCAGATCAGGGTGTCCCCTGCCTACTGCCCGAAGACTGCTGGGTTAGGCACCAGGAGGCCTGCGACCCTTGTGAGGATAAGCGGCTATCGATAATAGATGGATGGATAATTTAATCAGTACCTTTTCCAAAACCAGTACCACGAGTAAAAACAGAACATTTGGAATCACTTTAGCTTACAGAAAATCATATAAATGATGGCTTTCTTTCCATCCATCCATCCATCCATCCATCCATTTTGTTATTCGCTTATCCTCCATCCATTTTCGTCGCCACTTATCCTCACTAGCATCACAGACATGCATGAAAGCTCACATAAGACATCACCTAACTGCATAGGCTTCCACAGCTGGCGAGGATGGACAGAGAAAAGCAGGGGTATCGTGTTTGGAGTCGCTAACTATGTGCTAGCTGAAAGACAACCCTGTTTCCTTGTCATGACACACACACATGCACACACACACACACACACACACACACGCACACACACACACACACACACATAGCCATACAAAGCTTCAGACGCTCTGTTGTGTGCAAACCCTTTCCCCGTTACCTAGCAACAGGAAGAAACCAGGATACGTGGATGGATTTTGTCATCATAGATACTTAAAATTGAGCTTTGTTGTATTATCGTGGGTTTACGCTCTTTCTAATGAGAACTTTTATGTGGTTTTGCATGAAATATAAAAAGATATTCTATGAATTCTGTTTTCATTGTTCGCTAAAAAATATAGGTCACAAATAGATTGCTCCTCAATGTGGTTGATAACGTGTGTTTACCTGCTCAGGGGCTAACCATTAAATATACTACTACTATTTATACAGCCCTGAATCACACAACAGTTACAAAGTGCTTTACTAATCCACAAAGGCATCCCCTGAACCAAGAGGGACAAGAAAAAACATGAATAAATAAACATAAATAAAAATGGAAAACATCTGGAGAAAAATAAGAAACCTACTGGGATGCAGGTGGGAGAAGCCCTCCTCGATGCTTAACAGGCTACAATGAATGCCGAGTGATAAGTTAACACATCAAGCAGTATTAAACTAGTGGTTCTCAAAGTGGGGTCTTCAAACATCCGGGGTTCCGTGGCCTGACTGCAGGGGATCCGTGAAATAATTTGGGTTACTAATAAAAAAATATATGTATTTATGTTCATTTCATTTTATTTATTGTGTATTAAATTGTGAAAGTATTCATGACTTTCCATTAAAGCAATCCATTCAACCATTTTAATATTTTTTTTAACATGTAATAATTCAGAAATTTGTCAAATAGACCCAAGCAATTAACGTCATCATCAAAGAGCTTGTTTATTTAGTCCAGTGGTTGTCAAAGTGGGATTCGCGGACCCCTGGGGGTTTGTGGCCTGACTGCAGTTATTAATAAAAAAATATGTATTTAAGTGACTTAATTTTATAATAAATTGTGAATGTGAATGCAATCAATTAAGCCAGTTTAATACATTTTTAAAAATGTAATAATTTTGTCAAAATGTGTTTTGTGTCTACAATCGCTTGCTAACGAGGCAATGAAAGCAGCAAAGCTACAGTGGCATTTAATTTTATTATGCCGTTTTTACTAAATCAATGGCAGCAACGTTTTGGGGGCAAATTGACCCAGTTTGCTATTTTTATTTTCTAAACTTCAGTATAGTTGAAAAGTAACAAAAATACTTGTTGCTGAATTAAAAGGGCACTAATGTTAGGTTTAATTTTTTTTTAAATTTTGTTTCTGCAAACATTTGCATTTGGGTTCCTTGGAAAATTTGCTATCTAAAAGGGGTCCCTATGAGACAAAACCAGCTGGTCCCTCGCCACAGTCGCCCAAACTTGGAGGTAACTCATCACAGATCCTGTTCTGGTAAGACAGCGCAGATTCGTACGCGCATAATCACCCCCCCCCTACCTGTTTATGTGAAGACACCAATCATGTTAATGATTTTTCACAATTTTTAAGGAACAGCTGTAGTAAATATGTACAAACCGGAGTCGGTTGAAGTTGGGAAATTGTGTAAAATGTAAATGAAAACAAAATACAATGATTTGAAACTCCTTCTCAACCCATATTCAATTGAATACACTACAAAGACAACATATTTACTGTTCAAACTGATATTTTTTTGCCAAATAATAATTAACTTAGAATTTCATGGCTGCAACACATCCAGTAGAAGTTGGGAAAGGTGGCAGAAAATACTGAGAAAGCTGAGAAAAGCTCATCAAACACGTATTTGGAACATCCCACATGTGATCAGGTTAATTGGGAACAGGTGGATACCATAATTGGGTATCAGCAAGCAAGAGAGGCTCACTACTTGAACTTGAAAATTGTTAAACAGTTTAACATTTCTCAACATTTCTCAAAGCAAAATTGCAAGGAATTTAGGGATTTCAGTATCTACGGTCCATAATATCATCAAAAGGTTCAGAGAATCTGGTAAAATCACCAAGACTGAATGATCGTGACCTTCGATCCCCCAGACGCCACTGCCTTAAAAACAGACATCAGTGTGGAAACGATATCACCAAATGGGCTCATGAAAACTTCAGAAAACCAATGTCAAAATACAGTTCGTCACTACATCAGTAAGTGCGGGTTAAAACTCCACCGTGCAAAGCAAAAGCTGTTTGAACAACAGCTCATGTAAAATGGACTGATACATGATGGAAAAGTGTTTTGTGGCCTGATGAGACCACTTTTCGAATTGCTTTTGGAAACACTGGACGTCGTGTCCTCTGGACCAAAGAGGAAGTGGACCATCCGGACTGTTAACAACGCAAGGTTCAAAAGCCGGTATCTGTGATGGTATGGGGGTGCATTAGTTCCTATGGCATGGGTGACTTACATTTTTCTGTGAAGACAACATAAATGTTATGTTCTGTGTCTTTGTGCCTTTATTATGAGTTATGTCTTTAAGTTGTGCGTGTATTTTTCTGTTTTATGATGTGCTTTTTGTTTAGTATGAATTCACAGTTCCCTCGTCATAAAGGATGTCTTTTAGACTGACGCCACAGTTGAAGTCACACAGTTCCTCATCTTAAAGGATGCCTTTGAACTGACGTCACAGTTGCGGTTGCAGTCATAAAGGATGACCTCGTAATACACCACAAAGGCTATATAACTGTCATGTGTCTGTTTGCTCTGTGCCTAGGCAGTGTTCTATTGTGCCACGAGGGGGCGGGGTCACCAGCCATGCACACCTGTTCCCCATGACCCATCAGGGTCTTTTTAAGGCTGGTCGCTACAGGAGAGCGACGCTAGGTTATTCCTTCACCATACTCCCTTGCGCCCAGTGAACTCTCATGCGTCGCGTCCCTCTCGCTTGTGATCTTTTGGTTGGTACTTTTCTCTAGTTGTATTTTTGCTCGCTTAATGTTTTTTGTTGTTACTTTGTCCCTAGTCTTTCTCCTGTAGCCTCCGCCCCCTCGTTGCCTTACTCCTCAGTTGGACTGATCCCACCTAGACATTCTCGTCTCTCCCTTATTTCGTACCTTGTGACTTTAGTTTGTACTTTCCCGTTCCCTTTTTGGACACCCTTATTTTCCACGTCAGACGTGCGCTTTCTGTTGTAATAAACTGTTTGTTGTCTTTGTAGTGTATTCAATTGGATATGGGTTGTGGATTTAAAAACAGTTGTATTTTGTTTTTATTTACATTTTACACAATTTCCCAACTTCAACCGAATCCTGTTTGTAAATCATGTGTAATATGTAGCATAAATGTAATAATACATGTATTACTGTTTGTAAAATTCATAGAAAATCACCAATTTTTTATCACCTGTAAACAATTTGCAGAATAGGTCTGCGGGCAACTCATGGGATACTTGGGGGCTACCCAGTATCCGCGGGCACCATGTTGGTGACCCCTGCTGTAGACCCAGAGGGCAAACTTACTTATGTAAACAAGAAAGAACTGAAAAAAAAAACAAAACAAGAACAAGACAGTCTTTATTCTGATTATACGCTTAACAGGGTTGCATGAGGTAGAGCAGGCATCTCCAAACTCGGTCCTCGAGGGCCGATGTCCAGCCTGCTGATGACCTGATCATTTGAATCAGGTGTGTCGGGGGAGGAAACCTGGAAAACATGCAGGGCAATGGCCCTTGAGGACCGAGTTTGGAGACCTCTGCGGTAGAGCGAGACATTCAAGCAAGGCTATTTGATCAAAAAATATGAAAATAGAAGAAAGGACATAACTTTGCTTTACCCATTATTTTGAAAAGCTTTTTGAAGATGTCATGCCCAGTTTATGAGATTCCTTACTTTCTTCTACCATGCTTAAAAGGTTTTGCTAAAAGGATTTGCATGCATTTTGTGGGACACATGTTCCATGAATAATGATTATTATTTGAAATGTTACGTTTGTTAAAAGCGGCTCAGTGGTTAGCACGTCTGCCTCACAGTTCAGGGAACAGAGTCAAGTCCACCTCACCCCGGCCTTCCTGAGTGTGTGAGTTTGCATTTTCTTCCCAAGCCCACATTGGATCTCTCCGGCTTCCTCCCGCACTCCAAAAACCTGCGTGGCAGGTGTATTGGACATATTCAATTGTTCTGAGGTGTGATTGGGTGTGTGGTCTCTGTGTGCTCCGCCATTGGCTGGTTACCAGTTCAGGATGTCAGCAGGCCTGCGACTTGTGACAAGAAGCAGAAAATGGATGGATGTTTGTTAAAACATATGTTCCCACAGTTGCAGGAGACAGCAATTAAACAAATCATACCAAAAAAAATGATAATCTCATTAGAGACACAATTTGGTCATGGCAGGGTGTGGAACAATAGAAAAATGTCATTTTAAAACTAATTCATAAAACACCACGCCAATGTTTCATGCATTTAGTTCATCTGTCAATTCGCTTGTCAAAATTTGATGGGCAGGTCATAACACCTGAATGGGTACCCTGTTGTGTCAAAAAGAAATACCTGGCACCAATGAAAATGCTAACGAGCTAAACACATTCAAGGCAGCACTATATATCATGCTGAAGATAAGAACGAACATTAATTAGCTAGTATGTTTTCCCCAGTCACAAGTTATTGGATGAACAAAAAACAAATTTGGGGCATATTATCTATTTTAAATGGCAACAACTTACACTCGTGGGCCAGATTTCACAGAGAGACAGAACAACATACTGTATGTGTCAGCAGCAATGACTGCTCTCAGTGAAGACACACTGTCCTTCCTCACTACAAATTGTCATTTCAACAGCAGCCAGAGGCTGCGCCAAAAAAAAAAAAAAAAAACAAAGATCAAGCAAAACAAAGCACAAATGAATGAACT
The DNA here is from genome assembly GCF_059441005.1 of Hippichthys cyanospilos. Classification (NCBI taxonomy): domain Eukaryota; kingdom Metazoa; phylum Chordata; class Actinopteri; order Syngnathiformes; family Syngnathidae; genus Hippichthys; species Hippichthys cyanospilos. The sequence continues at coordinate 18,934,351 of NC_142380.1, forward strand.
GTTAAAGGTTAAACTAAATTGGTTCCAAAACATCATTATTTCGGGTGAGGCTCATGTGGCCTGGTACCAATTGATCCATGAAGCGGTACCGGGCCAGCGGTTGTGGACCTCTGCTTTAAACAAATGTGGCAGCGTGGTTTTCATTGTTCCTCCTCAGTCACTTCAAAGCCAAACGACTGATAATACAACTCCTGTCTTTGCAGTTTGCTTTCTTTAACCTTTTCAATACCATTTTTATAAAAATAAAACTTATGGCATATATTACTTGTTTATAAAGTCTAGAATACTTGGAAAATATTTTTAAAATTCCCACTTCCATAGATTAGGTTGTAGGCCCTGGGATTTTTTGACCCATCTGTATTTTATAATCATAATAACAATAATAATAATAATAATAATAATAACATAAACATACCAGAGAAGTGAAAATGTCCACCACCAAACGTCTACAATACATAATAGTGTGATCTATGTATAGTAACACACATATATATAGCACATATTATCAATATATTTGCGTAGGACTAGACTTATTTCACAAGAAATTGTACAAGGCAAATTACCTTGTTGACATTGGGCCCAGCACTGGCTTGTTGTGTATGGAAAAGTTGTGAAATGCCTCTAGAATGTGCAGAACCGCTGGCATGCCATTTCATCTCATTGCTACCATTGGTTTTTGAGGCCATACCCACAGCCATTTTTTTCAAAAGCGCAGGGACGTATTGTCCCAACACGAGTGAAAGGGTTAAATGTGGCCATGTTGTGCTAGCCTACTGTTTTCCGTGAGTGTCCAGTTGAATTAATTGGGAAAAAAAAAAAAAAAGTATCACCCAGGCCTATCAAGTTCAGTGGATAAGTGATCAAGATCAAAACATGTAGGCACCCCTACATCATGTTGTTTTCTTTTATTTAAATAATATATAAAACAAAGAATAGGACATTTCATAGTTCTTGACAACTTTTGTTCTCTTAAACTGCAATTTGCAACTGGTTTTTAAAGCCCGAGCCTGACATGGGCTAAATTTGACACCTATCCTATCGACCTCCGGTTTACAAGCATTTCGAAGGTACGGCAGCATGGCATATTCAAAACCATTATATTTTGACAATCTATGCAATATTTTATTTAGCCTCCTAGTGTTTTTTTTTGTATGCTTTTCTTTTGATATCACACATCAAAAATAACAAAAGCCAGAGTTGGGTCAAAATTTCCCCACGGGGGTTAATGAGACACGACTTGACATGGCTGTTGTGATTTTGATTTTATTTAATGCGCTTTGTAATATATGGCGAAACGTTTCCATGTACCCCTTGCAATGGTGCTCACTTATCCAGAAGTGTGCACGCAGCCCTGGTCGGGAAACACACTTCAGATCAGGGTTGTCAAACTCATTTTTATTGTGGGCTGCATTGCGGTTACAGCTTCTATCAGCGTGCCGTTATGACGAAGAAGTTCAAAGTTCAAAAGGAATTTAAAGTACAATATGATCTTTGAAAGATTACCCAATCAAATGCCAGGAAAAAAAAATGTTCAAAAGGCGGATTTTTTTTTTTGTTTGTGTTCTTTTTATTAGTGTTTATTTTTTTCATCTTAATTTTTACATTTTTACAAATTTCGTCATTAGCATTTCGCGGGCCACATAAAATGGTGTGGCGGGCCAGATCTGGCCCTCGGGCCTTGAGTTTGACACCTCTGCTTTAGATGGTGGCCTGTCCAAATAATCTGCTCAGAATGTAAAGGGCTTGTCATAGCCCATGAGGTGGTTGTAATCCTGAGGGAAGTAGAAGAGATCAGGGTTGACCAGCAGCCCTGTATTGTTGACATAGAAGGTGGTGAACATCTTGCTGACAGCTGGAATACTGACTTGGTTCTGATGAAAAACTGTCCTTTGCTCAGTGAGGAAGATGCTGTAGGTTATCGCGGTATAAGTGTCCAGGCCTGGGTTGTGGTACAGACGGATCACGTAACCTTTGGTAATAAGGTGGAGGAGCACAGGGGTAAGGAAAGTGAAGAAGCCGATAATGCTGCAGTAAGACACTTGAAGGGCAAGGCTCTTAACTGCAAGGCCTGTTTTGAGGAGGATCTGTGGCATGAGACAAATACTGGCTCCACTTGTGCTGTAAGAGAATAGTTTCACCCCTAAGATCAGAGAAGGGGACAAAGAAGAAAAAAGTTAAAATGAGTAAAATAACTCATTGAATGGACAACACCTACAGTATGTATAAGAGCTGGATATTGAGTCTTAAAAGTGTATTGTGATATATTGCGATACAGCATACCATACATATTGTGATATATTGGGCAACGTTTAGTAAACTAAATAAATAAATAAATAATAAATACAGTGGGCCATATACCAAATAGAGTGGCGGTTTTTCCACTTTACTGTAAGGCGAAGCCAGGGGGAGGGCAGATGACCCCAGAGAAATGGATTTGTTTTTGCCATGTGAAGTGTAATGGCAATAAAAAAGGATTGGCATCTTTTTTTTCAGGCACTTTGATGCACTTGGGGTTTTTTTCTGCTTAGAGAAACCTTTAACCTGCAGGTGTAAAACTCAAGGCCCAAAGGCCAGATCTGGCCCGCCACATCATTTTATATGACATGCAAAATGCTCAATTATGACTTCCAAGTTTCTGACTAAAATACCAAACTCGCAAGTTGTCTTCAACTTTTAAAAGGTTTTGGGAAACAGGCATTTTTTTTGTTTCCAGTCCCCCCTTCAAGAAAAAAAATTGTAATTCGGCGGGTTCGTCTCTGCTCCCCTCCGCCTCCACCCACCACCAGCTCAAGTCACGTCGCCCCAAAGGTAAATGTCATTTTTCCTTTGTATATTTATGTTATTTAATTTAACAGTACAGTAGATTATGTTACTAATTTTGAATATGTGTATAAAGTCTTGAAGTTTTTACCTAAGGTTTTTGCACGCGTTGCACGCATTCACTAATTAACATCAGTTTGGATTGCCCGTCATACGGAGAATTCGAGTTACAAGCCTAGCCGCTGAACGGATTAAGGTCGTAACAGGGGGGCCCACTGTGTGTGTGTGTGTGTGTGCGTGTGTGCGTGTGTATATATATATATATATATATATATATATATATATATATCCCCTCTCCCCGCTAACCCTCGACGTAATTGTTGTGTATGTGGGTACCTGAATTTGTATACTTTTTTTTTTTATACTTTATGTATACAGTATATAGGACAAATCTTGCTGCAGTACACATATTAAGTTAAATCTTAAATTATGAAACCTTATATAGTAACTGTGCTGTTATCCCTTCCCTTCCCATCTCTTTGGCTGTATGAGAGCAGGAGTTTTAATCATCTCCCACCCCGGAGTTGTATCTTCTCCTGCCCTCATTGGTTGATGGTCGTGCTGGGAGCCTACCACCACGTGTCTTGTAGGAGTGCATGTCTCCCACATAATAATTTAAGATTTAAGTAAATATGTGTACTGCAGTAGTTTGACGTCTGAGCAGTGCCTGTGACAAATGCATTTATAGTTTACTTGTCTGTCTGGCATGCAGGAAACCTTCACAGGACGTCTCTCCGCAGTATCGCTTTTTTTTTAAATGAGTAAATCAATCAATAAATAGATAAATCTGCGATGCACTCTGGGTGTGATCGGGGAAGCGCGAAGTAGCGTGAAATCACTGTATTACATACTTTGATTCTAAGTAAGGAATGGAAATCAATCTTTCTTATGACACCACCCATGTTTACATTTACATAGTACACAATCTGTCAGCCTTGAAAGATGAGTGAAGATGCTAAATACACTGGCACTCAGGAGGTTGCTTTTTCCGATAATGCAGGGTTGTAAAGCGACTCACCACGAACTGCAGTTCCCAAACTGCCTTTGTATATAAGGTTTCCATCTTCAGATTTCTGGGCCCCAGTAGAGAGAAAAGATAATGCAGTGCAAGGCTGTGGCTGCAAAAAAACAAAACAAAACAAAACAAAATAAACAGTCAAAAAAAAAAAAGAGTTTTACTGCTTATTACTTGCCATCCGTGCATTTTCTCATTATGTCGTGTTATGGGGTAGCCAACATCAAAAACAGCATCACTGTTTTTGTTCATGTTTTATCGAATGGAAGGACTGGTGTGATGCTTCAGTTGCTACTGAAATAAACAATTGTGTCACTCTTGTGCAGAAAACACATCTTTTTACAAAAAAAGCTCCTTTTGTCCAAAATAGCTTGGGTTCACTCAAATGACCTATTTTCAAACAGTGATGACTTAAGAATAGGAAATAAAGGAATAAGGTAGAATCTTCCTTTTGTTTTCTAGGTAAAGAATGGAATCCAATTTTCATATGGTACCATCAATGTCCACATACATAGTCATACAATGTAATATTCTGTCGGCCTTGAAAGATGTGTCAAAATACTCAAAATCGGCGGGCGGGCACACTAGGGGTTGCCTTTTCAGATAATGCTTGGCAATCAAAGAGTTAAGATATATTTTATTTGTTACTCAAAACATGCATAATAGCTGCTAATACGCAACACCTGCCGCCAAAATGTATTGAGCTAATCAGCTGCCAGTAGGTAAACCATATTCAACTTCAGGAAAAGTAGTCAGGAAACAGAACATGTAATGCTAAAGTACATCCAACAAATCTGTATTTACAAAAACCACTCACAGTCAATCAATGCCTTATGCTACGTTCACGCCGGATGCGACAAAATGCGTCGCGTAAAAGCAAACTTTCACATAAAATGCCAATAAAATATATTTATTTGTGGTCAGAACGTAACAATGTGGAAAATTCAAGGGGTATGAGTACTTTTTCAAGCCACTGTGCATGTGATAAAAATATTTTGTCCCTCATTGGTGTGTTTATTTCCAAACAGCGCAAGAATGACCACCATACAGAAATCACTGAAAAAAAGGTTAAGAACCACCGACAAAGGGTCTACTTAGTAGACAGACAAAACTGTCAGAGGTTAGACACACATAGATGAAAGACTGAAGGTATTGATGTTATGTTTCAGCTGTCTTTCTAAATCAAGATGGCAAAGACCTCACAGGTTTCACAAGGCTTCATCAACCCATCTCTTGTAATAATAATGATAGTATTCATCATAATTCATAATCATCGCAGCTCGGGTATAAATTTCGAACAAAAACCTGGTATCGACCGCTGTTTGGGCCCTAATAAATAATGAAATAAACATGATAAATATAACTAGATGACATACATACAACTAGATAAGGCTCGCATGCTAAAATAAAATAAAAATACTGTCTTCAGGATCAATGAGACGCACTTCAGAATTATTCTCCACGCACACAGACAGCCTGTCAATTAGCTGAGGTTTTCACGCGATGTTTTCACGAGTCATCAAAAGAATGGTAAAAAAGTAAAACTAGTCATGTTTGAGCCCAGCATAAATGTTTATGCTCATTGAATCCTTAATGTATCATTGATGTATCCGTGGTACTTCGTACCTTAAATTTCAGGTTCAGCGAAGACCCTTTGACTACATGCTGACTTACGCTTGGTCGGTTTAAACAAGACACGTTCCACAGGGCTCTACGTCGCGTGGCAGTAACGCATGTTGAACTGGTCGAGTTAGAATTAAAACAAAGTCGCATCTTTGACAGGTTTTTGAGAGAAAGCATGGTTTCCTTGCAAATGATACCAAAAATAACAGGAAGGTCGAACGATCGGTACTTCCGCCTAGCTTCTTCTTCTACGCCAAATTTCGTCTTTTCTCACATACACGCTGACGTCGTTGATTTCTATGTCAATGGGCTATTGCTGCCTGCGTTCGATTGACATTTCCCACTTGGAAAAGTGCACTAAGTCGACGTTAATCTAAGACTTCAGAGTGAAAAAGGTGGAAAAAATAAGGACACTAATTTGGCGAGGCTCGTGGAAATACATACTTTGGATGGTAAAGCATAATTTACAGTATTAGAATTGCTCAATTGACTACTTGTTTGGTAATCACAATACAGTACTTTCACACAACGCAACGTGACTTGTACGGATAGCGCAAAAAGTATGAAGTTATTAAGTGACTGTTTGGAGTTATCTCCCTGCATAAAGTTATGTAGCGATCCAATAAACATCAAGGACACTATGAAGGAAGGTTTGCTTGAGGTCGGAAGGTATTGTGATGAACCAGAACAACAAACAATTTATCTTAATCAAACATTTTAGTTGTAAGTCGTAATGGGTCCCACTGACGCGACAGCGCATGAGCCGAACTCAAACTCAAACAGGTTTATGTACCTGTGTCGACACAGCAAGAACAAGGCGAACTCTGTTTATAAGTGTGTCTGTCAACACGACGCAATCGCGAAAACGAGACAAATATAATGAACGAGTTTACGTCGTATTTAATAAACTGTTCTCAGGTAAATGTTTATAGTTAAATGTCAATTCGCCCAATGTAAGTCAATGGGACATTTGGAATAGAAAATTAGGATTTGTATGAAATGATAAACATTTAGAATAAGAAAATACGTGCAGTCCTTTCATGAATATGTAGAATAAAATCAAATTGGAAGTTTCAAAATGGAACAAAAAGCTTTTTTTTCTGAGAAATGAAGGAAGTGCTAACACGGTCTGGAATCGAACTCAGACTCTTCCTGCATTTGTGCAGCACTTTAACCACTGTACTATGCAGCCATTTTTATTCTGACATAAAATTCAAATTGGGAACGAATGGGACTGTCTCCCATTAGGAATGACAGATAAAATTCAGACAACGAATCGGACTGTTTCCCATCCCATTAGGAATGACAGATAAAATTCAGACAACGAATTGGACTGTTTCCCATTGGGAATGAATGTTGAATTGGTTGGAAAAATATGGAATTCTGGAAAAAAAATATCTGCAATGTGTGAACTATTGGAATGTTGTGAGTGATAACACACTCACAAGGCAGTGAAGCAACCGTGTGATAATGTCCAGCAGGTGTCAGTATTTAATGACACAATATCACTTCAGTATCAACATAGTGTCAGTGTGCCGACACGCTCCATGCGCACATTTCTTGCCGTTACTTTTCATGTGAACATTCTTTGTTCACACTCACAACTTGGAAGTGTGCCTCAAACGTTTTGAGGTCGGAACAGGGACAATCTCGAGCGTGATTACTGACTTCCCGCCTTCATCGAATGCAGCATAATCACAATTGACTCCCCGTGGCCGAAGCCAGAGGTCAGCCATTTTAGGCCTTGTCTACATGGAGCCAGGGTTCTTGCAAAACGGGCTGTCTCCGATTTGCCCTCTGCTATATATGGCCAGGCTTTTTTTTTTCAAATCAAAATCTAATGTTTCAAAACCTCCGGCCAAAGTGGAGATTTGCCCAAGAATTTCGTGGTTGCGTATGACCAGCTTCGACGGAGATTTGCGTCATTGCGCGACTCTTGTTTCCCGCCTAGACGCGGATGACGTCAGAGGCAAACGTTTCTTTGATTGGACAGAATTTGCGACATTACTGCCGCCTAGCGACTTGGCATGCTTGTACATTTCAAACCGCACTTTGCGGTTTCATATGGATGCGACTTATTTTTTAAACCCATTTCAACCCATCGGTCCCAGAAGTGACCGTAAAGAGAATTCTATTTATGAGGATCTATGAATGATTTTTCAATCATTTTTCATGAAGAACTGAAATCCTACAACGTGTTGATTAAATGTGTGCAATGTCACGTTTAGAGAAAATTGTCACATGACCAGAGTTCTTTACTTTGTGGTTGTACTTCAAGAGAAAGATGACAGCCTCAAAGCTCCCACACAAAAGTTTAGTGAAAGTATGTTAAAATAAACACAGAACGAAGATTTTTTGTACACACGATCTTTAAGATGATATATGCATTTGCACTTACTCTAATTAGTTTGGTGTGTTTGCACAATGAGTAGTTACATTGTTGTAACCAGACATAAAACACACCTATTCATCAGCTATTTCACTATTTTGTTTTTCAAGTTCTTAGTTATTTCATAGGGTTACCAATGGCATATGATTTGGATGTTTTCATGTCCAGGAAAAAATTTTCTAAATGGGTTAAATAAACAAACAACATAGACAAGGGGGAGTCTGTGCAGATTTAAATTAGCTGGTTACATGTAGACAAGGCCTTATATTGCCACTTTTGCTGACAACTTCAATGTTTCATGATTGTCAGGTATGCAGGAAGGCAAGCCTCCCAAAGAATTTACACTAGACAGTACATTCAAGTTACATTCGTGCCTCTAACTTGTCTAGCTAGCCAAGACTACTGACAAGTTCTCATTGAGTGGTCCCCAGTGTTTAGTTGGATATCCCTAGGCTACGTCCAGTTTCAGTTTCAGTTCTGCACATCACTCGAGCTGAACCGAAACATTACATTCATAATACGTTAATCTTAGACCATTTAATACAGGCATGTCCAAACCCAGTCCTCGAGGGCCACCTATCCGGCAATATTTTGGAGGTTTCTGTCCTCCTAACACACCTGATTCAAATGATCAGCTCATCAGCAAACTCAGCGGAAGCCTGACAACAAACCTGATCATTTGAATCAGCTGCATTGGATGACGGAAACATCAAAAACATGCTGGATAGTTGACCCTCGAGGACTGGGTTTGGACATGCCTGATTTAATACATTAATCTCATACACTTCATGTGATCTCGTTTTAACCTCATTAAGTTCATATGTTTCTCATAAAGTTGCGCTACTTTAGGCCAGAATAAATTCAGTTTGATTAGTCACAAATAGAGGGAAAACAACATTTAGTTTAAGAACAGCTTACCAGGGGTGAACAAGCCTATTGTCAGGATTGGGGAAAAAGGAAACAAACGCTGCACATACCAGTTGTCCCAAGTTCTCACTTCCGCCATTCTACAAGCCAGGTGAGTGCGCTTACTTGGCTCTGTTTTTGTATTGAAAGCTCAGTTGGCCGTGCTGGATAGCCCTGGGTTACCACAAACAGGCCGCCATGATTCATTCCTGCCTCGTGTGAGACCTTGAACGTTACCAAATTTGATTGTGTCGTGACGCGACACGTGACAAAAGTTAAAACATTTTACCTTCACGCGACAGGCAAAATTAACGCGCTTACGTGGCTTTGCATGGCGTCGCACGGCAACTCGCTTCGCTCCATATGCCGCGTTTAGACGGAGCGCGATGGAGGCGTAAAAGCAGAGGGTTTTGTATTGTAGTCAATCGAGTTCGCACGATGACGCATCGGGCGACGCAATGGAGCGACAGGGGCTTTCAATACAAAAACAGAGCTAAGGAAGAGCACTCACCTGGCTTGTAGAATGGCGGAAGGGATAACTTGGGACAACTGGTATTTGCAGCGTTTGCTTCCTTTTTTAACAGCTGTTGAAACGTACTGTGCTAAGATAATGATAGTGCGGCACTGACAGCACCGTATTTAGCACGATATCAGCCACTTGATTGTGACACTTTAATTTATTTTTTGACAGACAAGTACTGTATTGCCACAAAGCAAGGGACACACAGTGTAAACAAGAAGAATAAAAGTGCTGTCGGAGAAAATATTGGCTCTGCCACATTCCGGAAAAATTAAAGTTCTCAGCACTGCTCTTTTTTCCAGATCCACTGTAAAGTGCACAGCAAGCTCATTCCCCTCCCCTCCACATCTGTGATTACAATTTTACTACAGGGAAAAAGGAGAGCGACGTCAACATTGCTTTTGCAACCTGTTAATAAAAGAGGATTCTTGGTAACACACCAAGTCTTTCTTTAGAAAGAACCAAACAACAATTTTACTTTATCTTTCTTTAGTAACACCGGCTTATATAAAGGTTAATAACGTATATTGTGCTGCTGATACAATGCGGCACCAATATAATAAATAGGTCCTCCTTTGGTGTGATATCACTAAACAATGTGAATTGGTGGTAAAAATAAAAATAAAATGTTTAATGTTTAATTGCTGTTTAATAAACACCATACGAATGACAATGCACAACTCAACTGTATCACGCACATTTGTTGACACTCACTCACCTTGCAGTGCTCCTGCTTCCCATTTCACTGAGGCAGGGTAAAATGACCCAGGTGGGATGACACATTCACCAGGCATGGTTTTTTTTTTTGTTCTTTTTTTTAATCTTGTTGGGTCAGAAGTGCAGTGAACTGCAAGGGAGAATGTGCTGCCTTTCAATCTACTGCATTATAGTTTTGTAAGAAGGCCAGCTAATACTTCAAAATAAAATGTACCACAAAGAGTAATGTATGACACAAATGGCCTTCGGCCACTTTTATTTTGAACCAAGACACGCGCCGGACATTCTTTTTATTTTACGATTGACATTTTTTTCCGGCAATGTTATGGAGTTGACCAAATTTACTCGGCGCTCGACCGCGTTTGGCACATTGAGCACCCGTACGGTAAGGAGTGTTCTGCATGCCTTGTCATGTAAACAAGCAAGTAATGTTGCAGTGTTTTCACCATGTATATATGAGCCAGGCATCGTCCTACTACTTAATGTGCTCATGTTGTCCTGTTTTCTCATATCTTTAACATTGTCATTAAATCCATTAGAAACTATTGATCAGTAGCCATGAAAAATGACTCGTGACATGTTTCCATTTTGCAATTGGTGATTCTGATATCGATTTGTGGGTCAAGCTCCCCTTTCCCAGTTAATCTGAATGTCTTTATTCCACTTCTGTGCCCTTCGTCCGGATTTTTGCTATGTAGTCTGAGGTTGGTGGTCTTGAACCTCTGTGTTAGTATTTTCATAGTCCTTTTGGATGTCCAGGGGTCCATACTGCTCTTCTAGAACAGCGAGCACTCTGCTTTGGACTGAATCCACTTGTTCAACAGGGCAGTATTCATCTAGACTGGATCTAAGTCACATAAACAAGTAAGAATAAGAATAATCAACAGGCTACAAATGGTAAAGTCAGTTACAGTATTTGTAGGCACAGGGACCATATCAGATTCTAATAAGATTGAGCAAAAATATCACAGTCTCACGGTATTGAAATTACAGCTCCAACACATAGACTTCATTTTCCAGACTATAAGCTGCAGCATCAAAAACTTGGCAAAAAAACCCCAAAACATTTTGTCCACATAAGCAGCAGGTCATAACATGATATATATGTGCAGACAGTAAACATCACGGGTTTTGCCCACAAACATATACAGCGGACCCCTGGGTTAAAGCATCCCTGGCTTACGTTTTTTTCACGTTACGATCTGGAATACTAAGTTTTTCATCCCCTCTTTAAGGCATTTAGCCCACTTTACGATTAACATCAACAACTGTCATGACCTGTGAGCAGTGTTCCCTCTAAGCTGCGCGCATGTTCAATTGCGCACTGCTAGCAAGTTCTCAGTGCACAAGAACATTTATGCTGCGCATAAAACAAAATGCAATATAAACATATTAAATAATATCCAACATTAGACCTCATCTGATTAATTCCTGGTAGACCAATAATATTGTTTTCTGTACCATTTTGCATTGTGACAGCGAGTGACAAGTGTCCAGCCAATCATACGATAAGTTTAACTTCTACTATTCATCCAATTAAACACAGTGGCAGAAACGTTCCATGCATATACTCCCCCTGCAGGTTAGCGAGCTAACAACACTGCAGAGTTAAGAGACACAAATGCTAACCTACGGTAAACGAACGAGCAGCGACACATCCTCTCACCCAGTGAAAGTAAAAAAGAAATGCGCTTCTTTTAAAATGGAATAGCTGTTGGAGTATATCCAAATAGAAGAACAGCGGTGAAAGTGGGTGAGATTTTTTTCTTTTTCACAACTTAAGGCTCATTCAATGCCATGGTGACAAGTGCAATATACATCACACTGTCAGGTCTAAAACCCTTATTGCTAAGATATAAAAATAACAAACTTGTTGAAAATGAACAAAAACAGTTATGATTTGCTTGGCAACATTGTACGAGTTGAGACCTCTGGCCGCCTGGTTTACTCGTATGCTTGCCCAGATTCAAATACAATAAATAAAATAAAAAATGCCACAGGTCTATCTTTTTTTCAATAAAACATCCATTTATTTCCATAATAGTTCCAAAGCTCTTCAAACAAAGATACTTCAAATAAAAGGCAAATATTACGGTCAAGAAACAGTGTTCTCTAATCTGCAATCAATCTCAACTGTCCCCTGTGATGCATGCTCCAAGGCTCTTAAAGGACCAGTATTAAAAGGGCAGTAACATAAATGTCCATTGGGCAGTGAGTCAAAACATCCAACAAATAAATAACTTTTTCGCTCTTGGCCATTACAAAAACTTACATTTAAATTAACTCCCTTTTCGGGATCAAAACCAATAATAATTCCAAATGCTGTGAATTGGCTCCTACAAACATTTCAATCATAGATGCATCTTTCTCCCGTATTGTTCCTGGATGACGCTTTTGACCTTAACTATCCCCTCATAAATCACGGGATAAGTACCCAGAAGCACATTACCGGTCCACACGTTTAAAAGTTGTTGGACATCATCACGTCGTGCTATTCACATAAGATCCTGGAGTTCCATGCTGCCTTGTGTCAAAGCACAAGCCACAAATGAGCTCACTGGCTTAGTCCTTGGCCGCAGCTAGGCCCCTGGATATACTCTGAGCCCCCCCTTGCTTATTAATGACAAAATGTGAGTTATGTGATATAGGTCACTTTAGAAGCGACATCAGATATGCGCACGGTGACTCACAGTGTGCATGTCTGAAGTTGCTCACTTTGGTCCAAAGCCTGCTCAGGGGGTTTGTGCGAATGCTCGGACGTATTGAAAATTAGAGGGAACATTGCCTGTGAGGTTGGGTTGTGTTTGTTGTTTTGCCTCCTTAAGGCGTTTTAGGTAATTGCTTTTATTTTCTGTTGGCGTCAAACTGCCTCCACTGAAACGCATCACTAGAATGCTGGTCTACTATTGTTCGACTCCCTTGGATACCGGACTTCTATTGGTCGGTGTCCCGGACACACTAAGATGCTGGTCTGCTATTGGTCAGCCTCACTCGTTTCAAAATGGTGGAATGGTAAAGCTTTGTTCTATTGTGAGTGGTTACAAAACCGTATTTATAGTGCATTTTAGTGCTTAATTTAAACTCGAATTGGTTAGCCATGAGTCCCAAGATTGATAGTGATGTTAAAGAGAGATGTAAGAAGATGATTTATATCCAAACCAAGCTGGAGAAAAAGCTAAGGTAGCCTAGCCTAGACTACCTATACCATCTTTTTGCATAAATATCTGATGTTATGACCTGCGGCTTATAGTCCAGTGCGGCTTATCCGCGACAAAAGATGTTTTTTGGTCAATTTTTGCTGCTGCGGCTCATATACAGGTGCGGCTTATAGTCTGGAAAATACGGTAATAATTTGTAATAATAAGTACTAAGAATGGTCACAGTTATCATTACAGTGCTCAATTGGCTTAATACTAGATAAGCATGAGTACCCTCCATGAAAAAACGTCTTTGACGAGAATTGTATTACTTATTTTTATTACTATTTTAAAAGATGAGAATTCTCGTCTATTGCATGAAGGAGATAAGCTTCTCAACTCAATATAAAATAGCCCCTTGGTAAAAAGAAGCCATAACATTTGGATGAATGAATACTTTCATTCCTTTATCCTGAGCACAAAACAGCAAATAAGGAAACAGGAAAAATAGGCTGAAGTCGAAAGAAAAAAAATATCTAATTTTTAGAAATTTGCCAAACTGCAAATATGCCGGGTTAACAGTGAAGCCCTAAAATCTTTGGGATTTGAAATAACGATAATGAACTGTTCACCTCGACATTGTCACCAGCGTAGGTAAAGGTAGGTGCTTCAGAAACTGTTGTACAGCTGATAAAAGTTTGTCAATCTCTTCATCTGTGCTAATATGATGGGGCAACTCGATTGAGTCACAGGTTAAACCTGCTTGATGTACCTGGGGATGAGAGAACATCAATAAGTAATAAGAACATAGTGTTTCAAATATTTTTCAGCAGCGGGGGCAGGCATATCTTGTGGACACAAAATCTTAATGAAATTATAAAAGAAAGAAATGGTCGTAATTAATATCTGCTTCTGTTGCAGTGGAAAATATGCTTCTGTTGATTGTCAACAAACATTGACCCTTCTTACCATTTCATAATCTGGGTGAGGATTTCTTGACTTCAAACTAGAAACCAAGTGGACAAAACATGATTTTCTGAAAGAAGAAACAAAAATTAATATGCAGTAAGCACTCCATATATCTGTTTCAAATAGCAACTCGAGCTGCAAGCTATAAAGGGACCTTGCAGCCCTGGGCACATTAGGGTAGTGTAGTCTTTCTGAAATAATGAGGGGTGCGAGGGGTGGGGGTGCAAATGAAACCAGGGAAAATACTTTAGTTTTGCCATGTGAAGTGTTATTGCAATAAAATAAGGATTGGCATAAGTCTTTTTTCCCCATGAATTTTGCTGCACTTGTTATTTTTTCAGTTTTAGACTAACATGTAACCTATGTAAACACAGTAAAAAAGTAGTAAACAGCTGTTGAAAGTTGACATATATTGCCTTTTTTCTTGTTTATGTTTAAAGGGATACAGCTTTAGATAAACATATAATTCCTATGATTAATCATCTAATTTTTATTTGGCATGGTGAGTGGGGGACGTGACATGTTTTCTCTTTCCCCAGGGGCGGTTTGCAAAAAATAATTGAGAATCACTGGGGTGGTGGCATGTTACGATAAATGCACACTACAACCATATGGTTTAGAAAATGTCAAATGTCAGGATTTTTCTCTGTATTTTTATGAAGATTTTTTTGCATTATATAGTTTTGCAAAACATTTTTTGCTTCGTGTTTAAAAACCATTGTGGCCATGTCATCCTCTGGAGCAATGCTTCTCAAATAGTGGGGCGGGCCCCCCTGGGGGCCCCCCGCGCGGTGATGCCAGGGGGGGTGCGGATGATCCCAAGAAAAAAGCTTTGTTTTTGTCATGTGGAATGTAATTGCAATAAAGAAATACTTTTCATCATTTTCTTTTAGTTTCAGGCACTTTGAGGCACTTGCTTTTTTTTCCATTTTAGACTAAGCTATAACCCGTATAAACACGATAAAAATAATTAACAGTTGTTGAAAGTTGATTTTATATTTTATATTATTTATATTCAGTGCATCGACTGGGGGGGGGTGAAAAGTTTTCTCTTTTCTAGGGGGGGCCTGGCAAAATATAGTTGAGAAACACTGCTCTAGAGCAGTGGTCCCCAACCCCCGTTCCGCGGACCGGTACCGGTCCGTGGAACAACTCGTAACGGGCCGCGTGGCCTGCACCCGAAATAATGTTTAGGAGATGATTTTGTTTCATGGAGTTCGCGTGACTGGGCGCGAAGGCAGGTCGGGCGACGCGATGAAAGCGAATGGAGTGACGCAAATGGCCGCGCGCGGTCACGAGAAGCGAAATTTCGCCTTTTGCATGAAGTAATTTTTTATGTACTTTTTCCGCGTCTACTCAGTCTCTTGTCACCAATTCTTCAGTTAGTCTACGTCTCCCGGTGCCAACTTGCCCATTTGTCTTGTCCCATTTTACCTGCCTGCCTGTATTTTTGGAGTTTCGTTACCGTGCAGTTTTCCCAGCTTTTTGTTCCTGGCTAAATCTCACCAATAAATATGGACTATCCCCCGCATGCCCTGCCTTGGAGCCTCTCTACATTTGGGTCCATGGTCCCCGCTATCATAGTAGTTTATCTCCCTGCCTCGCCCGACATGACATTTCCGTAGGGATGGTTTTTGGGTCTTAAAAGTGTATTGTGATATATTGCATTACAGCAAAGGCATATTCCGATACGTATTTCGAAATATTGGTAAATGCTTGGTAAAAAAAAAAAAAAATCTATGGCATATATATTAAAACAACTGAAAAAAACAGATGGAAATGATTAAATTAGACAAATTCTATTAATTATTTTTCAAATACCACAAATCACTGACATGTCTGAACACACATTAAACATTATTTTTCAAAAAAGCATGTAACATTTTTTTCATTTCAAGCACGCTCTTGACTTTGTTAATAGTTCCCCAGCAGTTGGGAATAATCTTTCAGAGATGCGGTTGCTTCTGTATGTTTTTTTCCCCCCTTCATATCACAAAGATTACTGAGCATATAAAAGAATAAAAAAACGAAATAAAACAAAACTTGAAATCTCAAAATTCCCTTTTTTTTGTAAATGCAACATGAGATTCTACTGCTCGTTAATATGGCTGCTCCGACATTGCACTTCTCTGGAACACATACATATTGTTGTCCGGTTCTCCACATACCTGTGTTTGACCAACATTAATTTGATTGCAAAATAAGTATCATGTCATTTACAAGGCTAAAAAATTATTATATATACCTCTATTTCAATAAAGTATTCAATATAGTACGCATCTGTTTTAGCACGTTCTTTCAAATACACTCCCATCAAGTGCCGCGAGATTGCCTCTTTGTTGTCAAGAACGAGGCTGCTTGAATCATTTTCCCCTGCGGACTTTGATCCATTATGAAAAGGAAAAGATGACTTTACTGTTCAGGACAAAAATGTGAGAGCAGTGGCATGGCACACATGGATTTCAGCAGGTGGGGGGAGAAACATGGCGAAAAGCAATGAATCCACGCTCTGATCTCGCCAAAGTCGTCACTTGGGTAAAAAAAAAGGCTTCAGCAAAGAAATTCTGGAGAGCTCCATTTGAAACAAATTGGATGGGTCAGAACATGGCTACCCTTGTAAGTTACGAGTAGACAGGAGAAGACAGCCGGGATTTAAATGGGAGGAGCTAGTTGGTATGTCAGACAGTGATGATGACTTTTATGGCTTAGACAAAATCATATTCAGCTTTATCAAAAAATAAAGCATGAAAACTTCAATTTATTTAATTGTTGCAAAAATAATTTCAGCATTTGCATCTACACACGTATACATTAACTGCAACAGTATGTTATTCGATATACAATGAAGAAACAAGTATAAATATGAATAATAAAAATAAAAATATGAAGTAATTTCATAATTTTAATAACACACATCCCTTGTTTTAATTGATATTGATATGTGTAACCACTAAAGCCGAGGTAGACTTAGACTTGTGTTTTGGTAAAATTATTTCAAAGTAAAAAAGGGGGTTCAACTTATGCATGATGTCGACTCGTACACTGAGAATTACGGTAATCTACCAGCACTTTAAAGTCAAGAACGCGATAACATCTAGTCACTGTTCAGATAAGTAACAGGATAAGTAACCAGAAGCAAATTACAACCGGTCCACAGATATGTTTAAAAGTTGTTGGACATTATCATGTTGTGCTGTTTACATAATTTCTTGGTGTTCCAAGCTGCCTTGCGTCATCAATGCACAAGCCATGAATGAGCCCACTATGACTGGCTCATTCCAGGGCTGCAGCTAGACCCTGGATATATTCAGAGCCCCCCTCCTTCGTTGCTAATTCTTGACAAAATGTGAGTTATGTGATATAGGTCACTTCAGGAGCGACATCAGATACAGTATGCACACGGCGACTCACTGTGTGCATGTTTGAAGTTGCTCACATTGGTCCAAAGACTGCTCAGGGAGTTTGTGTGAATGCTCAGACACATTGAAAATTAGAGGAAACATTGCTCCTCACCCAAGTTTGTCGACCCAACGTGAAACAACTTCTTCTCGATCGTCCTCGAGCAGATCAGCGAATGCCGCTTCTAAATCTTCCAATTGACGTATACGAAAATCAACACACTTATCAAGCTCCTCCTACACAAGCAAACAAAAAACATAAGAGTAACCATATTATCAAAATGAACAGTAAGAACGTTTTAAACACATTTAATCTGCTATCAGGTAATTAGCATGTTTATTCATTCTTTCTTCTTAAAAACTTTTCGGATTATTTTTTTCGACACCAATGCCAAAGTGGATAGAGTGGGTACACATATGCACACAAACACAAACATGCGCGTACGTGTACACATTAGGGCATGTAACAAATTTGTGCTAGTTCGAATTGACTTGTGAATTGACCTTTGGAAACGAACACAGAATTAATTCCCATCCATCATTAGCTATCGCCTTATCCAGAGTCGGGTCGCGGGCACAGCAGTTTTAGCATGGAAGCCCAGGCTTCCCTCTCCCTGGCCACTTCATTCATGTTCTCTGAGAGGATCCCCCAGCGTTCCCTGGCCAGCCGAGAGACAAAGTCTCTCTAGCATGTCCTAGGTTGTCCCTAGGGCCTCCTCCTGGTGGGGTATGCCCAGAACACCTTAGCATGGAGTTGTCAGGAAGACATCCTAACCAGATGCCCCAACCACCTTAACTGGCTCCTCTAAACGTGGAGGAGCAGCGGCTCAATACTGATCCCCTCCCAGATAATAAGTTTTGAATGATTACTCAAAAAATAACTGTAGTTAGTGTCCTTTTAATAATAGCAATACAGTAATCCCTAGTTTTTTGTGGTCAATGGGGGCCAGACAGCCCGATAAGTGAAAAACAACAATGTAGCGTCACCAAACCTGCGGGTGTAAGTTTCATAAGGGAGACGGGCACTCCTACAAGACACGTGACTGGCGCCCGGCACGACCATGGAAAAGTGAATGTAGATAGAACCTATTAATGCAAAAACATTTTTTAATTAGCTTTGGAATATTTGGACAGCTGTTCATTTTAAATTTCAGTAAGATGCTAATAAATCACAACTATTTCTTTATAAGTCATCACAGTCTAGTAATCGCTAATTGCACATATATATATATATATATATATATATATATATATATATATATAAAAACACCCAAACATTTGTAGGTTTTCATCTTTTAATGAGGACAGCATGCAAACAATGACAGAAGGGGTAGGAATATATATATATATATATATATATATATATATATATATATATATATATATATATACACACACACACACACACACACACACACACACACACACACACAAAGTGTGATACATCGCGGATTTTCCTTCCATTACGCGGATTCACGACTTCAAGGGTTAGGGTTTTTTTTTCATTACATATTGAATTTATGCAATACCTACCAAGTGTGCCCACGCAAAGACTTGTACTGAGCCTAAACGCCAACAAAAAATGATGACAATTGCTAAGAAGGTGATACTTCTCGAAGGGAGATGTTCCCATCATTTGGGAGTGAACAAATCCCCCCTTTCACGACATTAACAACGAGGCGAGGCGAACATTAGAAGACGGCTGCCATCATTTTGGGCAATTCAGCGAAGCCAGTTGTTGCGGCTCGTAATAAAACGATCGTCCGTATGGAAGCTGCTTTAGTAATCTGGATTGCAGACTGCTGACGGAAAAAAGAACATAGTGAAGTCTCTTTTGAAGTCTCGCGCAGTTGTGGCTTGAGGAGACAAAGTTAATTGGGCCTACAGTATGAATGCTGAGTAAGTCTGGAAAAAAATGAGAGGCTTATGAGCCGAAAAAACACCATCCCCACTATCAGGCATGGAAGTGAAATCAGTTTTATGGAAATGCTTCTCCTCCAGTGGCACAGGGGACCCTATCAAGGTTGTTGAAATTATAAAGGAAGGAGGATTACAGTGATCCCCCCTACTTCGCGGTTAACGGGGGGTGTCAACACCCCGCGAAGTTTGAAACCCGTGAAGTAGGGTATCAGTCACTAGATTTCTGTGTACGCCCCAATATAGCCGCAGTAACCATAAACAATCCTTTTTTTTGTATTTTTTGCGTATTTTGTTTCCTTTCTCCTATTATTTAACATGACATTATCCTTATTAACATTGTCAACATTATTGTATATTCATTAAATAACTAATATTACTTTTAATATAACGAAACTGAGAATTTGTTCTCAGGACTGCTTATCTGCACCAAGACTCCGGTGAAAGAGTACGCAAATCATCACGTTGAACTTCACATTTATTTTGGCTCATGTATGGTGTATCATGTAGTAACTGTTGAATAATAAATCAACAACAATCTTAAAGTCAGTAAACTAACATATAAACACTTAATCTGTGAATTTACTGTATTTTTAGCCGACATTAGCGGGTTAGCAACAACTAATAACAACTACTAACTATAAAGTGCAACCTCTACACAAACGAACACATAAACAGAATTAACACTCATCACTTACTAAACATAGGCAGTAGCGTGCGTTATCAACATAAATGATAATAAACTATAAATATGAGCTTACGTTGTCATTCACTACGTCACTGTAACGAGCCGAATGATGCACAGAGAACGTAAAATAGGAAATGGAAATGCAACGCGACCCGACAAATTAAAAGCATGCATTTCAAAATAAGATTAAAAAAAAGTCACAAACTCTAACACTTGAAGAATTCTTAACATAGTTATTAACTAATATTACTTAGTTATTTGATGAATAAAATACTGTAACCACGATATCTGAGACCGCGAAGTAGGGGGAATCACTCTATATCAGGATACTTCATGAAAACCTGAAGGAGTCTACTGAGAAACTCCAGCTAAACCACAACTGGATGGTCCAGAAGGACAATTATCTGAAACAAACTGTCAAGGTAGGGAAGAAATGGCCAAGCACAATGATGTGAATGTCTTGAAATGGTCAAGTCAGAATCCTGAACTGAATCCGATCAAAAACTTGAGGTAAACGAAGATGAGAAAGGTGGCTCGGAAACCCACCAACCCAGCTTGAGGCCTTTACCTATAAACAATTGGCCAATATTCTACAGGAGGAATGCAGAATTCTGGTTGACACATAGGCTACAGGAATGGTCTGGGGTTAGTTTTTAAAAACAAAAGCTATGGTATTGATTTTTAGTTAAAACATTGGACTAGGGTATGAATATTTTGCATTTTGCATTATGCATTTTTTGGTTTTCCCTCAATAAAATACCTGCTAGATTTTGCATTTCTTCAATTGTGTGTTGTTTTGATTCTTTTGCCTGTTTGTCACATATAACTCATAAAGAAACTTGCATTAATGAAAAGGTTTTGTCACAAAAATGAAAACATTTCTAAGGTATGAGTAATTTTGAGGACAAGTGTATGAGGCAGCGCTATGCAGGTCAAGCAAGCCTGGCTGTTTGGTTATGACAATTCCTGTATCCTGTGCTTCTGCAGCGCAGTCATTCTGGGTCTTTTTAGAAGTGAACCATACGATAGAAAATGATTTCTTGTTTGAACTGAAACAAGGAAACTGTACAGTGGGCCCCCCTATTTACGAACCCCGTTTTACGTATTTTTCATCTTACGACGTGGACCACAACTTTTTTTGTCCCCCTCTTACGCACAAAACTTTCGTCTTACGAACCATCCAACATGCCGGTCAGTGCGTCCCGCACTATTTTTTTCGCTTTGCTGCATCAACAAAAACAACTTTTCTCGCATGTCACGGAAATGCCGATATACTATTGGTCGATTAAGGTCACAGTCACGGTCTCAGTCACGGAGATGCGGATATGCTATTGGCTGGCGTCATGTCAATCACAGAAATGCCGATATGCTTTTGGCCGAACGCCCTCACCTAGCTTGATGGCACGAGCTAGTCGGTGTGTTGTGAAGACTTTGCAAGCTTTATCTGTTAGACATGGCTTTTAAAATTGCAAGTGGCGGTAAAGGAAGAAGTAAGAAGATGATGACAAAAGAAATGAAGGAGGAGATAATAAAAAATTACAAAGGAGGCGCACGCATAATTAACCTCGTTTAAATGAAAACTTTTCTTGAACGAGAACATATCACCGTCATTTTTTCTTAAGAAAAAAAATAAATTCTGCGAGTTCGTCTCTGCTCCCCTCCGCCTCCACCCACCACCAGCTCAAGTCACGTTGCCGCAAAGGTAAATGTCAATGCCAAATCCCGCACAAGCCAGTGTGATGCAATCTTGTTTGCTTTTTTCCAGGTGAACACAGCAAAAAATCCCAACAGGAGACCAAGCAGTAAAAAAATTTAAATATTAGAAAATATTGTCAATGTTAAACACGCTTTAATGTGTTGTAGTTTGGAGGTTTCACTTATTTCTGAGGTGTTATGGAATGTAACCATGTGATGAGTGAGCAATTTGCTGTATAGACAGTTGTTACCTCATTAGCATTAGCAACAGGTCCTGTGAAGCTGTAGAGTTCCTGAAGTATAGTATATTCCTCCTTAAAAAAAGAGAAAAATCAATAATTGTGTTGCATAATAAGTGAGAAATTAAGTACTAATACATAGTTCTACTTAAGTTGCACTTTGACAATGTTTCACAATACAATTATGATGTACAATTACATAGGCAGTTGGTATGTATGACACAAACAATAGTTGTTTTTTATTCTCTATACCATGTTCTATTAACTAACTCATTACCATTAACAAGTAAGGTCGTCAACTAACGGTGTATTTTTTTAAAACAAGGATGGAGGGGTGGGTGGGTGGGGGGGGGGGTTCTCATTCTGCTCCCCAGTACACGATTAACGTGGAAACCAATTTACTGGTCAAGACCACCAGTAGATATCAACAATGCTCTATTTTCGGTATGAGATCAAAACATTTAGGGAGAAGTGGCAGAATTTTGTAAACCTACCCAAGCGATTGAGTTTAACTCAGCACATTATCAGGCAAAGCATGTCTCGTGGTAGAGGGATTACTGTATACATATATGTTACGAGATTAATCCGTTTTTGCGGTTGGGCTCGTAAGGCAAATTCGCCTTGCGAGCGCAACTGTGGAATGGATTAATCTCGTAACCCGGGGGGCCTACTGTATTTTATACATAAAATTCTTCTCCATATTCTGTTTTTTTTTCGTGTCAGATCTATATGGGTAGACTCCTCCTAAGTGCTGCAATTTTAGTTTATAGTTTTTAGCCAATTAGAATTCAGCTAACATGTCTCGCCCGGCAGACTTCATGGGGGACTTGTCTGCCAAGCCCGGAGGCATTCGCTTGAACAGTTGAAGGCTTCTGTGCAGTGTGCAATGACATAATGTGCACGAGCCCATATTTTTGATAGACAGCTGCAATAGCCAATCGACCCATAAAAATGTCTTTGAGAAACCTCACGTACAGTAGAACGTGACGTAACTGGACGTTCACAGCAGGAAGGTGGTGCTATATTGATCCACCATGTTAAACGGTGGAAGTAGTTAGATAAAGTTATTTCAAAGAAAAGAAAAAAACATGGTGCTCAACCAGCTAACGTTAGCGTTAGCATACGTTGAAGTCAGACCTGCAGACGCTTTTTTTTTTTTTTTTAAACCCACAACGGTTGAAGAAGAGCAAATGGAAATTGGACCGACGTGATTTTCAGCATTGGCGTCACTGTCAAGACAAACGGATTTATTATTGAAATTAAACACGAAGACAAACTCTACAAGCAAGTGAAAAAAGTCTTTCTGAGGAAAAAAAGAAGAATGGATTTTGTACTGAAATAACTTCAGGACAGCAGTTCTGGGTCAGTTAGTATGTTTTTGTCATTTTATGTCATTCATATTCAATTGTCATGTTGGATAGGGTTTGGTTCTTGCGATTGTGTGCGGTTTTGTTCATGTTTCTGTTCCACTCGCGTCTGCCTTTGTTGTCTGTGTTCTCGTTAGTTTGATTTGGTCCACCTATCTGGTGATATTTTGTCCAGTTTTGCTCCCAGTTCGGTCCTGCCTCATTTCATTGTTAAAACGTCCTTTTTTGAGCCACATATTTCTGTTTTCCTGCATTTTTTTGGGTCCTCTTCCTTCCTCCTCCCAACTCACCATGCCCAGACATGACTTATATTAAATTGCTATATTAAATTTTCTCACGTAAGAAGGATAACTTTTAATTGCTGATGTGGGTTTATTGATGTTTAAATGCTCTGAAAAATAGCCTGCGTAGCCCAGTAATGCGTACGTGTGCGCATGAATCACTGAAGGCCTAAGTGAAATGCACGGACTGCCGCTGCAGTATACACTTTCAGAATTGGTATTTTTTTTGAAGGGGTACATGTAACGAATGATTGAAACTGTAGAGATGCTGATTTGTAATACACTTCATTAACCCTTTTAATAACATTTGATATTTCATCTGTCAAGTTATGTTTTCCTTTCTTTTTTGTCTAACAGACTGACAATTGATAGACTGATGGAATTTTCTGCCAGATGTACCTTGACGAAATGATGACGAAAGAACTTACTAACGATTATAGCTTGAAAAAAAAAAAGCAACCGAAAATGACGGACGGAGTGTCCAGGCTGAGGATGAATGACAAAAGTGCAAAAGTTTGTGAAATGCACTCTTCTGTATCTAATTAATACATCCACAACAGATAATATTACATACATAGAGAATTAAAGGCCTCAGGTACCTCTGTATATAACTCCTTGAATGGATTCTTACAGGAAAAGAAATCCAAATCAATATCCAAGATGTACGGCTCAGCCTGACTCAAAAAAGTTGACATCCTCTTTACAACATAACTTGTGGATCCTTCTTCATCTTCACCAATGAAATCCTTTTTTATACTGCAGCTCTGTTCTTCGTTTCTGGCAACTTTATCAACAGACCTGTCTTCTTTGAGTTGTGGCATGTCAGTACTTGAAAAGTGTTGAGAGCAATTGCCATTCCCAACTTGTAAACATTCTCTTCTGGGTTTCTTGGCAAGAAGTGTTTCAGCATCTTCCCCAGTTTTCATTTCTATAAATATATTTTGGAGAAAAAATGCAATGAAAAGACTTTGGGAAATGCATATGCAGTGATCCCTCGCTATATCGCGGTTCATCTTTCACGGCTTTGCTGCTTCACAGATTTTTTACAAAGTGGATAATTTTTACAGTGCATTGTGCTTGGAATCCTGATTGGCTTGGGTCTTTACTGTTGTCTAGAAATAAAATATTGACGCTGTACTGTATTGGTTTTTCACTTGTCAATTTATCACAAAAGGCAAGAGGATTCAAAAGCTTGCTTTCGTCTCTCCTGTGTCTCTCCTGTAACTGCCCGTGAGCGCTCAGCTCAGCACACACACACATGAACATGCTAGTATTACGAACGTGCTAGTAAGCACAGTGATTGACAGCTTGGTCTCTGGGAGCCGATCACGTGACTCGTAGGCGTGCCGAGAGCAAAATGAAACGTCTGTGTGCCTACATAGAGAGCAACGGAGAAATACACAGCTTTGGAAATCTGACTTTTACCTAGATTTCTTTTGTAATAAATTGAAATTTCAAGTGTATTGTTATGATATCAGAGGCTTCACTTTAATTCGATGTCCGGGCATGCCCGTTTATAAAAATCTTCTTGCTCAGAAAAAGAAAAAGCGCCAACAACTACCCATGACAATGTTCTTCTCTCAGAGAAAGACTCCTGCCCCGAAACAGACACGAAAGCGGAGCGGAGTCAGGACGAAGCGGCACAGCTGGTACTGTGAAATACGCGAGAGACAATGTTTCCAACGTTGTATTACTATATAAAAATTATTGTTTTAAACAAATTTTGGACTTTAAAACAGGTTTTGATTTTTGGTTTTATTCTATAGTTCAGTATTGCATTGTAAAATAATTTAAAAAAATAAATAAAGATGACTACTTTACGGATTTCATTTTGCGTGTGTTATTTTTGGAACACAACCCCCGCGATAAACAAGGGACCACTGTATACTATACTACATATCGCAAGTTGATTATAATGTACAATGCATGTTCAGAACATACAACACACATATGAAAACTTTGGACAGGCATTTTCATTCAATAACATGAAACAATTGTCAAACCTTTTGTGGCTTAAAAATATAATTGAGAAGCACTGTTGTACTGTATGTGTACAGATATACGCTGCAGTGAAAAGATTATTGAAATTATAAAGGAATAGAGGCATAACACACCCAAAATAAGACAACATCTACTTCTCAGAAATTAGCCTATCACAGGGACCTGGCAATGTACTGTCGCAAACAATGAGTCAAATTTCTGTGATTATGCAAATCAATGTGTTTGAAAGCCTTTTTAATTCTCTGTGCGGATACAACACAAAAAATAATAATTTAAGCCAAACATAAGGGCCTTTTTTATTTAACAACTGATTAAATGTAATCACAAGTATATGTATTTTTTTACTTTTTAGTCATACTGATAAATTTGATCACAAGTATACATATTTTTTTTACTTTTTAGCCATACTGAAGTTTACAAAATAAAAATTCCAAACTGGGTCAATTTCCTCCAAACAGGTTGCTGCCAATTATTTATTCAAAAACAGCATTATAAAATAAAATGATGCTTAAGTTTTGCTGGCTTCATCGCGTCGTTAGCAAGCAATCGTAGACCCAAAACGCTTTTTGACAAATTTCAGAATGATTAGATTTTTAAAAACATATATATACATATATATATATACACATATATATATATACACATATATATATACATATATATATACACATATATATACACATATATATATATATATATACACACATATATATATATATATATATATATACACACATATATATATATATATATATATACACACATATATATATATATATATATATATATATATATATACACACATATATATATATATATATATATATATATATATATATATATATATATATATATATATATATTTTTTTTTTTTGTATTAATAAAACTTGAAAATTACAGTGGGCCCCCGGTTTAGGAGATTAATAAATTCCGCGGTTGGGATCATAATGCGAATTTGCTGTATAGCGGGCAATCCAAACCCATGTTAATTAGCTAATGCATGTAAAATCCCAGGTACAAACATCAAAACTGTATACAGTATACATTTTAAAAATTGGTATCAAAATAGTAAGTAATGCTACTTATATATAATATACATGCATACAAATAAATAACATCATCAAAAAAATAGGAAGGACTTATTTCCCTTTGAGTGACATGATGAGATTGTTATGGCCTTATTCCATAGTGAGGGGAGTCTCTAGGCTAGGATAGCCTTCGTATTGCTTGATTATCTCCAGCTTCATTTTCACATAAATCATCTTCTTACTTCTCTCTTTAACATCACTAACAATCTTGGGACCCATGGCTAACCAGTTCAAATTTGAATTAAGCACTAAAATGTACGTTTTTGTAAGCATTCACAGGAGAACAAAGCATTAACGGTCCGCCATTTTGGAACGAGTGATGCCAACCAATAGCAGACCAGCATCTTAGTGCCTCCTATGTTATTTTGTTGTTTTTTTAATAACCCAAATTATTTCACGGATCCTCTGCAGTCAGGCCACGGACCCCACTTTGAGGATCACTGATCTAGGATGATTATCAAAAGCAATAAAAACACTCATGTGATTTTTTTTTTCTTTCAAGAAAGTTAAGTAAACATAAAAAAGAGCAAAAGTGGTGCAATTTTACCGAATACATACCTGTAAACGACTGCTGACAATTAACAGGATTGACTTTAATCACATTTAAAATGAGAGGTTTGGGGTTTTCAAGCTGGTCTTCTGGAACATACAAGCCATCACTGAGGAAGTAATGTTCTTTGCTTGTTACTCTGAAAAAATGAAACACAAATTAAATTTGATAACAAATCAAGACAAAAATATTTGGCTAAGCCAAATCCATTTAGACCGAAATAATGTTTACATAATACCTGATGGTCGTGGTGGAACAGTCTTTGCCAACAGTCATTTTGTGTTCTCCTTCCATGATTTGCTGAGACCAATAGGGATGTAACCATGCCACACAGGAGACATGGCCAGCATAAACCATAGGCATGATCCAGTTTTCTATACTCAACTCACTGTACAAAAATTGAAGCAGTCTGTCATTACTGGAATTAAGTTAAAGGCATCAGTCTATCTGATGCATGTCAGAATTTAGAATGCCTGTAACGTCAGTCAAGGTATTTCTGTAGAAGTTCTGCTGCAATTAAAGTTGAATTTATTTGAACACTTTCAGTGCCATGTATGAGAATTTTCGTCTTTTAAAATAATAAAAACTATACATCATAAAATTCCCGTCAAATTAGGGCTGCGCGATTTTTGGTCAAAATAATAAGCACGATGTAGGAATCATTTTGAGTAGTTATTATACATTTGCCATGATAGTATATATTTGCAGCATAAATGAGTGTTTTCAGCTTGGGTGTGGCTACAAGAGGACGACTCAACTGCAGAGTGCGAACAGCTGATAAGGAGACATCGACAGCAGAGCCCCTGGGAGGTGACGTCAGGACCTCTGAGCTCACATCCACTACCAGAGAATGTGAAGATTGATAAAGGATTCTTGCTAATATTAACACATAAAAAAGTATACTGTCTGCCAATTTAACATGTAATCAGATGCCTCTGTATCATATAAAATGGGGGGTGTTAGAACTAGCATTGGAGAACGAATGTGCAGTGAACAAATAAACGCTACACTCCTTCTCCCTCTCGATCCCACCCGAGAAAATTATGAAAGTGAGTGCCTTTTCTCTCTTTATTGCCTAATTATTATAAATGTCTATTTGGTGAACCTGACACACGATAATTTTGGTCAATATTGCGATGAAGATTATTAATCACGATTATTCATCATGTTTGGTCAAACATGTCTATTTATTGCACTTTTTAAAAAAATAAGTAGTATATATAAACATACCTTCGAGATTTCATACTTACAAATAATAATAAACTAAAATAAATAAAGTAAATAATAATTCTGGAAAAAAATTTGCACAGGGCAACACAGTTACTTGCTGAGTGCAAACCAATGAAAAATATTAAGCCTACTTAGAACCAAGCACATACTACAACCGACCTATAACAACACATACAAGTTTTTTTGCAAGAAAAAAAAAAAAATACAAAAACTGTACAAAAGTACCAGAATCACTCGAATGGAGTATGGATTTAGCAGTCAAAATGTAGTTTTTGGTTATTTCAAACCCAATTTATTCAAATTTTTGCAAATCACTCTCATACTGGTGCTGATGAGAGGCTGCTAAAAGTACCAGAATCACTGCAAGTGAGTGTGGAGGGATCGGATTTTTCAAAATGGGTCTCAATCGACAGCTAGTACGGTACACGTGTACATCAAAACGCCAGCACCCGTTTTGCGGCACTTTCTACGTGCGGCTTTCCTCGCAGTCGGCCGATATTGTCCCATACAGGTAAATGGACTCTACAGCATACAAACGACGCTTGTAGATTCAAACGATCGAAATTCTTCCAAGTTGTTTTTCCCCCCTCAGACTGCTAACCTCTGTGCCCCATGCAGTACTGCATGGACAGTATTCACTTATGGTTTATGTTTTTCTATACGCAGATACTGATGACATATTCATTTCTGGTGCTGATACAAAAGAAAGTGCAGCTGTCAATAAGTCATTTGTTTGGTGTACACTACTTTGTGGAATAAGAAAGGCGTGTCAGTCGGGTCCATCCACGGGTTCAATCTTCAAGAGCTCTGTATAGGATGGAGGCTCTTACATTGTTTATCAAATTTGAGACACCTTATTTTCATAATATTTCACTATAACAAAGTATTTGATAAATGATTTATAAATAACAATTTCTTCTTGGTTTTCGTCATCTTTTTTTTTTCTCTCACCAACGTAAGTAACGTCACAGATCTGGTATATTTTGCTCATGGGTTAAATAGCAATGGCTGACCAAGACAAAGTTGTGTATGAAATTGTTCATAATAAGAGTGCAAAATAATCCATTTGGAAACATTTTGGCATTAAAAAGAACAACAACACAATTGTAGATAAAGTTGGCTTGTGTTTTCATTGCAAACAAACGGTATGTTTATCCATAAAATGATAAATTCAACAACGCACATTCGATGTGTCACCATCCAGGCAGGCACCACAAGCATGTCCTAATTGCAGTCCAGCAAAACAGTCAATAATAGGAAAACTAAAAGTGTTACTGGCAGCAGTTAACAATCAACATGGGCTTGTTTTCAAACAATTTAAAGGAGGAGTAGGATAGCAAGTCAGCAAAAGCCCAGGAGCTGAACAACAAGCTAAACAAAAATCTCCATTACATAATTTATATATTTATTTACCAGAGGTGACAATTTTATTTTTTTTTTTTGGCTGGTCCGACATCCGACATTCATTATTTGTCAGAGCCCCGTCCTTTTCGCTGGTCCATCATTTTTTTCAAGCTAGAGGAAATTGTAATCGTCAGTCTGTCAGTATATTTTTGCCCAACTTTCCACCAACACTAGAGGGTGACTTTTTACTTTTTTTTCTGGTCCATTACTCATCAGGCGCTGATCTACTTTTGACTGCACTCATACTCATTCTTTTTTCTGTTTTTGTACTTTTTGTACACTTTCATTAACATTTGTCCAAATTTCATCTGTCATACACACTACAAAACACACAAAAAAGCCT
The DNA here is from genome assembly GCF_059441005.1 of Hippichthys cyanospilos. NCBI lineage: Eukaryota > Metazoa > Chordata > Actinopteri > Syngnathiformes > Syngnathidae > Hippichthys > Hippichthys cyanospilos. The sequence continues at coordinate 18,964,648 of NC_142380.1, forward strand.
TTAATTATGGATTTAAATAACTTCTATCTTGCATTTCCTGGCCAAGAACCAATCAGAGATAGAACGCTAATTTGTTCTGCAACTATTGGTTCTTTGAACGAGTGGCCACCTTGCAGTGGATCCCAGAATGCTCTCATTAGCAAGCAATTTATTTATGTAAAATATATTCAAAAAGCAAAATAACACAAAAAATCTCTTAATACTTAATTCTAAAACTTACTACAGTGGTACCTCGGTACTCGACCATAATCCGTTCCGAGGTGGTGGTCGAGCACCGATTTGGTCGAACACCGAAACCAATTTTCCCATAAGAAATAATGGAAACTATTTTAATCCGTTTTTACCATTAAGAAAAATACCTAAAATATTATAAGAACATGTATCTAAACAACAATGACGACGTAAATGTGCACAAGCGGTACATGATAAAGATATATAAAGCATTATTAAGCATTTTGTATAATTTACTTACGTTTTGGAGAGTGGCTGATGGCATACGGGAATGGATGCGGCGAGGACGGGAGGGAGGGTTAATCCTTGGAAGGGGAATCCCCTTTCATGATGACGCTAGGTAACGCGCCTTCAGGGGTTTTCTCCCTTCTCTCTCTCTCTTCTGTGGAGGTAAATCTGGCTGGGCAGTAGCCTTCCTCTTTTCTTTAAGAAGGAACCTGTCCATTGTAAGTTGCTTCTGCCTTTTTTGTTTGTCTCTTCCGTTCGATAGTGGTCCTCACTGTTTTTCTCTTTGCCTTCCCCTTATCACTATCTCTCTTAGGACCCATCATTAAGGGCTAGCGCAACACAAAAAAGTTGAAAATTGGGAAGAAATACGTACTCAAACAAACTGCGTAAGTCTTACTCCGTTGGCGGTCTGAGTTGAACTGGCGCTTGAACTGGCCGAAAAGAGCCGAGGAGCGCGTTCGGGTCGGCTCGGCTAGGCTCGGCTAGTCGAGCACGGCTAGGCTCGGCTAGTCGAGCACCGAAAATCTGATCGAGGTCCGATGCATTACCTACTTGATTTTTTTGGTCGAGCACCGATTTGGCCGAGTATAGAGGCGTTCGAGGACCGAGGTACCACTGTATTAACTTTTGGTTGGCAAGATTGTGTACAGTATGAGTTTTGGTTTATAAAACCAGGACTAAGAAAGGGAGCAACTACAAATAAATATCCTGTAAAGTCAGCTGAGCTATAGCTGTGAATGATAAGGTGAACTAAACCAACCCAGTTCATTCCCTTATCTTGAAATATTTCTCCACCGCTTGCTGGTACTTCAAACTGACTATTGTCACACTGACTGCAAGATGATTGCAGTGTGTACTATAAAGATGCAGTACTATAGCAGTTACATATGCAAGTGGATATTCTGCTATTTTTTTAAAAAGAGTGTTTAATGTGGTCTCATCAATGTCAATAATGTGCTGCTTCTGAAAAGGGAATTATTAAGTAAAATGTTTCTATTGGATTAAAATGTTTACAGTTTTTTGAGTCATTATTTAAATGCAATAGGATATTTGTTTTCAAACATTGCCCGATATATTGCAATACGTATCACAATATGCTTTTGCTTTATTGGAGTGCATCGCAATACGCTTTTAGGCCAAAATACAAAGAACTAGATTTTACCACATCTTAACCAGGGATGCTAATAATAACGGAGGGTTCTTTTTGTGTGTGTGCGCACAAGTGAGTGTACATGCATCAGCCTGTCAAACTATATAGATATAAATGAATAACACAACATACCTAAACAGCTTATCCTTTTCGTACACTGCATCAGCACACAAGTTGACGGGAATTAGCAGATCTGGATGGGAGTCTAAATGAACAAGCTTTATGTTCTTCATGGGAAGATGTCTTGATGCAATGGCTCGATATATATGGCACACCACCTAGTGGAGAAAAGAACATATGCAGAGTTAGAGTTGGAAAACCAATTGCCTTTATCAAAAAAGAGAAACCCTGTGTCGCTGAACATATCCCTTTATGAAAAATCACGACCGATGCAGCTGCTGTATCACTCATTCCGTCCCTGTAACTGAGGCTTCAAACTTTGCAACAAAGCACACATAATTGCGTTCTGTCTCTGCTTAATGCAGTGTTTCACAATTATATTTTGCAAAGCCCCACCAGGAAAGAGAAAACATTTCACCCCGCCACTCACTGTGCCAACTTAAAATTAGATTATTATCCATAGAAATTTTATAACTATACCGAAAGCTGTATCATTTTAAACATAAACAAAGGAAAAAAACCAATATAAATCAACTCTCAACAGCTGTTAACTACGTTTTTGCGGTGTTTATACAGGTTACAGGTTAGTATAAAACTGAAAAAAGCACAGCAAAGTGCCTGAAATTGAAAAGAATGATGCCAATCTTTATTTTATTGCAATAGCACTTCACATGGCAAAACCAAATTGTTTTCCCTGCGATGATCTGATCCCCCCCAAAACTCCCAGGGGGGCCCGCCCCACTATTTGAGAAACACAGACTTGACCATACATTTCTATTCTTCCCTCCAAGTCAAGTCTAAAGTTGCTTTCCAGGGGCCAGTTAACATGGGTGTATTCAAATAAAAAAAAAAGTAATGTCCGCGACGGGTCCCTCGGTTTAGCTTTTCCATGTACAGTATTACTTTTGTGCGATGTCGGTCACCGAATGGTGGAGACACACTTCCGCACTGAAGGCATTTTTCCTGTACCTCCGCATTTTGCCTATAAATCCGTTTCGTGACTCTCATTATTATCCTTTTTTTCCTAGCAGACATTCGCAAGTAATAAGGGGCCGCTTTGTTTCACATAATTATTGATGAACAGAACAGTTAAGGAGTTCAACAATAACCATGTGACTTGTGACGAATCTGCGGTTCATAAACGAACACAGCTGAAATCGGGAACCAGTATAAATATAATACCAAGACGCCTGGAATAGTACAGTAGGTTTATAAAACGCGACTTACATCATGGTGGTCTTCCACGATCCGCACCGGCAGGTGTTTATAGACTCGCGTTGGCTGAACAACATTCATTCTAGACTTAATTGCACACCCTCGTTAGAAACCAACTTAAACAATAAACAAGTGGCACATATTCCTTTCAAACACGCCAGAAAAAGAAAAGGCATCCAACTTTAACAACACATCGATGAGTGTAACATCCGATCCAAGTGCCCTACTGCTTACGCGCATGCGCGGTCAGAGATTGCGCGTTGTCCACTTTACGGCACAAGAAAGCCAGGTCTTTTTTTTTTTTTTTTATTAATCAACATAACAGTATATAATTGAGTACAGTACAAAAACAGAAACAGTAACAAGAACAATAACGCCAGGGGAAAACAACCAAAAACTCAAAGAGAAACTGTGCAATACACTATTACACAATTATGTTAAAAAGAGTACACACATCACAGATTTTAATTGCTTTTAAATTGTTAGATAGTTTCAAAGTTTTAATGTATTGTTTTACTTCATTGATTAAGACAGAGAGTTTCGGTTTTTGAGAGGCATATTTGCATTTATGGATATGCCATTTAGCAAAGAGTATAATGAAATTTATAACGTAACATTGATTATTATTATTAATGGTCAAGTGACTGATGAAGCCAAACAATACATTCTCAAAACTCTATGAATTCTTTCAAAAGTTACTTCCTTTACTTTATTAGTTAGCATATATCTGGCAGGTAGATTCCAAATTTTCTTCCAATCAAGGTTAGCTACAAAGCAGTTCCAATAGGCTACCACATATGGAATGGATACAACATCTTTTTGAAATAATGAACGTATATTCCGGTTAGGTCTTTTAAAAAAAGACACGTTCTCCAGGCGGGCATGACGTCCTCATTAACTATTGGCCGTTGGCAGTCAGTTTAGTGACGTCCCCGTTATTAACTATTGGCCGTTCTAGGCAGATTAGTGACTCCTCCAATAACAATTGGCCTTTCCAAAGCAGTTCAGCTGTGCAGTACACAATACACTCACATAGTTGATTCACACCTATACATTTTGTACTTTGTATTGAAGTTATTGCTATTTTAAATAAATAAATAAATAAATAAATAAATAAATAAATAAATAAATAGTGGACCCCACCAGCCGGACCGTTTCCTCACATGCGCGACAAGAAACGCAGCATACACTTTACGGCACTCAAACGATTTAAAACAAAAACTTTATTAACAAAGCAAGAATACTGATTACAGATTGGTACAGTAAGAGCAGGCTCTTTTTGTGGCAGCGGGGCGACTGTGTGGCAGCTGCCACCGAGAGCCAAGGGAAGCCACACTTACTTGATGCCACCAGTAGCCACTCTTTCCGAGGCATTTCCATGTTCGTCTGTGGCTGCTGCCACAGGTAGCCACACTTGATGCCACCAGTAGCCACTCTTTCCGAGGCATTTCCATGTTCGTCTGTGGCTGCTGCCACAGGTAGCCACACTTGTTGCCACTCTTTCTCGATTGGTAACAGTCATAACAGTCCGTATAATACAGTGGCCGACAGAGGCAAATGCGCTGCAAAGCAAATGGCACGACACAGAAAAACCGGTAAAAACGCACTACAAATAGCACATCGGATCACATGTGCCATCGTAGTACAACAATACAGCGTAACTGCCAAGGGAATATACAAATAGCTCTTCAAATTAAATAATACTCATATACATTTTCAACTAAACAGAAAAAACATGAAACAAGGCAACAACACAATATAAAAGGAAAGAAAAAATAACTAACAACGAGGCAATATCATTATGTAACAAGGGGGATTTCCCTCAAGATGTTGTAAATTACATGTAGGACGCCTTCCCTGAAAATGTCGTTCCACATTGCTCTTTTCGTTATTTGACAACTTCTCGCTACAGAGCAGACATTCGGGTAGAACTTCCGCATTGACAATGAATGCAAATGCAAGAAATGTTGAATCCTCTGTTTTCCTCAGCTATTTTTCTCTTTTTCCCTTTGGGATGCATGGCCCATCACAGCCGCTGGTTTGTTTACAACGGCCACTTGCCTAGCATCCAGCCCTGCTGATAGAAACGCGTGTCGCAGGCTATGACGTAATTCTTCGTTGACAGAAATGTTATGTAATATTTATTCTACACATTTTTACAGCATTGGAAAATGTGACGAATGTTTTTGTCATGTTTGTCACCCTACAGAAACCATATTAAAACGAAAAAAACATTTATCCCTCCCATCTTTTTCCATTTTCAAATATTTTTGAAAAATCTCCAGGGAGCCACTAGGACGGCGCTAAAGAGCCGCATGCGGCTCAAGATCCGCGGGTTGCAGACCTCTGTTCTAGAGCCATGAGAAAAGTACCTGACAGCCTTTCGCCATTACTTCTGCTGTAAGCTTTTGCTCAACGCGCTTTTTATTTTGAGCATGCTCAGAACTAAATACACACCTCCATGCACGTAAGCACGCACGCTCACTTTCAAACAACTATTTAACATGGCTTTGCAAGAAACAATTTAACAATATGCTCAACACTCCCACTCAAAGACATGTTCATAAGTTTCTGTTGTAAATAAAACAAAAGTTCACATTGAAAACTTTCCCAAATAACAAATAAGCAGATCGGCATACTTTTTTTTTTTTTTTTTTGCTTTTTTGTTTTGTTTTGTTTTGTTTCATTCTTCAAACAAATATCCCTTGAACCTTTCCGGTCTTGCTTTTGTCACAGGCTTAGTGAGTACATCAGTTGCCATATTTACAGAAGGGCAGTACTCTATAGATATTTTACCATGCATGTGTGCAGATCGTACAAAATGATATTTTATGCCCACGTGTTTGCTCCTTTGCCTGCAAACCAGGTTCTTAGATAGAGCAATTGTCCCTTAATTGTCCTCATAGACTTTGACTGGTTTGTGTTGGTCTTTACTTTTCATTGCTTTGGATATACCATATTCCAATGGGTTCCAGACTGTTTTAACCCATACAATGATTTGTTGAGTTTGCACACCAAATGTTCTTCCGTGTCTGACGTGACTTCATTACCTTCTGGCTGTTCCATATACACTTCACAATCCATTGGAGCACGGAGGTAGGCAGTTTTTACGTCCATCTGATATAGAGTCGTGTCCTCCTGTACTGCCACCTGCATCAATGCTCGAACAGACGTCATGTTGGCTGCTGGTGAAAAAGTTTCTTCAATAGTCAATGCTATCCCTCTGATCACAGCCTTTTGCCACATATCTGGCTTTAACAAGTCTCAGATCCATCTGGGCTTTCCTTAATGGTATAAACCCAGCGACCTCCCACAGCATGTTGACCCTTTGGTAGTGGGGTCAAGCTGAAAGCATTGTTCTTTTTCAAAGAGTTCATCTCTTCTATCATTGCGTCAGTCCACATTTTTGCATTGTGGGAGTCCATAGCCTCTTTAAATGTTTTTGGCACACCATAAGTCACTCTGTAAAAATAATCAACACTTTTATCCTCATTGTTAAATTCAGCTTTACATTGGTACTCTTTGAGATATAATATGTGTAGCATTCTGAACCAAAAATCTTCATGTCCGATAAATTAGGAACCTTCCCTGTAAAAGCACAGTAAGGTGTCTGTTTAAGACGTTTGTTATAACATCTATTTCAGATTTGCACTGCTGTTTGTACAACATATGTCCATGAACGCTTTGGTAGATTACTGTTCAAAAGCATCCATCTTGACATCTCAAATAGTGTTCTCTAACCTCTCAGTGGTTCCGTTCTGATGAGGCGAGTAGGGTGTACTGGTCTCATGCCTTATCCCTTTTTACCTAGGTAAAGATTTAAAATTTTATCAAGTAAACTCTGTACCATTGTCTGATTGAATACACTTAATTGTCCCATATCGTGCTACATATGCAATGAACTTTTCCGTAGCTTTTGCAGTGTTACTCTTTGCTTTGATAAAGTATGGAAAAATCATCCCTCTGTGATCATCAGCAAACGCTATTGCATATCTATACCCATCTTTGTCAGCTGGCTCTATAGGGCCACATACTGTAGGTCTGTGTGGACTAGCTCTAGTACCGTTTTAGCTTTAACATCTTCCTCTCTGTTTCTTTCTTGTGTAAATTTTCCTTGTACACACGTTTCACAGTTTTGCTTAGACTTATTATTTTTCCCTTTTATTGACATTCCCTTTTCCACCTTTTCAAGTTTTGTAATGTAATCAAAATTGCAATTACCAAGTATGAGCACGGTCTCCATCGGATAAAAGTCTCAACCACCTTTGGCTTGCCTGACTGGGCCCATAACCTGTTGCACTGGACTTCTTTGCAGCAGTTATATACGTGTCGCAATCGCCAAGTGATTAGCTAATATTCTAGAGCCATGAGAAAAATACCTGACAGCCTTTTGCCATTACTTCCGCTGAAAGCTTTTGCTCACCACACTTTTATTTTCCACATGCTCAGAACTAAATACACACCTCCATGCACATGAGCACGCATGCTCACTTACAAATAAAAACAACTATTTAACATGGCTTTGCAAGAAACATTTTAACATGTTCAACACTGGCACAAATCACAAATGAACTGTCATTAAAAAAACATTTGGAACTCTCAGGTGCTTGATCCTCAGTTTAGCACTCCATGTGCTTAATGAATGCAAAGTCCAAAATGTGTACAGTATGAATGTAATAGAAATCGCTTATTTCGAGTATTGTTTGTTGTTGTTGTTGTTGTTTTTTCATCTTAACCAAACCATGTACTTGGCTGTCCATATACTGAAGTCTATGGAGGAGAGATGATTGATTCAACATCAACTAGTCACTGATATGGTTGATGCATTTTTTTATTGGAGGACCTTAACTTAAACAAAACAAAAACACACAAGTGGAGGGAATGAGTTGCAATAATTTATAACAATGGATACCTGCTACACTCACTGTTCAAAGTACTTTCTGAGGTGAGTATTTTTCTTCATTTCTGTCAAAAATCAATTCAAACTTTATTTTTAATTGTATCACGTTGTTAAAATCTCGCCACACAAACACACCACCCCCACATTTGTTTATTCTGCTCTATTTACTGCAGAAATTGCAACTGTGGATAATCTGTTTCATAATGACCATAAAAAAAAGAGACGTGAAGTTCTAGCTCCAAGAGGGCTGGAACGTTTTGTCTGCATTATTCGTTTTTGCAGCGATCACCTTACCACCTACATGTGTGAAATTTCACTGCTTATCAGGAGTTTCAAGGCCATGTTGCTTTAACAGCTGATTATACGAAATTGTTTTTTGTTGATTGCAGCCTGGTGACTATCATTCATCTCATGTCTATTCTATTTAACTGTTAATTTAATGTCAAGGTCATGGACCCTGGCAATAGAGTTGTGATCTGATACCCAAGTCAACTCAACATTTGATATACCGAAATAATCCTTGATTGTAGCAGTAGAGGGAAAATGACTTACAGTGGCACAAACCCAAATGTCACTACTACATTGTTCATCAAAGTCTCCGGATGTGTAAAGAGCCTTTTGACAAGAGGCTTTATTTGTTAACCCAAGTTAACAAATATGGTTACAAATTCTATTTTTAGGATTTAAGCCAAAAACTAGGAGTGATGCTAATGACCACCATGGCAGAGTAGTCTATCATTCATATTTCACAAATGCAATATTGATCATAATACCTTGTTTACACAAGTGGAGCCGCATAGGATATATTATTACAAAAATGTTTTGGACTTGACTGACTCTTTACAGAAACTTTAAGAAATTGTTTCATCCGTCAACCAATAAGATGACCAATGTTACAGCCTTCCTCAGCCTGTGTTTTAGAATCAGAGGTTAGTTTTAGGATTAGGAGGTTTTGTGGAACGGGGGACATTGTGTCTCACCAACCTTGAAAATGTGTAAGGTAGAAGTAACAGGGCCGCATGGTGGCAAACATGTTAGCACGTCCTCCTCACATTGCAGAGGCTGCAGGTTCGCTGCAAGTTCCTTCAAGGTCCTTCCTGTGTGAAGTCTACTCGATCTTTTTCCTGGACTCTGGTTTCCTCCTACATTTCAAAGAACATGCATGGTAGGTGAATTGGACACTCTAAATTGTCCTTAAGTGTGTTTGTGAGTGTGACTGGTATTTTGTCTAAGACACCTTAGACTCAGGTTTATTTGATTTCAAGGATTGTCCCTCTTTTCGCTACCTTACACTCCAGTTCTAGTCATAATTTTGTTAATCCAAGCCCCTTTTCCTTCAACAATTTTGAACCCCAGTTTTCTCGTGTTTTGCCGTCCTCACCTTGTCTCAAGACACTTCCTTCATGTGCACGTTCCCCCGTTTCTGTTGTCACCACTCCTTGCATCTCTGTTTTTACCCAACACCCCAGGCGGCAAGCTGATGCGGCTTGTGCCCCTGTCCCTAGTCCCAAACCAGGCAGGCTAGAGGTCCCTGTCCCAGCTCCTTGGCATCCCTGTCTCCATGACCTGGCAACAGTGCGCCCCTGGCCCAGCTCTACAGCAACAGTGCGCCCCTGTCTAAGGTCCCTGGCAACCACGCCCATTCATTTCATTCTGGGGATCAAACTTCAGTCTTTGTTGTAGTGGATAACTACACAACCAGAGCCAAGGAAAGAGAGGGACAGCAAATTATTCACCCTGTAAAAACTCTTTCTTTTAAAACAATATTTTACTCTTCTCTTGTTTAAAGGGGCCCTATCATGGAAATGCAACTTTTTTGGAGCGGTTAGAGTTCAAGAGATTTATTGTCATCTGTAGAGTTGTACTATACAAGGAAATTCTTATACTGTTCACTTCCCAGAGGATCAGATTATATTCCACAATTGAGCAATAAATTAATAGCAATATCACTTAGTGCAAAAAAAAAAATAGTGCAAGATATTGTTTATGCGTCAGTAGGAGGCAGATTACTTGTGAGGGATTTGTTGATAATCTGGCCGGTTTGTGAGTAGAAGCTGTTTGCTCGTCTGGCGGACCTGGCCTTCAGGCTCCTGTAGCGTCTGCCTAATGGCAGCATTTCAAACAGATCGTTTTGTGGGTATGTCTTGTCCTTGATGATGTTGCATGTCCTCCGCAGAACCCTGGTGTGGTAAATGTCCTGCAGTGAGGGTAAAGCTGCTCCACTATGAGGTCTTGAACACATGCTGGAGAGCCTTCCTGTCTTGGAATGTGTATTTGTAGAAGTTGTCAAGAGTCTTTGCTGACATGCCAAATTTCTTCTGTCTCGCAGAAAGTACAGTCTCTGCTGGGACTTCTTGATGATATGTCAAGTGGGACCAGGTGAGATCCTTGCTGATGTTGGTCCTGAGAAATTTGAAGGCTTGCACCCTCTCCACCTCAGTCCCATCAATGAACAGAGGTTTGTGCTGTTCCACCTGCCGCCTTGGGTCTATGATCAGTTCTTTGTTTTTTTCCGTGTTAAGGTGGAGATTGTTGCTGCAACACCAGGCCACAAGGTCTGCCACCTCTTTCCTGTATGCTGTCTCAGCCCCACCAGTGATCAGCCCGATGCCTGTTGTGTCGTCCGCATTCTTAATTATGCTGGTGTTGTTTTGGGAGGCAATACAGTAATAGTTGAAGAGTGTGTAAAGCAGGGGGCTCAGCACACAGCCCTGGGGTGTCCCTGTGCTTAAAGTCCTGGTGCTGGATGTGCGTTTGTGGACTCTGACTGATTGGGGTTTGCCGGCGAGGAAGTTCAGCACCCAGTTGCAGAAGTGGGGTGTCAGACCAGGGGCTTGTCCGTCAGTTTGTCAAGGATGACTGTTTAAATGCTGAGTTGTAATCAACTTACATATGTGCCCTTTGTTACGAGAGCAGGAGGACCCAAGAGCACACATGAACAGGTAAGTGCAATGACGGAACATTTATTGATCAGAAGGTACTGGCTGTAGTGTGAGCTGATGGAAGTGGGGCGTAGTGGTGGGGGGTTCAGAGTCAGGGGAGCTGGAGCTTGGCAGGCAGCCGGGCGAGGAAAGGCGGACGGGACGGGGGCTTGGGGAGGTATGTTAGAGCGGCAGGCTAGCGGGCAGTCAGATACAGGCAGGGTCAAGGAACTAAAGGTCAGGTCAACTCAGCAGGCTTTCGGGTGGTCAGGAACAGACAGGGTCGGAGAACAGGCAGACAGGCAGGAGGGATTGCTCGGCGTGGCGCATGGAGACAATCTGGCGGGTTGTGAAGGGATGTGGCTGGGTTTTATACCAGGCGGGTGAGTGGTAGCAGGTGTTGGTGTTCATGGCTGACTGGCAGGAGAGCTGAGCAGGTGTGAGGCTGGAAATGAGGTGGCTGAGCTTGAGAACTGTGACGCCCTTGCCCTCAAAATCCGTGAGCGTTGTGCGAATGGCGGTGTTGACTGCATTATCTGTGGACCGTTACTGTCGATATGCAAATTGGAGAGGGTCCACGGTGTCTAGAATGGTCTTTTTGATGTGCGTCATGATAATCCTTTTAAAGCACTTTATTGTGATTGGGGTGAGCGCTATGGAACGGTAGTCATTCAGGCAGGTCACGGTGCATTGCTTGGGGACTATGGTGGTGGCATTGAAGCAGGTGGGGACTGAGGATTCTTAGCGTCAAAGCGGGCGTAGAATTCATTGAGCTCATCTGGCAGTGTGGCTTGGCTGGATGTGACTGCGCTGCTCTTCTGCCGATAGTCCGTGATGTGCTGAAGTCCCGCCCACATGCGTCGAGGTTCAGCAGTGGAGTAATGGCCCTCCAGTTTCTGCCTGTACTGTCTCTTGGCCTCTCTGATGGCTTTCCTCAGGTCATGTCTAGCCTTTTTGTAATCCTCAGCGGTGCCCGAAACAAAAGTAGATGTGCATGTACAAAATTTGGCCCTCATATCATAGTTTATCAAGGGCTTTTGGTTAGGATATATTCTGAGAGGTTTAGTACTTGTAATTGTTTGTCTCAATGCATGTGCTAATGTAGCCATATTGGGTGGGACCAGTGACCGAATATAATGTGTGGCAAATACAGTTCAGCAACAATATGATAAACGAATAGCACATCTTTTGAAGTTGTGATTCTACAGTTTAGTAAACATCATACAAATGAAAATGCACATCTGGGCTGTGTCATTCACACCAGTAGACTGCAGTGATCTGATCCATGAATCCAAAAGAGAAATTCGTGAATCCAAAGGAGAGGTTCATGCAAAGACATGAAGTCGGGTCTTACGAAAGTCGTACTCATACGAATGGTGAAACATGCATGTCTTGCAAGACTTTTTTTTTTTTTTGGGCGTGTGAGTGTCATGCAGTCAATCAACACGATCTAATCAGTGGTCAAACAGTTGACCGCTGTTGACACAGTGTGCGCCCCTGTCCTTGATGTTGTATCATCACAGTTGCACACAGATGTTTCCGCACCCCGTTATACGTCTTTCTTTTTCATTGTTTCTTCACCCGTCCTTCTCAGTCAGCTTTTTGAATGACGTCATGAAGCGCTAATCAAAAAAAAAAACCAAGACATATTTCATAAGTAATTCAATTGTTCCAAGAATAAGGTTTACTGTGGAAACTTAAATTCCGTTCCCTTTAAGACAACATGATGAAATAATTTCTTTGTACTTCCATGAAATCTCTACTTCTGCAGATGTGTGTGCATGTGTCAACAATCCAGAGATCTAAGAAAACCAAACTTCATTTAACCGGTAGTGACCTAAGTGGGGGAGGGGTGGGGGCGTGTTCTCCAGGTTACTCGAGTGTGAACTCAGGTTAACTCGAGTCCATCAAGTCAGTGAGGTCAGTGTGGCTGATTTAGATGTGTGTTTTACTTGTTCAGGAAAAATTTTATTCTATGATGCATATTCTTTAGGTTGCCCAATTTGAAAGTCGTTTTTCATCAAATTAATTATTAAGACAACCAAGCTTCTTGAAACAAATGAAAGATACCGTATTTAGCACTTTTCAAAACTTTTAATGTTTTAGTGGGAGTCTAGATCGCTGAGTATTTCTTTGTCTCGGTAATGCTATCCTCAATGCTGCAAAGGCCACGGCTGTATGGGTACAAAGGTCACAGCACTGTGAATATTACGACTCTTCGTCAGTTACTACAGCCTTGACCTTGACAAATCAACTAGCTGAATTCATAAGGATAATGCCTATCACTCTTTATCAGCATTTACAACGCTGCAATTCAATTTGTAATCAGGTTTTCCTTGTTCTAAAATGGACATTTCAAGTGACCTTGTATAACATAAGTGTTGAATTCCAGTCCTCGAGAGCCAGTATCCTGAATGTTTTCCAATTTTCTTTCCTCAACATACCTTAATCAAATGACACACCTTAATCAAATGATTAGCTTATTAGGAAGCTCTGTAGGAGCTTGAAATGTATCCTAATCATTTGATTCAGGTGTGTTTGAGAGCAAAAGTTCAAAGACATGCAGGATACTGGCCTTCGAAGACCTGAGTTTGACACTTGTGTTGTATAAGGATGGCAGGCAAAGTATTTGCTGCTACATTATACTGCACTTTGACTCTTCAATCCCTTCTACATCTTTGTTGTCACTTTCAGGATTGCTTTCTGTAAAAGCTTAAAGAATTGTGTTAGGGATGCACCGAAATGAAAATGGTGGGCCAAAACCACAATCTTAACTGCTTGTCCTCATGAGTGTCCCGGGTAAACTGCAGCCTATCCCATCTGTTTTGGGGCAGTTAAGCAGTGTACATCCTGAAATGGTTGACAGGAAACCGCAGGGCACACAAAGACAAACAAATCCAGCATTCACATCCACAAACTCACCTAAAGACAAATTAGAGTTTTCATTTTTGTTACAAAGCATGTTTTTAGAAAGTTGGAGGAAACGAAAGAATACAGTGAACCCTCGCTACTTCGCCATTCCACTATTGCGTTTTTTTTTTTCCATTACATGGATTCACCACATTGTAGATTTTTTTTTCCATTACTCAGATTCACGACTTCAGGGATTTTTTTTTTCATTACATATTGAACTTTTGCATTAGCTTACAAGTGTGCTGCTCCCACGAAGGCTTGTACTGAGCCTAAACGCCATCAAAACATTATAACAATTGCTAAGAAGGTCATACTTCTTGAAGGGAGAAATTAGGTGGCTGTGGCCCGCCATTTGGAGGTGAACGAATCCACCGTTCGCTACATCAAGGATGAGGCGAACATTACCGTAGAAGACGGCTGCCATCACTTTTGGCAATTCAGCGAAGTGAGTTGTTACGGTTTGTAATAAAACTATCATCCGCATGGAAGCTGTTTTAGCAATCTGGATTGCCGACTGCAGATGGAAGATGGAAGAAGAAAATAGTGAAGCCCGTTCTTTTGAAGTCTCGCGCAGCTGCGGTCATATTAGTAGCGATGTTGAATTAAAGTCTAATTTGTACATGATCAAAGATGATTACAATGGAGAGTTTACACTATATACACACATACAGTGGACCGCCGTGTTACAGCGTCCCTGGCTTACGTTATTTTCATGTTGCGTCGTGGAATACTGAGTTTTTTCATCACGTCTCTAGACTTGGCTGTATTTGTGTTGTTTCATCTCCATCTGCAGGCGTTTTTAGGTAATTACACTCATTTTCAGTTGCCGTCACACACCTCCCTGCAACTGTGTCACTACAATTCTGGTCTGCTATTGGTCGGCGTCTCCTCACGGAGATGGTTGTCTGCTTTTGGTCAGCCTCAGTCGTTTCAAAATGGCAGAACAGTAAAGCTTTGTTCAACTGTGAGTGGTTACAAAACCATATTTACAGTGCATTTTACTGCTTAATTCAAACTTGAAAGGGTTAGCCATGGGTCCCAAGATTGATAGTCAGTAAGAAGATGATTTATATGGAAACGATGTTGGAGATAACTCTTACTAGGGAATATGGGCATAACAAGCGCCATTTAAAGGTAAATAAATCCTTTCTATATTTTTTTATTTATGATGTTTTCTGATTGTATGCATGTATATTATACATACGGAGCGCTTACCATACTATTTTGGTACCAATTTTTAATATGTATGTACAATTTTGATGTTTTTACCCGGGGTTCTAAAAGCATTAGCTACCTGTATTTAACATAGGTTTGGATTGCCCATCATACGGTGAATTCGCCTTACGAGCCCAACCGCGGCACAGATTAATCTCATAAAATGGGGGTGTAGTGGGTGTGAGAACCACTACAGCGGCTGCGAAGGCGGGAGAAGGCACCCCCACAGCCATGTGGGCTAAACCTGGGAAGGACCATGGCTATGGGAGTAAACCCCGAATGAAAAATTCGTGCTACGAGGACTCACATATGGGCAGGTTTCCAGCAGACTGGGTCTCTGGCAGGCTGAATCTCTGGCAGTCCCTTGCAATTGCACGCATCTGAAGGTCGTCTCGAGTTCCTCTCTTGCCACCGGAATATGGTGGGTGTGGGCAAGATTGTGGGGGAAGGATCTGTGCGCCCCATCCCTCACACAAATCCACTCTTTGTGCAAGCTTCAGCATCTTCCGAAAAGTCCTCTGGAGACTGGATGAAGTGACGAGGGCTGGTCAAGGATGTGACGGGCAGCTCCTAGTTAGAGTCCTGTAGAGGGGCGGAATGGGTGTGATGGTTGCTATGAAGATTGGAATGGAACAAGATCTTCCTTTGGCAGCTGCCCATGTGACTGAGCAGCCCTATTCAGGGTCTGCACTGCTCACTCCAATTTGGGGAAGGGTCTGGAAAAGTTGACCTAAAAATTGCTTGTTCGTCATTCCTGGGTGGCCAAACGCAGCCACCAAGGCATCCCTTACTGCGGTCGACAATAAAGGAAAACTCATGAATATGAATCTGGCTACCTGGAATTTCTGCACCTTCCTCGACACTCAGGACGGGACGAAGAGACCTCATAGACCCTCCTCAAGGCACCAGTGAGCGGCCCATGACCTGGCGTATCCTCCTGGTGAAAGGCCGATTTGCTACGCTACTCAGCGCGTATGCCCCCACCCTGGATGCTGACAGTAACATCAAAGATGCCTTCTATGAGACTCTTGTGGCTGCTTTATCCAGAGTCTCTAAGTCTGATAAGCTAGTTCTCATGGGGTATTTCAATGCCCGATTTGGCACGGATGCCAAGCTCTGGACTAAGATAATCGGAACTCGCAGATCTGGAAAAATAAACAACAACAGCATTCTACTCCTCTCCTGTGCTCTGAGCAGCAACTTTTCATTACCAACACAATTTTCCAGTTGAAAAAGAAATACATAACATCTTGGATGCACTCATGATCCAAACATTGGCACCTGCTGGACTACATAATCACTTGGCAACAAGATCAACAAGACATATGCATAACTAGGGCCTTGCATGGGGCTGAATGCTGGACTGATCACCAGTTGATCAGATCCAAGCTGAGGACGATGATCCGATCCCCTCACAAGAAACTACAGCCAAGAAAGCGACTGAACTGCAGGGCAGTGGAATCTCCGGATTGTACATCTCACTACTGCAGCAAGCTGGCGATGGGGCTTTCCATCTTGGAGGACGATGGCACCACTTGTGACCTGGAATGTGAGTGAGTGAGCAAAACTAAGGTCAACATTACATCAAGCTGCCTCTGCTTTGCTCAGAAGCAAAATCAAGACTGGTTTGACAACAGCTCAGTAGAAATACAGGAGAGGCTGGACACCAAGACACCCTTCTCTCCAACCCTCCCTCTCTATCACTCCTCCACTATTTTAAAACAATCAGAACTGAGGCACAGAAACAACTGCAGATCGTGGAAAATGAGTGGTGGCTCAAAAAAGCCCAGGAGATCCAGGGATATGCAGATGCAAATAACATATGCATTCTACACTGCTGCAAAAGTCAACCATGGCCCACAAAAGCAAAGCATTGCTCCAGTAAGATCTGCAGACGGACTAGTTTTAATCGAGGATAAACCACTAATTCTCAAGTGCTCGGCTGAGCACTTTGACTCACTACGCAATACAATAAACCCCTCTGATCCATCAGTGCTCAGTACACTCCCAGATCTCCCCCAATCTCCCTCCCTCGATGATCCTCCCATGTTCAGTGAGGTCCTTGCTGCTATCAGGAGCCTCAAAAACAGCAAGAGCCCTGGCCCCGATTCTGGGTTAGATACTAAAGAAAGGAGGCTACCTTCTGAAGCGGAAACTGTTTGACCTTTTATTAACCATCTGGCACAGTAAGTTCCTGCCTCGGGAATGGAAAGACAGCAACATCATCACTATCTACAAGAAGAAAGGAGATAAACTATCTTCAGGTAATAGTCGTGGCATCTCCCTTCTCTCAGTGGCCGGCAAGGTACTTGCGAAAATTATGTTGTCTCGCCTAACAATTCTGGTCATCATATGGTCTTGATGGTCGGGGGCTTGAACCCACAGCCTCTCAGCTGGGAGACGACCACTCTGCCACCATGCCACCCGAGCCACGCATTCTGCACTAAACACCATGCCATCAGTCTACCGCTCATTTGGTCTGGTGATCAACACCCAGAAAACAAAGGTTCTTATCCAGGAGAGGTCCACATCCCCATTCACCCACAGTCTTAACTGTCAATGGCACACCCCTCAAGGTCGTTGAACAGTTTTGTTACCTCGGCAGTGTTTTGACCCCAACATGTCAGATCGATGTTGACATCCAGGCTTGTATCAACTCAGCCTCCTCTCCCTTGGGTGTTTGAAAATAGCAACCTTCAAACCTCAACGAAAGTGTCAGTCTACAGGGCGATGTGTGTTTAAACTTTACTCTGTGGGACAGAAGCCTGGACAATATACCATAGTCACATCCGCTGCTTTGATGCATTTAACATCAGGTGCCTCCAACGCATCCTTGGAATCACATGGCAGGACCGTGTTCCTCATACAGACATATTACAGCGCACTGAGTACATAAGCATTGAGGCAATCCTGGCACAGAGACAACTCCGGTGGATTGGCCACACCATCCGGATGCCAGGACATTGACTGCCTTGTCAGGTGTTCTATGGTCAGCTCCTGTCAGCCAGCAGAAAGCCTGGAGGACAAGAGCTACAGTATAAAGACCAACTGAAAGGGACACTAAATAGGTGCAATATCAAAGCCAAGGAGCTTGAGGTAGCTGCGCTGTGGCGCTAGCTGTGCCATGATGGGGTCATGTACCTGGAGGAGTGTCGAAATATAAACCAGAGGGATTAGTGGAGGCGAAGACACCACCCTACAGTTCCACAATCACCACAGCCCCCTGACCCAGACCTCAGATGTCCCTACTGTGGCAGGACGTGTGGCTCCAGGATCGGGCTTCATAGTCGCATAGCATGGCATCGTTGCCAGCAACGATAGCCACCAGCCAGATCAACAAAATGGAAGCTACGTCATCTTTGACCACAAAGGACCACCACCATACAGTGGGCCCCTGTGTTACGAGATTAATCCGTTCCACGGTTGGGCTTGTAAAACGAATTCACCGTATGAAGGGCAATCCAAACCTATGTTAAATAGCTAATGCGTTTTGAACCCCAGGTAAAAAAATCAAAATTGTACATACATATTAAAAATTGGTACTAAAATAGTATAGTAAGTGCAACAGATATATAATATACAAGTGTACAATCAGAAAGCATCATAAATAAAAAATATTGAAAGGTTTTATTTACCTATGAGTGGCGCTTGTTATGCCCATATTTCCTCGTAAGGGTAGCATAGGCTTGATTATCTCCAGCTTCATTTCCATATAAATCATCTTCTTACTTCTCTCTTTAACATCACTCGCAAAGTGCCCCACCAAAGTTCGAACAGCCAGTCGCTGCTCCTCAGCACAGGCCTCCCCCTCAAAGTTCCAGCTGGACTGAGAAAGGCCCGAGCAGCATGAGGGTTTGTTTTGAAGGATTCTGCGGGCGGTTTCACTTTAATTAGGCAAAACATTTTGGTGGAGAAACGGCACTAACTCAGTTTATAAGGGGAGATACACTAAGACACTATCAAAGTATTGATTTTGTGTATGAACTGCTATTTTACTCGGCACCAGAAGGCCCTCTTCAAAAGTAAACTGGCTTCAAGGGATAGTGTGTAAGATTTAGACTGTTTTTCATTACAGGCAGTAGGGGGTGCTGCAGGTGCTGCATTTACCATTGTCCACAGATATAACAAACATGGCCGCCTTCGGAGAAGTGCCAACCCCCAGGTAAAATATTTTAACGATGACTCGCCCTTTGATTATATTTAAAACTTTAATTTAAAAATTTAATTGAAAAATTTAATACTATTGGTCATGAAGAACACATTCATGAGCAAGTTTTTTTAAATATACAGTCATTTAATCTATTAATTTTTAATGAAAAATTGTCTAAATCTTACACACTGTCCCATTAATGTTAACCCAGTTTATTTCTTGCACTGGTTGCAATATCGACTACAATTTTAAATAGCAATGGCATTCACACGGGGTGGTGTTTACATTTCGTTTGTTCAGTTCATGGTTCCAAATTTTGAACATAGTTTATTGTTCCAAAAACAAAATAGATCATTCTGTTGATGTGGGCCATTACTCTCAAAATACTAACATTTCCCCAGAGTTGTCACCAATTGAATCCACTCCAGTAAATAGCTGCAGGTTTCACTCTACAAGCTCATAGGGAAAAATCTGCTGGAACGCACATTTTCTTAGAAGGATTAAAAAAAAAAAAAAAGATTGCTTGAGGAACCACAAAATCGAAAGCAGGAACTAGGCTGAGGTAGGAAATGAAGTGTCACACACTTTACCAAAGCCCTTTCTCTTACAAACGACATCTGTCTACACCTAAATCACCACCAACATGCCACTCTTATTTAGACCTACCAGGAATTAACATCAACTTATCTTACCATTTGTCACCAACCAAAACAAATTTACTGAAGGAGGAAACCGCCACTGGTTGTTGTTTTCCCCTTCGAGACACTATCATGCTCTACATTTTGATGGTGCATATGGATACGTCAAACTGGGTGGCTTGGGTTGCCAAATAAAGTCCTTGTCAACTGCCAAATGAGGGCTCATTTCCCATATGTGGAGCTGTTTTTTCTCCTGGAAGTCTGATAAAAACTCTTCAACAACAATAAAAGATGCAATTCTTGATTTCTTCACAGACACTAGATAGAACAATTGCACTAAAATGTTACTCAGGCAGAATCACAGACACAAGAATCTTACCCATTGGTGGCCAAACTCAATACATCAACATCCCCCAAAAAGTATTTTAACCTGCATTGATGGGGTGTTAATTTATACCCTGCATACAAATACAGTCAAAACCAGCACTAAGCAGAGACCTTTATTCTATTTATCAACTCTTTTGTCGTTCAGGTAACACTGTCCATGGACTCTGGTCAAGGCCATCAAACAAACAAGCACACTCAGTCTGCATGCATGGAACTGCGTTTCCCGGAGAAGTAATTTTGACACGGTGGATGCGGATACATTGATTCAAATCAATCCCAAGATCTAAGAAGGTTACACACTGACTAATCTCATTTAAAAAGAAAAAAAAAAAAAACTTTTATCTAGTGTAGTAGTGTTGTCAAAGTGATGGTGACAAATCATAAGGCAGTTCAGATGCAGTGATGACATAATACCATTTTTCTGGTCCGCCTTTCGACCCACCCCAAGACAGTGTTATAAAAAAACCCACATGGCAATGCATCATCACTCTCACTTGAGCTCATGCTTTTCAATGACACATACGCATTCACATTTGCACAAGTACACTGGTTGATGGTGTCTGTTTAACACCTGTGGAAAAGCCTTTTATTCTGTTGGACCGTCACCTTATTACTATTGTTGTGAATATGATCATAAGCATCGCTCTAATATGGGCAGTGATGGTGGGGTTCTGCTGCATCCTTTGGCTTGCTGTGGGGACACGACGCAGGTAAGAGCATAAATATTTATAAAGTATGAATAGAATGTTTTAAAAATATAGAGAGAACTGAATGTGCATAAATACTCATACTTTATCCATCTGTGCTTGATCTTTTGCTGTTAAAATAGCAATTCTTGTGCACCATTTGAATGCAACAAACTTTCTCATAAGGAGGGACTAAGTCGTGCCATGGATCACGTGAAAATAAAAACCTTGCAGGAAACTGATGACACCCCCTCACCCCCCCTATTGAGAATTCCACAGAGTAATATAAATATTCCAGAAACTGCATTTCCAAAACAATTTCATAGCATTTTCAAGTTATTTTACAAAATAACCTTTAAAAAAAAGAGTATAACAGATTGAATTGCCCTACCAAGTTTTAATAACATTTTTTTAGGAAGGCGAGTAAACTTAAAATATTTATTAAGAATTATAATAAAAATATTTTTGGGTGCTGATTCTGAATCTGCTCTCATTTTTTTCTCCAGCACATCAGGTTTCCATTCTACCACTAGTAATGCTACTAGTAATGTTGGTAATAATTATATTAGGTAAAAATTTTGATGAAATAAGAATTACATTCTAATATTTACAATAAATTACAATTATTTAAAGAAAAAACGTAAGGCAGGGATGTCGTGGACCGGGGGCCCACGTGCGGACCCCTGTGTTACGACATTAATCTGTTCCGTGATTGGGGTTGTTAGGCGAATTCGTCGTATGACGGGCAATCCAAACCTATGTTAAGTAGCTAATGTATTAATGCATTTAGAACCCCAGGTAAAAACATCATAATTGTACATACATATTAAAAATTGGTGCCAAAATAGTATAGTAAGTGCCACGTATATACTGTTTAATATACATGTATACAATCAGAAAACATCAAATAAAATATATAGAAAGGATTTATTTACCTTTGAGTGGCGCTTGTTATGCCCATATTCCCTAGTAAGGGTAGGCTAGCTTCGTATTTCTTGATTATCTCCAGCTTCGTTTCCATATAAATCATCTTCTTACATCTCTCTTTAACATCACTAGCAATCTTGGGACTCATGGCTAACCCTTTTAACTTTGAATTAAGCAGTAAAATTCACTATAATTATAGTTTTATAACCACTCACAATCGAACAAAGCTTTACCATTCCGCCATTTTGAAATCAGTGAGGCTGACCAATAGCAGACCACCATGTATCTGAGGAGACGCCGACCAATAGCAGACCAGAATTGTAGTAACTCATTGCAGGGAGGCAAATGTGACGGCAACTGAAAGTAAGTTTAATTACCTAAAAACGCATGCAAATGGAGACGAAACAACACAAATACAGCCAAGCCCCTAGGGTCATGATAGTTGTTTTTGTCACAAAATTGAAAATACCATGAAGTACGTAATCTACCTGCTCCCAGAGGCTAGGGCATTTGTGTCAACAGTTGCGGGCTTCTGTGCATGTGCAGATGGATATGTGAGAGGCCCGTCTAATTTAATAGACAGCTGTTATAGTCAACCGAGTCATAAGATTGCCATCTAGTGCCCTCACGTTGAATGTGACGTGAGTGGATGCTCACTGCAGGAAGGCGGTGCAATGCTCTACAAGCAAACTATAGGGTATTGGCTTTGGCTAGAGGCGTAGCGTAGCTTTTAGCTAACCTGTCCCGACTTGGCCATATTCCTGACTGGGCTACTAGGGGCGTGAGCTAACCCTGGTGAATATTTCTGCTGGGAATGCCTTTTGTTTGCAAAGGAGCAATTTGGCGTTTGGAGCTACACTGGATTTGCAAACTTCTACTGTTTAACCAAGGTTGCAACGAGACACTGGCCGAACGGCCGGACACACGCGCTATGGTGCTTTTAAAAACTTATTGGGGCTCCCAAATGGATATGCAATATTGTACATCTCAGTTCGAAGGTAAAGAGAGCGCCTCAATGTGCTACGGTGCTTTTAAAAAACTTTTGGGAACACCCTAGTAGCTACACTGTACATCTCAGTGTAAAGACAAAGCTTGAGGGTGAAGAGGTCAAGAAAAATCGGGAGTGATTGATTGATTGAAAGACTGATTGATTGTGACAGTTGTTTGTTTTGGTGAGTGCAAGCTTTTTTTTATTGTCTCATTTTTAATATGTTTGTGTCATTTTATTTTGTTCATATTCAATTAAGAGTAAAGAAATAAAATTATGTTCTAATATCAAACTGCGATTTGTAATTTTGACCATAACATTTCGTGGATATTTTAAATAATATATATATATATTTTTTAAGTTTTGACAGCATCATGAATACAGTTTTAATGACTGATTAAAACTGCGGGTTTATTGACATTTAAAAACTCTGGAAAATAGCCTGTGTAGCCCAGTAATACTGTATATACGTGTTCGCATGGGGGCTATTTATTCGAGAGTCTGACAACACGCCTTCTGTGATGTCAGATTCTCGATTCAATACCCCTCTTGCGCACACATACGCATTACTGGGCTACACAAGCTATTTTCGGGAGCTTTTAAACGTCAATAAACCTGCATCAGCCACTAAAACTTGTCATTATACATGATGCTGTCAAAACTTAAATTAATAAGAATTTAAAATAAATATTGAAATGTTATGAATTCCAAATTACAAATCGCAGTTTAATACAAGAAGAACATAATTTTATTATTTTAATATTACTGTAATTGAATATGAATGAAATAAAATAACACACAAATATTAAAAATGAAACAATAAATAAAGAAAAGGCTTGCATTCAACAAAACAAACGGCGGTCACAATTGATCGGTCTTTTCAATACCTTTCGATTTTTCTTGACCTCTTACTGGTCTCTTTCTCCTCACACAGAGATGTACATTGTACCCCCTCAGGTGTAAAAGCACCATAGCTCATTGAGAAGTTATCTTTACCTTCAAATTGAGATGTACAATAATGTATATCCACTCGAGTGTCCCAAAAAGTTTTTAAAAGCACCGTAGCGTGTGTGTCCGGCCATGCTTTGGTGTCTCGTTGCTACCTTACTTAATTAAAAGTTTGCAAATCCAGTGTAGCTCCAAACACCAAATCGATCCTTTGCAAACAAAAAGCATTCCCAGCAGAACTATTTGTCAGGGTTCGCTGAGGTAGAAAGATGGCAGTCTAGCTCATGCCCCTGGTAGCCCAGTCAGAGAAATGGCCAAGTCGGGACAGGTTAGCTAATGGCTACGCTACGCCTTTAATGCATTCAGTCAAATCCAACACCGTGTAGCTTGGCTGTTGTGCATTACACAGCAATATATATATATTTACTAAAAATACTTAGTAAAAATGAATTTCAAATGAAATTGACTTTTATTGTAGTTATTGTAATTATTATAGTTTATAGTTAATGAAAAGGATGTCAGGTTATAATGACGACCCACCACTGATTTTCTGCGTGTTCATTTTATATTAAATTGTGAAAGTATTCATGACTCTTCAATAACGCAATCAATTCAACCAGTTTCATATATTTTTTAAAATGTAATCATTTTTAAACTTGTCAAAAAGTATACCGTATATCAAATTTTTCACATCACAAACTTTTATACAAGATCTTATTCAATTTAGACCTTTATTTTTAAATGTATTTTTAATCATATATTTTTAAAACACTTTTTAAGCACAGCCATTGATTCACATCTTTTCAGTTCTATTTCATAGTTGTTCCATAAACTGACTCCTTGAACACACATTTGCTTGTGCGAAAAACCAGCAGATAAGCCGCACTGCACTATAAGCCACAGGGCTCAAATCATGATGAAAAAGTCGCGGCTTATAGTCCGAATAATACGGTACTTATTAAATTGAATCCGTTGGTGAATAAAAAGAGCACTTTCGTTTGGCTTAAGTGATGTTTTTGTTTGGTTTGTTTTGTTTCCGCAACATTTGGAGTGAAAATTTGCTTTCTAAAAGGGTCCCTGACGTTTGAGAACCCCCTCTAAACAACACATTAGGAAACATCCAGAAGGAGGTTCACAGTATGACAGAGAAAATGTCTGCACAAGTATAGTCATACAGTATAATATTTTCAACAGGTTATTATTCGTTGAACCTAATTAAATAACACGAACTACAGTATTGCCTCATGACCCCAAATCAGGCAAGTGATTTTGAAACGATTAGGTGGATAATGTTTGCTTCGCTTCAATGTGCACAGGCAGCATGGGGAGCCAGCAGTTGAAAATGGGTTAATACCCTATCTTGGTTGTGCTCTGCAATTTGGGGCCAACCCCCTCCAGTTCCTCCATAGCCGTCAGAAGAAGTACGGCCACATTTTTACCTGCAAGATTGCGGGCCAGTACATTCACTTCCTGTGTGATCCATTCTCTTACCACTCAGTCATCAGACAAGGGAGACACTTGGACTGGAGGAAATTCCACTTTGCTACATCAGTAAAGGTACTTTTTGAGTAATTTATTTGAATGTTTTCTGATTTGTACTGTATTTATTGATGATTTTTCCTAACTCATCAGGCATTTGGGCATGACAGCTTTGACCCTCGGCATGGCCACACCACAGAAAATCTCCACCAGACTTTTTTAAAGACTTTGCAAGGTGAAGCATTGCCCTCTCTGATTGACAGCATGATGGAGCATCTCCAAGATGTAATGTTGAAGTCCAACACACTCAGTCCCAGCAAGGATCATTGGGAAGTGGATGGTATTTTTGCTTTTTGCTACAAGGTAAGCAAATAGTGTGGCGTTTGTAGTGCAGACCGAGCAGAGTTGATAAAAGTGATTAGATTCCCATTGAATTGTGTTTTCCAGGTGATGTTTGAGTCCGGCTATCTGACCTTGTTTGGTAAAGACCTTGGTGAGGATAAGGACCAGGCCCGCCAGGTGGCTCAGAAAGCCTTGGTCCTGAATGCTTTAGAGAATTTCAAGGAGTTTGACAAGATCTTCCCAGCTTTGGTGGCCGGGCTGCCTATCCATGTCTTTAAGAGCGCCTACAGTGCCAGAGAGGTTCGAGGCACAAAGAAACTTTATGGATGAAATGATGTCTCTTTGCTATTTGATTGAAATGTTTGGATTTATTTTGGCTTCTCTGTGCCTTTATCTTTTACATGTGTAGAATCTGGCAAAAACAATGCATGCTGAAAACTTGTCCAAGAGGGAGAATGTTTCAGATCTGATTTCCATGAGGATGATCCTTAACGATTCCTTATCCACCTTTAATGATGTAAGCAAGGCCAGAACTCATGTTGCGCTGCTCTGGGCTTCACAGGCTAATACTTTGCCTGCAACCTTCTGGAGTCTTTTTTACATGATAAGGTATGATCATTTCAATTGGTACAGCGATCCCTCACTACTTCTCGCATCTTCTATTGCACCCCCAGTGCATCGCAGATTTTTTTTTGGGGGGGTGGGGGCTATATTGAAGAGAGACGCGTTGAGAAGGTTCTCTGCATGTCAGACAAAGTTGACTATAAATGCCCTTGCCACGGGCACTCCTCGGACATTCAACTACTGCAGTACACATATTTACTCAAATGTTAAATTATTTAACCTTATACAGAAAATGTAGTGTTATTCTATCCCTTCCCATCCATTTAGCTGTAGTCTCACGGAGAGTTATATTAGTGGAGGCTGTGAGTCTAATTAAAGTGAAGCTTTTAACTGACCAAACTTGACGTCAATCAGAGTTTACACTTGAAATTCCAATTTATTAAAAAAGAAATCTAGGTAAGAGATTTACAATGCTCCGGTGAAGCATCTTTCCTCCTCTCCCTTGCATCTATCTAACAGCGTGTGCATTTCATGAGGTAGACCAGCACTCCTCTCTTCTCCAGGAAAGAAATCAATAGAGCACATCAGTATAATTGCATTGAAAGATGCTTCTCCTTCATCCAATTTGGTGAATGTAGCATATGATCGTGACTGACCAAATTGCTTATATATCTGTTCGTAGAAGTCCAGATGCAATGAAAGCTGCTCGCGATGAAGTGAGAAGAATACTGGAGGCATCAGGTCAAACCATTAACCCAAGTGACCCCACATTAAACTTGAAAAGGGAGCAGCTCGACAAAATGCCTGTTTTGGGTAAGTCTATTACAGTACGAAGGTTAATCATTATACATCCATCCATCCATTTTCTACCACTAATTCTGGGTATGGTTGTGGAGGCAGCAGCTTCTTGACTCTAGACTCTAGAGTCATCCCCGGGGCCTTTCCCTAGTGGGAGTAGTGTGCAAATCATCACCTGGGCAGAGTCCAGGAGGCATCCTAACCAGATGCTCAAGCCACCTCAGCTGGCCCCTCTGAACGCAGAGTCTCTCCTGGATAACTGAGCTTGTCAACCTATCTTTAAGGGGAACCCCAGCCCTGCGGAGAAACCCATTTTATTCCCTTGTATCCGGGATCTCGTCATTTCGATAGATCGATCGGGAAATCAAGAGCTTTGCCGGTACAGAGTCTGCATTACAGCAGACGCTGCACCAATTTGCCTGTCGAGCTCCCGATCCATTCTGCCTTCACTCATGAACAAGATCCTGAGATACTTAAACTCTTCCATTTGGGGCAGGACCTCCTCCCTGACCTAAAGAGGGCACTCCGCCCTTTTCTGATTGAATAGCAAGGTGTCAGATTTGGAGGTGCTGATCTTTATTTCAATCACTTCACACTCAGCTGCGAAGCAATCCAGTGAGAGTTTAAGATCACGTCCTAAAGAAGCAAACAGTACCACATTATCTGCAAAAAGCAGAGATCCAGTGATGACAACATCAAACCAGACCCCCTCAACGCTTCGGTTTTGCCTAGAGATTCTGTCCATAACGGTAATGAACAGAAATGGTGACAAAGGGCAGCCTCGTAGTCCAACTGAAAATAAATTTGACTTGCTGCAGGCATTGCGGACCAAACTTTGAGAAAGGTGTTACAGGGACCGAACATCAGGGCATTCGGCACTCCATACACCCAAAGCACTCCTTACAGAACTCAGAGAGCTACACGATCAAACGCCTTCTCCAAGTCCAGTAAAAAAATTTAGACAGGTCAGATGAACTTTTTTGCACCTTTGAGGAGCCTACTGTGGGGGTAGAGTTGGTCTACTCTTCCACGGCCAGGACAAAAACCGCACTGCTCCTCCTCGACTTCCTGATGGACCCTTCTTCCCAGCACCTCTGAATAGACCTTAACAGGGAGGCAGAGGCTTTTGATCCCTCTACTGCTAAACTGGAACATACCCTCTGATTCCTCTTTTAAAAAGTAGGACCACCACCACAGTCGACCAATCCAAGGCTACTCACCCTGATGCCATGCAATGTTGTAGTGTTGTGTAACCAGCACAGCCCTGCAGTACACAAACCAGTGCCTTTAAGAACTTCGGGTAGATTTTATCCACCCTAAGGGCGTTGCTACCAAGGAGTTTCTTGATTACCTTTATGATTTCAGCCCCAGATATAGGAGAGCCCACCTCAGAGTCTCCAGACCCTGCTCCTTATAAGAAGAAATGTTAGGTAATTGAGGAGGTTTTCAAAGTATTCCCCTCATCGTCTCATGATGTCCTGAGGTCAGCAGCCCTCTGTCTTCTCTGTGCAGAAGGTTTATGGTGCACTGCTCCCCCCTCCTGAGATGTCAGAAGCTTGAACTGAATTTCCTTAAACCCGTCCAGGAGTCATTTTCCGTGGTCTCACCGAACCCCTCTCACACCTGAGTTTTTGCCTCAGCCACTGCGGATGTCAAACTCTGCTTAGCCAGTCAGCACCTGTCAGCTGCCTCTGGAGTCCCACTGGCCAAAAAGGAACAATAGGATTCCTTATTCAGCTTGACAGCATCCCTTACCAGTGAGTTTGTTGCTGCCACAACAGGCACAGACCACCTTAGCCACCTTGACAATGGAGGCGCGGAACATGGCCCACTTGGACATGGCCTCTCCCGGGACGTTGGAGAAATATTGCCGGGCGTGGGAGTTGAAACCCTCATTGCCCAACCAGGCATAATGGGTGCAGGCTTGGCCACCAGCCACTCGCCATCAAGCCCCACCCCCAGGCCTGGCTCTGAAGGGGGTCCCAGTGACCTGCCTTTGGGCAAGGGAAAAACCTGTACAATTTTTTAAATCATCATACAACAGTTGAACAAATCAGACTCATTCAAGGAAATGGTTGCAATACTTGTATATTTTCATGTTCATTTTATATTGACATATCTCCCATTCACAGATAGCATCATAAAAGAAGCCATGCGTCTATCCAGTGCATCCATGAATGTGCGTATTGCCAAAGAGGACTTTTTACTTCACCTTGACAACCAAGAGGCATATCATATTAGGAAAGATGATGTCTTAGCCCTGTACCCCCCCATGCTGCACTATGATCCAGAAATTTACGAAGACCCCTATGTAAGAAGTGTACAAACTTGATCTAGGACCATGATCTGCATTAACTACAGCAAGTTTATTAACTGCTATTTCTGTCTTCTTGAACTTGCAGGAATATAAATATGACCGATTTTTGGATGAAACCGGTCAGGAGAAGACCACATTCTATCGCAATGGCAGGAGATTACGATACTTCTATATGCCCTTTGGTTCTGGGGTGACCAAATGCCCTGGCAGATTTTTTGCTGTGTATGAAATCAAGCAGTTTTTGACTTTGGTTTTGTCTTACTTTGAAATGGAACTTCTGGACCCTGCAATCAAAGTCCCCCCTCTAGACCAAACACGTGCTGGTTTAGGAATCCTTCAACCAACATATGATATCGATTTTAGATACAAATTGAAATCTAACTTTTAATTGTTTTGTTCTTGAGAAAAAATAACTATGTTTAGGGATGGGTGAGTACCAATACCAGGTTCAGGTAGTGGGCTGGGTGCCAGTACCAGTATCGGCCCTCTGGTGGCCGTTTTACAATGGGGACCTTAAAGCATGCATTTCTGACAGATGCCCATTTAAATTCAATTTCTTTAACAAAATGTTTAGAAATTAGTGTTGCAACGGCTCATCTTAAAATGGTTTGGGAATTGTTCAGAGAAGAAAATGTGTGTGTTCACATGAAAGCCGCATTTTCAAGCCACATTACATATCTGCTTAAGTCATGTCAAGCAAAAGAGGTAAGAAATTCACCTGGAGGATGTAAGTCAAAGGTATAAGCATATATACATGTGACAATAATCCTCTACAATCTACTAAGCGCATCTTGGTGAAATAAGTCACGTAGGTACTTCAAACTGTGAAGTATATATTTATTAGAGTTGTGCCGAGTGGCTTGGTGGAAGAGTGGTTCGCATATCAGCCTCTCAGTTCCGAGGGCCTGGGATCCATGGGTAGAATCAAAATGAGGCCTTTGATTCTCTCTGTCCGGTGTGAACTTTGTATGTTCTCCCTGTGCCTGTGTATGGTGTATCCAAGCAGTTCGCTTTCCTCCCACATTACACAAACATGCATGGAAGGTTTATTGAACCCTCCAAATTGTACCCAAGTGTGTGCAGTCTTGTCCAACCTGTTCAGTGTATCCCCCGCCTTCTGTCCAAAGACAGCTGGAATAGGCACCAGCATGGCAGCGACTATAGAGAGGATAAGTGGCTAAAGAAAATGAACAGATGGATATAGGTGTGCCAAAAAATTGATTCACATAAGAATCGAGATTCTCATTTTTCTACAATTCAGAATCAATACAAATGTTCATTTTATAAGTAATAAAAAAAGGGCAAATCAGATTCCTGCCATCTTCCCTATAACTATGCCAGACATGAACTACTAACCCAAACCCACGTTACTCGCCACAGATACGCTGTGAAAGTAAACTTCAAAGCAGAAGAAATAATGCATTGACGTCAATGCAACAAACTTTGTAAGCTACTTATTGTGAAGTTGGTTTCAGCAGCAGTGGTTGGTCCCAGCTAATTTATCTCTGATGTGATGGTAGAGCCCTAGCTTGACTCACAATTTTTATTGCCATCTCATCACATAGGTACCAATACTGACACACCACCAGTTAAAAAAAAAAAATCATATTCAATTGCTAATTAAGGATGCCAAGAAAGTGCTATTCAATCACACTGTAGATGTACGAGACGGCACAAGTCTGCAGCATTAGTGCTAGCTGCTAACTATTTGGTGCATTCACATGCAAACTCAGAAAGAAAAAAAAAAAAGTAAATTCATGCATTAAATCAGGGAAGTGAAACTCATTTTTATAATGAGCCACATTGTAGTTATTGTTTCTGTTTGAGGGCCGTTAAGACTGTGAAGTCAAATAAACGTTTTAGTATGATCTAGTTTGGAAATCAGAGGACAGTAAAACTCTTTAGAAGGGGATGAGGTAAAAAACTTGGAAGTCATAATTAGCATTTTGCGGGCCACATGAAATGATGCGGCGGGCCAGAACAGACCCCCGAGCCTTGAGTTTGACACCTGTGCATTAAATGTTAAATACTAATATCTAACCAATATGGGCCTTATGTTTATCTATAAAAGCAGACATATATCAAAAGTAATGCTGGGGGTGAAATTACTCATCTTATCCAATGAAGTATCCATCAAGCCACTTATGTTTACTTATGTTTACAATAAGGCTTCTGTCTTCCATTCTAGTGGTATAATGACAATTAATCGAAGTTAAAAAAAGAGAATTATTATTTTAATTGTATAATTGGGAATAATTGAGAAATAATTGTCATTCAAATCCAGTGGTGGGCCCTCAGTGCCAGCAATGCTTACGGCTTCTGAGGGGCACTGCAAATTTTTCTGCCGGGAATGCCTTTAGTTTGCAAAGGATCGATTTGGAGCTACACTGGATTTGTCAATTGTTTAACCAAGGCAGCAACGAGACACCAAAGCACGGCTGGACATATGCGCTACGGTGCTTTTAAAAACTTTTGGGGACACCCAAGTGGGTATACAATATTTTACGTCCCAGTTCGAAGGTTAAGTGAACTCCTCAATGCGCTACGGTGCTTTTAAAAACTTTGGGGGACACCCGAGTGGATACACTGTACATCTCTGTGCGAAGAGAAAGAGAGAGCTCCACAATGAAAAGGGAAAGGAAGAAAAATCGGGAGATATTGAAAACACTGATCGATTGTGACCACCATTTGTTTTGGTGAGTGATAGCATTTTCTTTATTTATTGTTTCATTTTTAATATGTTTGTGTTATTTTATTTTGTTCATATTCAATTAATAGTAAAGAAATAAAATGTTCTTCTTAAACTGCGATTTGTAATTTGGACTTCATAAAATTTCGTGGATATTTATTTTAATTTATTATTTATTCTTTTAAGTTTTGACAGCATCACGTAAAATGACAAGTTTAAATTGCTGATACGGGTTTATTGATGTTTAAATGCTCCAGAAAATAGCCTCTGTAGCCCAGTAATGCGTACATGTGTGCATGAGGGGTATTTTTTTCGTGAGCCTGACATCACAGAAGGCGTTTGTATGAAAGGCACGGACCGCCACTGCTCAAATCATATATGAATTAAAAAAAAATATATTGAATACAATA
This sequence comes from Hippichthys cyanospilos, assembly GCF_059441005.1. Classification (NCBI taxonomy): domain Eukaryota; kingdom Metazoa; phylum Chordata; class Actinopteri; order Syngnathiformes; family Syngnathidae; genus Hippichthys; species Hippichthys cyanospilos. The sequence goes on from NC_142380.1 coordinate 18,996,864, forward strand.
TCGATTCTGAAGTGAATCATAGAACCAGGAATCGAAATTGAATTGTGGGACATTCAAAGATGGCAACTCTTGTTATTAATGATCAAATGATGTGCGTGGTGCCAAAAAGAAAAAGCCACAACAATCTAATGCAACGAGTGCCAAAGGCCAGCTTCAAAAAATGGAAATATCAACCAATACAAGGACATACAGTACAGTACATGCATGCAAAAGCCTGATCAGGCTTTCATTTTTAAGTTGTCCCTCACAGTGAAAGTTGCTTAGCAGCTAACTTGACTTGTCCTTGCAACTCCAGTTTTTATTATGATCTTATTCCCCATTAACCCCCCCAAAAAAAAGAAAGAAAAGAAAAAAAAATCCTTTTCAATTGCTTGCTAAGCAACTGCTTGCCAGTTACACTGTCATTGTCATTGAGTGATATGGCACAGGTCTCTGTTAGCGCAGGTCTCTGTTAGCGCTGGTCGCTAACGTGAGAATGAGAAGTATTCAAATGCATTTGGATATTTAAAACTCCAATAAAATGTCCAATAAATCATTAATCGTTCATAACACAACTGCAAATGTCTAAATGTTGGCTTTCTAACCTATGGCTTCCATCCTCCATTGTAGTGGTTCAAATGTCAATGAGTCAAATTCTTTTGTTCACGGTCAAATTCTTTTGTTCACGGTTTTGTTCAAGTATATCAGAAAGTAATCTGCCTTATACTGCTTTTTATCTTTCTTAAATTTTTAACGACTGTATTTGACAAAGTTTAATTTTTTGTGTTTCCAAGTTGATCCATAACTCAAATTTGTAATCTGATCAGAACTGTAAATTTTCTGATCCGTTGCACCACTAATAGAAATAGAAAAAGAGAAAATTGTCATTAATTTTGTGTAATCTTATTCATTCACTGCCAGCCCTGTAAAAATAGCCGTCAATGGCAGTGAATGAGTTTATATTATCACAAAATCAGTAACTTTGAAAACCTTAAGGAAATTCAATGATGAAGCAGTTTAAGCAAGACACTAATCACAGATGGATGGGTTAATCTAGTGTTAAAAAAAAAATAATCAATTCAAACCCAAAGCAAGGAAATGTTGTCATCCAAGCAGTCAACTGTATGTATCTGTATATATATATTGTGTGTATGCTGCAGCTGCGTATGCTAACAGCTAAATATTTGCTGGGTGTGCAGTATTTGTGTGTTGACTCCCTGTTTTTATTGTAAAATCATTATTGCTACATTTATGCAGGCATTAGTTTGGTGCTCATCTGTGTATTTTACATCTCATCTTTTGTGGGTAGCTAAGGGGTAGTGGGTGCATGACAGAGATCCAATGTGCACGATTTTTTTGCACCGTGCTTCTTAAGCCCAGTTAACTACAAATTTAAATTTAGTGTCGACATTTTACAATCGGAACCGTTCTGGTACAAAGTTTTAGTCCTGGACCCACTTGAGTTCCGATTTTCAGTGCCCAACCCTTGGTATTGGTCCTAGCATCGATATTGGTGACGACTTAAAAGTTGGAGGGGAAAAAAAAAGTGGTACCAAACATCCCAAACATTACATGTTTTTTCAAAATGTATATTGTGTAAATGTAAATACTAATGTTGAGGTCTTTCTGCATATGTAAAGAGAGTATTTGATTGAGCCTTGGAACGTAAATTCTCTGTTTTATATGCAGTAAATGTATTTAAGATTTAGAGCATAGTAAGCATGTGTACCTACACAGAAATGGAATTCTCTCACTGCACTAATGTGTGAAACACTGCTGTTACTACAACAACAATAAGGTACACAGTATTATGTTAAATACATTTTCATAATAAGTAATGCTTTACTTCGAATGCTTTATTCCAGGGGTGTCAAACTCATTGTTATTGTGGGCCACATTGTAGTTACAGTTTCTGTCAAGATGGCCGGTATGACCGTGAAGTCAGAGATTGGGAATAAGAAAATGCTTGCCCCCCGCCCTTTTTTTTTTTTTTTTTGTAAGTTTGTCAACTTGCAAGTTTGATATTTTAGCCAGAAGTCAAATCATCATTTCACAGGCCACATAAAATGATGTGGCTGGCCGAATCTGGCCCACGGGCCTTGAGTTTGATACCTGTGATGTATTATATGAGTAAATAGACTTTCAAATCAAGAAAATCTCTTGAAAGCAAAAATTTATGAATATGTACTCATGCTTTGAAATATGAGTGATATGACTTGAGTTTTGATTTTTTTTTTTTTTTTAATTCAAGCTTTACATCAGCTTTTTTTTTTGGACTGGTAAATGCAAACTTTAGATGTGGACACTGTGGTAGGTTGGTGTTCATTCTATTTCCCATTCTGAAATGCAAATTAAAAAACAAAATGGGGCATTTATCTTGTTTTCACTAATTGCAGTTGGTTTAACATGAAAATAAAAGCCATTTATTTTCCCTGAAAGTACAACAATGATTGGATTTTGTGTTTTTTATATTTTAGATATTTTTGTTGTTTTTCCAGTTAAATGAAGAATCCAAAAAAAATGCTGGAATATTTAAAAATCTCTCTAAAAAGAGGTAAACCGGAAGGAGTGATTTTACCCGTCCTTAGGTAGTGGATAACAAAAGCAGGTTGAGGAAGATGGTGTCCCTCAGTCAAATCTCTCACATGTGGACGTTTCCACCAATTTATTACCAATGGTGTGTAGCGTGGATCGAGCGTGAGGTGATTTTATCACAACATTTCCAGAAGGGATATTTCTGACAACAAATTAGAGGATGCTATCAACGGGCAATAAATGCTGCTCAAGCCAGTCTCCACCTGATAAAGCCAGCTGGCACCATTATTTTCATCCTAGTCATTAAGGAAAAGTTCTAAGCACATCACCTTCATGAGCTGTCTGCTATTTTATAATAGTATGCTGATTTGAAATTAACAGTTTTTTTTTTAATTCAGCTGAACACTGAAATTAATCCTTCATTCGTTTTTTTCTTTAAGTAGACTGGTTTGTTATGACAAAGAGCTTTCATTTCTAACCCATAGTGTAAAGTTGTCAGTCAAGCAATAGATTTTTATATGCTGCAAGTAACCTGAACCGCAAACTGGATGTGGTTCTTGAATCCTCGAGCAATACGGTTCTCAACATGGAGAAGTTGGAGGCTTGCATTGAAGGATTTATTGTGAATTTGGTCATTTCTGAATGGGCTTCAATTAATTAATTAATTAATTGCGCTAGTAATCAATTACAGTAATGTAATTTGATTAATGTATGTACTCCCCATTTGTAAATGAAGCATGCAATGAAGTGTCATCCACACAAACATTCAACAGATGGAGTTGGTTTGTTTACAGAAAATTTGAAATCTTTTTCTCCTTTTAATCTCGCAAATTGGTAGTCCCGTGCAAGTGCAGTATGACCGTATGGGGACCCTGACACAATGCGGTGGAGACGCATGCAGTGGGCAGGGGTATGCAGCGTTGTGGAAGAGTACTCAGTACATGGAATCCCCAAGTTAATATGGTCCTTATTTTGGATACATCCATGTTAACTTGGTTCCTGGGAAGGAACTTGACAGGGTTGCGACCGTTCCGCATTCACGTCAAATCAAATTCATACTGTATGAAGTTTTACAAAAAGTTCTACTGACTTAAAAGAACATTGAGTTTGTGTAACTTGTTCATATTTTTGAGTACAACTCATACTTTTTCAATGATTTCGACAATTTTGTATTTTAAGCAAGCTTAACTTAAAACTTTAGTAACTTTAGTTTAACCAACTTTAGTGCAACTTGATATAATTAAATAATACAAATTAATATGGACACTTCTCTCTGTTGGTTCAAAATTGCTGCACTTGTCTCCTGTTAATATGGTCATAGTGTGATCACCGTTGATGCAAAAGCACGTAACCGTTATAGATCAGCACTGTCCAAGCATAATGAGATTGTGAGCAGTCAATATTCAAATAAGAAAATATCTAAATAGGAACCAGTGGTGGGCCAGCAAGGCCTTCTAAGATGGCCTAACATAACCTCAAATCATTATCATAATTATAACTAGAAAATGCGCAATTCCTGAAGAAATTACGTGTGAAGCCGAAACCGCTGAAAGGAGATGTGTTGATTGGTGGAAAGATTTGGAATGTTTGAATGGCTTGAATCTGGGAATGTTTCTGAATATTAACAAGTTGGAACAGTTTGGATAGACCAAATAATGTAGCAGATACAAGGCAAAAACTGAAAAAAGTGGAATAGTGGGGAAATTTAGAATTGAGGGAAGAGGAAAATGGAATTCATGGAATGACAGGAATCGGGGGAATCTATTCAAGTTGGAACGGTGTAAATCGGATGAGTAAATGCGCCGATAAAAAGTTTTGGAGAGAACAGTGGGAATTAATGAGGAATTATAAGTAATATTAAAACAGTTATTTTATATACAAAACTTGACTGGGTTAATGACACCGTTGTGGTGATAGCTTTGGAGAGTGTTAGCAGTCAGAGCTGTTAACTGTCCAGTGAGTTTTACTGACTGCAATCAGGAAGCAGGTGATTCAATTAGGCTGTGGTTGTTGCCACTTCCTCCATGGGGGAGGGGCACCTTAAACTGAGTTAATGTGAACAGGTAGTCACAGAATGTTCACCTAAGGGTTGTATATTCAATGTACATGTACCTATTTATATTCATTGATATTTATTTATGAAAATATGTATATAAATAGGTTGACTTGAAAATATATTTATAAATAGGTGGATTGACTTGTTCCACAATGATGTGTTAGTTGCTGAGGCTTAGTTCAGTTTGATTTCTTTTCCCTTTTTGTTGTATTTATATTTTACTGGGGTTATACAGGGTTATTGATTCTTAAATGCTTTAAAAAATAGCCATTGTTGTACACAAGATGATGCAACGCTCAATAATGCGTACGTGCGCTTCTGTATACGATTTCTTCAGATGTCATAAATGGTATTATAAGGGCTATTTATTTGAGTCGGACAAGCAAGAGCACTCACCTGGCTTGTAGAATGGCGGATGGGAGAACTTGGGACAACTGGTATGTGCAGTGTTTGCTTCCTTTTTTAACAGCTGTTAAACCGTAGTTACTGTATCAAGATAATGATAGTGCAGCATTGACAGCTAAGGATTTAGCCATTGGATTACAACGTTGCAACTTTTTTTTTTTTGCAGGCGAGTATTGCCGCAAAGCGAGGGACACGCAGTGTAAAACACAAGAATAAAAGTTCTGTAGGAGAAAATATTGGCTCAGCTACATCCTAGAAAAATTGACAGTTCTCAGCAATGCTCTGCTTTCCGGATCCAATGTAAAGTACACAGCAAGCTCACTACCCTCCTCTCGCGCGACAGTGACTTCACAAAAGTGATCTTGACCCCCGCAACAAAACGCCTCACGTAGAGTGTAAACGACATGCTTTGTCGTGTTCGCTGTGCACGTAGCATAAGGACATCACTGAAGGCCTAAATATGAAATGCACGGACCGACATTCATATATACACTGTACTATGCATGTACTGTATGTGTGTGTGTGTGTGTATTCTAACAATAATTCAGTAATACTTTATATTAAAACAAAAGGGCCACTCCGCGGGTTCAAATAATTTCTAAAAAAATGAAGGGCCTCTCAGTAATACTACTACTACTACTACTAATAATAATTTCTACACCTCCAAAAAAGGCACCTCGCAGTGGTCTCTGCTCGTGCCCTAATGTTAACAATTTCTACAAAACCAATAAACTTTGCCGAAGTCACTGCACTGGCCCTATTAAGATTGACATTCTAAAAAAACCAATAGGGATCTTGGAGCGGTCACTCCATGGGCCATCTTGTCTTATGATTGGGTATGAATTTTGGGTCACTGAGTCCTGTTTGAAAATGGCATGGGAATGCATCCTCAGCTTTTATTTGAAAGACAAAAGACTGTCTGGATTTCATAGCAACACATAGGACGAACGTCACATGGTTTGTTGAGTTTCAAACAATATTGCACAATCATGAGCTTACATGTGGTTTCGAAGTGAATAATCAGCTCTTTGAGGGCAACCATATTTCAATAAGGCACGCAAGAAAAAAAAATATTTGCCTGATGGTATTAGACAGGGATTGCAAAGGATTGACTGTTTGGGTTGGTTGTAATTCAAACAAACGCAATCATCCACATTTAATATTGCACTGAAACATAAAATTACGGTTACTGCCTTTAGGGAGTGCTGGAATTCATTTTCTGATGGCAGTTGTTCCAGAAGTTCAGCAGTCTGTTGTCTTTATTGGCACAGAAGTCTGTGAAGTCTTTTAGCAGGCGGTCAGCCAGCCTCTCGTCACCCAGAACACCAGTTCTCCATGCTTTTGTCAACATTGTGTTGTAGGCCCAATAGAAACCAATTCGATCGTCAACACTGACTGAGCCCTGGCTGTTGGACGTAGTGGAGTTCCTGCGTCGTCTTTGTTGCCCACTGGTATACTTTCGTTTGGAGTATGGCAGTTGGAGCAGAACGGTGCCTAAAAGAAAATGGACAGAATGAAGCATCACCGTTACAAGAAAATACTTCCATTCTATAGAACCTTTGGAACCAACCTGTAACATGAATATATTGGATCCTGTTCTCTGACGGATAATTAAAAGTTGAAGCAGAAAACCTGTCCAGCACGAACCCAAATCTGGAAAAATATTTATGTCGGAATGTTACGCATTTGATTACGAAGACTGCTCTTGTAAGGTTTGACATCCTCATCATTATTACTGTGGTGTGTGTGATGAAAGTAATGTGTTTTATTGACAGTAAAATGTAAAAAGAAACAAATTATGTCAACTTGCATCATAATGTTATCTGTAGATCGCTGTTTTGATTGGAATAAAGAAACTCAACATAACTCTTGTGAGCTAATGCATGTAAATGGAGTTACTCAGAACAAAGCAACATTGTCAACAAGATTTTAAGCTTTTAAAAGCTGAGGAAAAAATGAAACAGGTAAAAATGGTGATTTGACCTCAAGCCTAAAATCATCTTTGAAGATTCTATCAAGCTAACGTTTCATCCCTTGAGGCGTCGTCTAGTTAAAGTTTGTAATTGATGGCGGTTTATAATTGATATTTGTGCTTGGTGTGTGTGTGCATGTGTGTAAACATGTGTCCTTAGTTTTTGCACCATGGGGGGGGGGTTAAATTCTGGGTTTTATTTGTGGGGACCTCTTGCATTTGTGGGGGCCATTTTGGTGGACCCCACAAGTTCAGACTTTTTTTTGGGTCACCACCTGCTTTCAGAGGTAAAAGTAGTAATGATGAAATGTTTCACTGGATTGATTGATTGATTGATTAGGCTATCTGCTGTGATGGTTAAGGTTAGGGACTAGGAATAGAAAGCTATACAACAGAAAGACTTCTTTGTGTGTGTGTGAGCATGTGAAATGGGAAAAGAAGGACAAATTAAGCCTTTGAAAGAAATATTTGCAGTGGTGCCTTAACACACACATCATAATTCTGAAACCACAACCATGAACAAAAAGGTTAGTTTTTTCATTCAGCTCAATGTTTACCAATGAAGCACCTTGCAGACATCTGCTTGCTAAAGTTTGCTAAAACGTAAAAATGCAACCTGTGTTGAATTCAACCAGCCAATTATGTGATTTTAGATTGAAGACACGTAATGAAAGTTCACATTTCTCGTGAAGCCCTTTAAAACTGCAATGGATGTTTACAGACTAGGCAAAGGTTGCAGGCCTATTCTTCTGCATTGTTGGAATTTTTCACATTGAATAATATTGCTGTTTTAAGATATAAGATGTGAACAGCATTTGCAAGGATCGTTCAGTCAATACACCCATGGAAAAAGAAAAACCTGAACAGTATGGCCTCTTGAAAGAGCTGCATTCTGTCCCAGTAGGTCTCTGGCTCGAAACCTGTTTGATAAACACAATATAAATGTAGAAATTTTATGGAGAGGGTAATAGCTGTCATTTATTGCGATTGTGTACCTTCAAAAATGTTTTCGCTATCGTTCTTGATCAGACAGTGAATATTGAGGCAAATGAAGACTTGAGCTCTCAGAGGATCTCCATATAGGTGTGATGTCAGCGCGAACGGTCCCTCCAACACAGGCACTAATAAGAAACCACAAGATGCCGCTTTCCGGTGCCAACCTTGAACCTAATAAAAAGATCAAAACAGACTTGAAAGATGATAGTGAAACCTTTACTTACAGTAGATTGATAGATAACCAGACAGACAGAGCTAATTTAACATAAGTATGTCTTTGTGCACTTGACCACGTCCACCAATTTGCAACACCTGCACCCTTTTCAGAGAGGGACTTTTCCTGCTAAAGGGACATGTCCTTCAAGCGAGAGCAGAGCAATTTAAAAACTGTAGATGTGGCAGACACAACTAATGGTGGGGGACATAGTCAACCCACTAGTCCGGTTAGCATTAGCCATAAAAAGCCTACTAAACATGGTGAGGTTGACAAATTCAGCCCCTTTGCTAGCCCGACTCCATTTCGCCCCTGCAACTTAGTTAATACTACTACTACTAATACTACTAATAAAAGTAAAGATATGATGTACTGTCGCGTTCCTTATCATGGATTATGGACATGGCAGGCCTTTGTTGGAATATTTATATTTTAGTTTTAGATGATTAGTAAATACAGTGTTCCCTCGCCATACTTTTTGAGGTCTCGGGTATTCACTTTTTTTTTAAAGGCCTGTCACTTCACACCTAATAATGCACTGCAATGCTGCGTTCACACCGAACGCAAACGGGGCGAAAAAGCAGACGGTTTTGTATTGCAGTCAATGTAGTTTGTGCGACAAGGGGGAACTGGACGCCAAGCGACAATTTGGGCGCGACTGGAGCGACGCGAAACTGATCGTGACCCGTTGCCCCAAGTTAAAAAATTTTCACTTTGTTAGCTCTGCGTGTCACGACAGCCCATCAGCTAACCAACACGGCTAGCTGAGCTTTCAATACAAAAACAGAGCCAAGCAAGAGCATGCACCTGGCTTCTAGAATGGCAGAGGGGAAACTGCTACGTGCATCATTTACTTCCTTTTGTTGAACTGTAGTTCCTGTGCCAAGATAGCGATAGTGCGGCATTGATAGTACAGTATTAAGCACATCTTTGGACACTTGACTGAGACATTGAATCTTTTTTTTTTCCCAGTCAGATGAGTATAGCCCCAAAGCAAGGGACACACAATGTTTAACAAAGAAGAAGAAGAATAGTACCATAGGAGAAAACATTAGCTCTGCTACATCCCAAAAGAAAAGTGAAAGTTCTCAGTGGGGCTCTCCTTTCCAGATCCACTATGAAGTGCACAACAAGCTCACCCCCCACCCCTTGCGCGAATATGTGAAAAAGCTAAATGCCAGCAGTTGACATCCGGCCACCGAAAGCCTACCAAATGAGCGTAACAATGCAATATTACCATCTCAGAGAGTACGGCTGCATTGACAGCCATCCAATGAAGTTTGATCTCAAAGGCAGAATTCAAAGAGAAGTTGCCATGGTAATAGCAGGTGCACCATTCAGTCCTACCCCAGCGATTATTAGCATCCACATTCAAAGTCACTGTCTTCTGCTCTGGAACTGTGGTAGCTAAGGAATACACAGAGAAAATGAGAGTCAAATGACATGACTGAACAGGTGACAATTAGCATGGACAAAGGTCCTGTAATGCTTCTCTTAAGCGTACTGAGTATGAGGAATATGCGCACATGCACATACACGTGTGCGTGCACGCACGCAGACACACACACACACACAGTTTTATATATATATATATATATATATATATATATATATATATATATATATATATATATATATATATATATATATATATATAATATATTACTATATTATATATTAAATATATAAAAACACTTGATACTTGGGAACTGTATAATACGGGCCTGATACTGTATATTTTAACACCTTTACAGACTTATTTAGTCCTCATTTTATGTTTGGTTCTAAGATATACAGTAATATCGAGGGCGGCATGGCTCGGTGGTAGAGTGATCATCTCCCAGCTTAGAGGCTGTGGTTTCGATCCCCCGACCATCAAGACCATGTCAAAGTGTCCTTGAGCAAGACACTGAACCCCCAGTTGCTCCTGATGCTGCGTCATAAGTAGGTAAATGACTAGTTTGTGTAAAGCGCTTTGAGTACCCAAGATAGAAAAACACTATATAAGTGAAAGTCCATTTTACCTTTTACCATGCAATCTAATCAGGCTGTATGTATCATACGGTAACATGCGAGAGGAATTTATCAAAGTAAGATTCATATATGAATGGAGAGTGCTCCGTAGGGAGAAGTCACCAGCGACTATTTTACGTTGCAACTCGCCAAGCTCGTCTTACTTGAATCATATAGTTTGGTGGTGCAATTTCCTGTCAAATGACAATGTATCTTGCCCAACATTTTTGTAAAATTTTTGTTATCTTATTTTATATTATAAAAGAAAAAAACAATTTATAGACCGTTTCAAAAATTAGCAGTTATCCACACGCTATTTTTGTGGAAAAAGGCATGTTCCTTTCAAATTGGAGACCCCTAAATCGGAATCGAATGAAATTGTGAGACAGTCAAAGATTCCACCCCTAGGAAATACATTCTGGACATGAATTCAAAAGCCAATGTTTTTACTTTTCATGAAAATTAACAACACAAGATTTGCTAACTGGACAGCTCCAAAGTAAAAGTTATTTTTCAATAAAGCTTAGTTTCTACATGTTTAACTCACAGGGAGAGTCATAGTTACAATACATTAGAGGCGACTGGACGTTTAAAGTGAAGCTTGTAGCTGACCAAAGATGATAACAATCAGAGTTTACATTTGAAATTCCAATCCTCTCCTGGCCTCATTGGTGACACGTGATTGGTTCCTAGAGCGACCATGGACCATCTTTGGTGAGCCACAGGCTTCACTTTAATTAGACTTCCGGCCACCACTAATATAACCGCGGCTTTCTGTGAAACTACAAAGGGATGGGAAAGGATAACAGTATAGTTTCTGTGAAAGGTGTAGTAATTTAAGATTTAGGTAAATATGTGTACTGCAGTAGTTTGAAGTCTGAGGAGTGCCCGTGGCAAGTGCATTTATAGTTAACTCGACTGTCCGGCATGCAGGAAACCTTCACCACACATCTCTCCGCGATATAGCTTTTTACACCCCCCTCCCCCGCCCCCTTCCCCATAAAAAGAAAATCTGTGATGCAGTGAGGGTGCGATAGGCAAAAACTTGGACCTAATGCATAGTAACGAGGAATTGTGGCATCAAATGGTACTATTTGAGTTGGACCCCGATTGGCTGGATGTACCTAGCAGTGCTGCTGATTGACTGCGTCCTCCAAAGCTTCGACTAAAAGAGCTATGCCTGCTTGCATAAGAGACTGGTCGGCTTGGAAGCCAGGGAAGGAGGAATGCTGGGAGGTCAGATAATGGTTGCTCCTCCAACACAAAGGCCACTTCAAACCATTTTCTCTGAAATTGGGCAAAATCTTCCAAGGCTGTGGTGGACCAGCCACAAGCCTGTGTTGGGGGGAGCTGTGTGGCCTGGCCTGCTGAATGAGAAAGAAATGTCACTTGTGTAATTCTAGAAATTTTGCACACTTTGGTAAGTGATTTAAACCCACTCACCATCCTTCTCTGCCACAATCCTATAGACGTAGAACCCATAAACAAAGGTCCGCATCGCATCTCCAGATGCATGGGCCACCAAACCTTCCTCAAGCATTTTCTAAGAGGACAAAGGAGAAAACAAAAACACATGTTTGATATTCTGAGAGATGCCCTCAAACAAAAATAATTGGAAGTATTGTGATTTTTCAGCAGTGGTCAGCATGTCTGCCTCACAGTTCAACCCGAGTTGAAAGGACCCGAGTTCAAATCCACCTCACTCCGGCTTTCCTATGTGGAGCTTGCATGTTCTCCTTGAGCCCGCATGGGTTCTTGGGGGGGGCACTCTGGCTTCCTCCCACACGTCAAAAACATGCATTCATAACCACCCGTAACCGCCATAGACTCTGTTTTTTTCCCCTCAGCAGCCCGACTGATGAATGACTCAGGTGTACCCCCCAAGGAAGATGTTTCAGGACTGATTTGCACTACTGTACACTTACCTGCACCTGCACTTACTCAGTGCCATTACTATTCCCACTGTTGATTGTATATATCAGACATGTCCAAAGTCTGGCCTGGGGGCCAAATGCAGCCCGTGGTCAATTTCCATCCGGCCCGCAGCCTCCATCATAAAATCAATAACTTCTGGCGCGCATGGAGAATTAATACATTAGGCAGCAGTGCTGATACCTGCGTGTGCTAAATGCTGCCATCTATATGCTCAATTAGGAACAGCAAATTAGTATATGAGTAATTGACTGTATGAGCCCCTAATTTTCTAAAATGGCGACAATCAACAAAAGGAGGAAAGTTGAGCTGCAGTGTGACGCAGTGAGCTGCGGTCAGCACCAGCAGGTTTATAGCCAACTTTTACTGACAACTGGATAAGGACAAGTTTCCAAGAGATTCGAACATTCGATAAGAAAATGCTAAGCTTGTTCGGTTCCACGTATTTGTGTGAGAAGACATTCTCGGTTATGAACTGAAATAAGAGCCGTGTGTGGACTCTGCTATCAGACTCCCACTTACAAGACATCTTGCGCATCCATATTACTGACAAAGAGTCATTTGTCCTGCACTCCAGATCTCAGTTTCACCCATCACACTCATGCGGACAAGTCATTTTTCATTTACGATAAGTATGAAAATGTTTTTTTTTTTTTTTTTAAGTTTTCACTACAGAATAATGCCATTTAAAAATCCAATAAACATTTATAGTTACTAATTTCATATTTTAAATGAGCGCTGAACTTGTTGATATGCCGATTGTTCAATTCTCTGTTATTATGTTTAAAAAATTCTATAAATATTAAACTGCCATGGTGAGATATTTTTTTAAGTTTCAAATGTAATTTGCACCCAAGAGTACATTTACTTCTGTTCAACTGTTACGAAAAAGTTAGTGTTAAAAAAATGTGAATATTCAATTTCAATATTTAATGTCAATTCATTTTTGATATGCATGTTTCAAATTAACCAAAACACATGCTTAAGATATCTGAAATTTAAAATAAAAAAGCAAATGTTAAGCACAGAAACGGCTCGCTGAAATGTATTTAAATTAATTGCTGTTATATGTAAAGAACGCCTGCCAAGGTTGGCCCCCCAACATTTTTAACACACTAAATCTGGCCCACTTTGCATAAAGTTTGGACACCCCTGGTATATATCACGTTTGACAAAAATGGCGATTAAAAGAATCAATCTTAATCTTAATCTGAATCCCAAATTACTCCCTGCAATTTATTATAAGGAACTGGAAAAATTCTAGTTCTGTAGATCCGCTTCATTTTAAGTAGGGTTGGGTAACAGGATTTGGGTATTGACTGGTACCCAAACTAGTAAATTGATCTACTGGAACCGTCAAGATTTAAAAATTTCAGTACAGTAGGTCCCTGGTTTATGAGATTAATCCATTCCGCGGTTGGGATCGTAACACGAATTCGCCGTATGGCGGGCAAACCTATGTTAATTAGCTAACATGTGTAAAACCCTAAGTGTTCAACATAAGTTGCACATAAGTAATTTGAAATCTCAAATTCCAGTTAAGCCATTTTGGGGAGCAAAAAGTACATTATTTGTACAGATGCTTCACTATCAAAAACAAAACACTTGTAAGCACATACACCCGTATTTCTGCTATGGTGGCCAAGGGGGGGTTGTATTAGCTTCTGATGGTGAAGGCGCATTTTTGGGAATACAGTGATCCCTCGCTATATCGCGGTTCCTCTTTCACGGCTTCGCTGCTTTACAGTGTGGATATTTTTCCTATAACTCCTATAACCGCTCGAGTGCGCTCAGCTCAGCACACACACACGTTACGAACATGCTAGGAAGCACATTGATTGACAGCTTGGTCTCTGGGAGCCGATCACTTGACTCGTAGGCTGAGAGCAAACACACACGTCTGTGTGCCTACATAGAGAGCAACGGAGAAATGCACAGCATTGGAAATCTGACTTTTACCTTGATTTCTTTTGTAATAAATTGAAATTTCAAGTGTATTGTTATGATATAAGAGGCTTCACTTTAATTCAATGTCCAGGCATATATAAAAATCTTCTTGCTCAGAAAAACAAAGAGCGCCAAGAACTACCCATAACAATGTTCTTCTCTCAGAGAAAGGCTCCTGCACCGAAACAGTAGAAACAGAAACTAAAGCAGAGCAGAGTCCAGGACGAAGAGGCACAGCTGGGACTGTGAAATAGGCGAGTGACAATGTTTAAAACCTTGTATTATTATATTAAAATGATTGTTTTAAACAAATTTTGGGCTTTAAAACAGGTTTTGATTTTTGGTTTTATTTTATAGTTCAGTATTGCATTGTAAAATAATAAAAAAAATAAAGCTGACTACTTCACCCCACTTTGCGCGTGTTATTTTTGGAATGCAACCCCCCCGATAAATGAGGGAACATTGTTATGCACATCTTTTTGATGTGCATAGTGCAAGGTCCATTATTGCAGGACAATATTTTTTTTAATATACTGTGCGGACCTACTGTGTAGTCATTTAATTTAAAAATGCACGACAACATGACACATGTCCTTTGAGTTTGTACTATGGAACTGTGGGTGTTGGAAGAGAAGCGGAAAGACGTTGGTACAAAAACCCATGTTATATTGTCAGCGAAACTGTCCTTAAGATGTGCACACAGTGATTTATTTTTGTTTGTGTTGAAATTAAAATGTGCTTCGGACATATTAATGTGTTAGTTATTGTTACATTATGTTAGTATTGACTTAAATGACTCATATTGGCCTACATTTTGTTTGCAGTTTTAACTGTGTCTCACGATTTTGGAGCATCATCGCTGGAGAAGGAGAAATAAATAAAAAGGTGGTCAGTCTGAACTCTGTCTGAAAAATGGCTTTTCTTGGCAGATTACTGTACACTTACTGTATATTTAAGGATGTAAATTGAAATTTTTGAAAAAACACTGTGCTTTATGGATGATAAGGCATTTAAATCAAATTCAAATTGCCAATGAACTCATCAGTAACATGTGCGATGGAGCATAACTGTTTTTTTCCACCCACTGCTTCCAACATATTGCACCAGAATTTACATAATATAGTTTTAAAGACTTCACAAACACACCGCCTAAAATGTAACAATGCTATGTTAAAACGTGGAACATGAAAAAAAAAAAGGAGAAATATTCGTATTTGGAGAAGCGATATTGACACTTATAACAACCAAAATTATTTGGATCACAGTCAACATTTACCTGCATAACATCAACAGCCATGCTCTGTGTGGTTACACCCTCAACATTTGTGACTAACCAGTGGATGACCTCAGCACTTATGAAGCAGTTGAACGGTAGGCCCCTCTGTTCTGGGAGCAGGAGTACACCAGTCCTATGTAATCAGACACAATACAAACAAATCAATTGCCACATGTCCATTGCCCTAACAAAATATTTGCTATCTGCAATTTTGGGGCATTTTTGTCTTTACAGTCACACCCATAAATATTGACACAATTTTTTAAATGAATTATTAATAATAATAATAATAATGATTGTCAAGTGTTTTAGCTTCTTCGCTGGGCTTGTCCCACACTTGAAGGGTAGTAACAAAAGCTGAGCGTCAAACTGGGTTCCACTCAATGACCAGGCTCGTTTTTCCTTTTTTATTTTTATGTTTATTTTTCTTCAATCCTTGTGTTATGTTGGTTGGTAAAGGAGTGTCACAGATGAGCCATAGCCGTAGCCGCACACATGGCCATAGGCATAGGCTTACCCATAGGTAAAAAACTTTAAAGACAAACAAAAGCCATTAACTCTTTCCACATTCCTTATAAAAGCAGGTACACAATACTACATAACAGAATACTCCACAACGCAGAGGAACAAACGGGAGCTTACTGGCTGTCTGCTCAGTTTTTGCTTCGGGTTCAAATAAAACAGCTCTATGATAATTTAATGTCTGCGCCTGACATTACCTCGTGGTGCGATGGCATCTATTGCCGACTGCCTACTAGTCACGGCTAGGGAATTAGTCTGTTTGTTTCCATTGATTACGAGGAGCTGCGTGATTAACGTGCTCGGCTTGCGCTCACGTGACAGCTGTCAAAAAAGGGGCGTTCACCGTGACAATAATAATAATAATAATAATAACAATAATAGTAATAATAAGAATGATAAAAATAATAATGATGCATTTGATTTATGTCATGCTTTTTCTTTTGTGTTTTTTACATTCTATATCCGAAAAACACAAAGGATCTGAAATAAAACAATCAATATGTGCTTGAAGTGCAGACGCTGAGGGTGTTTACACTCAAACAAGATGAATGGTTTTGGATTTACAACACATTCAAAATGTGTCTTCCACTTTCAAGGATTAAAAGTATTTGGACAATTAGTTACACAGCTGTTTCAAAAAGGAGTTTATGTAATTCCTTCATTGTTTCACTCACAAGAGGCAAATAAAAGGCCTGGAGTAAATTTCCAGTGGATTATTTCATTTCCAATGTAGTGAGGTTATCTCTAAATACGACGTCAATGGAGCTGTTTGTACTTTTAGTGAAAAAAGTAGACATTGGGCTAAAACAATCCATCAGGGATATAGAAAAAACATGATCCATCCATCCATGACTCTATCAATTATCTTCCGCTTATCTGGGGTCGGGTCGTGGGGGCAGCAGCCTCAGCAGCGGAGCCCAGACTTCCCTCTTCCCAGCCACTTGGTCCAGCTCCTCCGGGAGGATCCCCAGGCGTTCCCAGGCCAGTTAAGAGACATTCCCTGCAGCATGTCCTGGGTCATCCCCTCAGCCTCCTCCCAATGGGATATGCCTGGAACTCACCAGGGGGGCGTCCTGGAGGCATCCTAACCAAATGCCCGAACCACCTCAACTGGCTCCTCTCAAGGCAGAGGAGCAGCAGCTCGACACTAAGTCCCTCCCCGATAGCCGAGCTTCTCATATTTTCTCCAGGGGAGAGCCCAGACAGCCTGCAGAGGAAATTAATTTTTGCCTCTTATGTCTGGGATCTCATTCTGGTCCCACAGCTCGTGACCAAAGGTGTGGGCAGGAACGTAGATAGGCTGTAAAATCGAGAGCTTCGCCTTTCAGCTCAGTTCTTTCTTTTCCACAACAGACCAGTACAGACCATGCCATACCTTGCAATCTATTCCGCCAGCAAGAATGCCGGAAAGTGAGCATGCAAAAACTTTGCGAATAAATTTGCTAGTGTGATTTTTGTATTCATTTAAAATGATTACAGTATATATCTGATCTCTTGTTTTGAAAGGCTCGTTGCGCCGATGACGCGCGACCACAAATGCTCACTTGACTTTTTCCTTCTGTTCATAATGAAAGCCAAAGTTGTGCAGAAAGTCTCTGGATGAGCAACTGTTAAACCATGGAGAGATGAATGGCTGGAAACTAGAATTTATTCTAAGCGTTTTTCTGTGCCACGAAGGACATTTTTGCAACCTGTTCTTACCGTGCTATTAGGCTTGGTTATAAAACAAAGATCAATGTCAAGATGACAATGCTTTGGAATTAGAAGAATTAATAAATTGCCAATGTTCTTTACTGTTTGTAATGGTTTGTTTTGATCTTGCGCTACAGTCAGTAGCGTGTAGTGCGAGAGCTGTTCCAAACACTTTTCATTAGATGGGAAGGAAACACAGCACTTGTACTTCTTTGGGAACGGAACAGCCGATAAGCGTTTAGTCCACCACTCATTTTCATCTCCCTTCAATCCAGTGTTTGCATTAGAAATAACTGGCGCTTCATTCACGTGCTCTTTTCATATTTGCAAAATAAAGGAAAATTTGGGGGAAAATGGGGGTAGGAGTGGTAAATCTTGCACGACATTTAAGTGTGCTTCAAGCCATGACAGATTTTGGATCAAAATAGGTAGGTAAGCAAATGCACGCAGTGAAGCACACCATGTTATGCATCGGTGATTTCTGTCGCACATGCAGACCTGCATTTTTTAAATACAGGGAGTTCCTAACGTTTCATGTTTTTGTGTGTAACATTTAGCAATTCTATCTTTTCAGGTTAAGAAATGCATAGCTATTAGCTAAGTTGTCCATGAAGTGGAAGGTGTTTTGTCCGCCACTTCCAATCAATGAAAAATGAACTCTACCCCTGGCTTACGGCTTCTAAGGGGCACTGCAAATTGTTCTGCTGGGAATGCCTTTTGTTTTTAAAGGATCGATTTGGAGCTACACTGGATTTGTAAACTTCAATTGTTTAACCAAGGCAGCAACAAATCACCAAAGCACGGCTGGACACACGCACTACAGTGCTTTTAAAAACATGTTGGGACACCCGGGTGGATGTACAGTATTGTACATCTCAGTTCGAAAGTAAAGAGAGCTCCTCAATGCGCTACGATGTTTTTAAAAAACCTTTGGGAACACCCAAGTGGATAAACTGTACTTCTCAGTGCGAAGAGAAAGACAGTATGAAGAGGTCAAGACAAATTGGGAGATATTGAAAAGACTGATCGATTGTGACCGCCGTTTGTTTGTTGTGCAAGCCTTTTCTTTATTTATCATTTCAATTTTAATATGTTTGTGTTTTTTTTTCATATTCAAGTAAGAGTAAAGAAATAAAATGATGTTCTTATATCAAACTGTGATTTGTAATTTGGACTTCACAAAATATCATGGATATTTATTTTAAATTATTATTATTTTTTTTAGTTTTGCCAGTGTCACATATAATGACAAGTTTTAATGGCTGATGCGGGTTTACTGACATTTAAAAGCTCAAAAAATAGCCTGTGTAGCCCAGTAATGCGTACGTGTGTGCATGAGGGGTATTTATTCGAGAGTCTGACGTCACAGAAGGCGTATGTGTGAAACTCACAGATCGGCACTGATATATTCCCGTTTTTATATACTATTTTCAAAAATATCTATTAAAAATGAAAATCACATGATTGATTCCTAGTTGTTGCACTTGATTTGTCTCAAATATCAATATCAAAAATATCAAATTTACAGTACTTGAGTTTTTATGCTAGAAATTATGCTAGAAATTAAACAATTTTAATAAATGCTGCCATCTTGTCGAAATTACTGTGCATTCACCCACATCAACAATTTTATACAAAAACACTTACGTGGGATTTTTAAAGGCCTCCAGTATTTCCAAGAGTGTTGACGAAGACGAGAGAGAACATTCCTCCTCTAGAAATTGTCCATTGCTCCCAGCTAATCTATAAAAGATAAAGACATATTGATAAAATATATGGATTGAAATGCAGAGGTCAAGATTTTTTGAACATAGTTTTTACCATATTCATTCAACTTTTTAGTTCTAATAGCATGTGCACACACAATCACAATGCTTCAGAGAACAGGGAAAAAAGTCACAATGCCACCTTTTTTGACTATTACTCTTATACAATTCTGTAAATTCAAAAAAATAATCCATTCATTCAGCCATTTTCTATGTTAGTTTGATCGCATCCACCTGTCCTCATTAACCTGCTTCCCTTGTGTCAGCCAATCAGCTTTCTGCACCAATAATGCCTTGTCCAGGTGGTCATCAATGCCTCGTCAGTTTGGAATGTATTTAGTTTCCTGTTTTCTTTCAGTTCTTGTTGGGTCGTTGTTGTTTGCTGTCACTGTCACTTTATTGTTGTCTGCGTAATATGGAGGGTGTTGTCACAATGACACACTGTGTTGATATTGTATCATCAAATACTGACACCAGCTGGACTTTAAAAATCCCTGCATGCAACTCACTTGACAGACTGAACTGACACTGATTCGATGACCTAGTGTTTACAATAATATAATTCAAGTCATTAAATAATGTATTATTCCATATCTTTGAATGTAAATAATAGGGCTGAGTGATACTAACCATATATCGATATAGGGAAATACAAAGTGATGCAATACACATATTGCAATACGACATTCATTTTCTCATACATCGCGCATCGGTTTTGAAACGTCTTAATTTTGTATTATTTCGTTTTTCATATCAATCCGGATTGGTATCTCCGCAGTGGCTTTTGTATCATGATTTTTGTCATATTATAAATCATTCCAAGCGCTTCAAAAACACCTCAAAATGTTACAATAGTGTTGCGTTTATGGTGTGACGAGAGAGCGATGAAGTAAAGGTGGTAGATTGTTGTGTTGTTTTTAAATGTAATAAAAGTGACTCTCAACTGAGATGAGCCAGTTGAGGCAGTTCGGGCATCTGGTTAGGATGCCTGCTGGACGCCTCCCTGGTGAGGTGTATCGGGCATGTCCCAGTAGGAGGAGACCCCAGGGACGACCCAGGACACACTGGAGGGACTATGTCTCTAGGCTGGCCTGGGAATGCCTGGGGATCCTCCCGGAGGAGCTGGAGCTGTATTGACACACGACTGCACAGCAACCCACAGCTCAAACCACCTTGTGAAGTTTGCTGACGACACAACAAAGGTGGGCCTCATCTCCAACGGCGACGAGATCCACTACAGGAAAGAAGTGGAGCTTCTGACCAGATGGTGCAAAGACAACAACCTCCTGCTAAACATCAGCAACACCAAAGAGATGGTCGTCAGCTTCCAGAGGCCACACCCAACACCCCCCACTGACCATTGATGGTGCTGCAGTGGAAAGGGTGAGCAGCACCAAGTTCCTGGGGGTGCACATCAGCGATGACCTCTCCTGGACCACCAACACTGCATCTCTGGCCAAGAAAGCACAGCAGCTTCTCTACTTCCTGCGCAAACTGAAGCGGGCAAGTGCCGCGCCACCCATCATGACCACATTCTACAGAGGAATCATCGAAAGCATCCTCACCAGCTGCATCACCGTGTGGGGCGGGAGCTGCACCAACTACAACAGGAAGGCTCTACAACGCATCGTGAGGACAGCTGAGAGGATTATTGGTGCTCCAATCCCCTCCCTGCAAGAGCTGTACACCACCCACCTCAGCCGCAAAGCCGTCACGATTGTCACCGATACAAGCTACCCTGCACACAGTCTGTTCAGCCTCCTGCCCTCCGGAAAGAGGTACAGGAGCCTCCGCTCCCGCACCACCCAACTCAGGCACAGCTTCACCCACCAGGCCATGAGACTGCTGAACTCTCCCCTCTTCCCACCCGTGAAATTGCTGAACTCTCTCTCCCCTCCTCTCTCCCACATTCAGCCCCAGCCAGAAGAAACACTTAGTTGGCAGACAAAGTTTAGGTCATTGGACCCCCCCCCCCCCCCCCCCCCCCCAAAAAAAACCCTCAAACTTTGCTCATGCACTTTGCTGCGGGCTCCAATTCGAGCCAACGTGTAGGGCCGTCTACCCCGGAGGGCAACTTCAGCCCTGAAAGAGGAACGGACAACAACACATTACCATTCGCTTAAATGGCAAACAGCAGAAAAGAAGGACAAGCAGCAGAAAAAGAAAACTCTCCTGTTCAAGTTGTCCACAGTAAGCTCTTGTATGTGCTCCCAGGAAGTGCAATAATATCCGAACAGCCATATTAACGAGCAATAGAATCTCATGTTCCGTTTAATTCAAATGGGAATTTTGAGATTTCAACTTTTGCTTTGTTTTATTTCGTTTCGTGTTCTTTTCTATGCTAAGTCATTTTTGTGATATAACGGGAAAAACGTACAGAAGCAACCGTATCTTGCACTGTATTTGATAAATTACAATAGATTTCTCCTTTGTTTTTGACGTATATTTTTCACCAATGCGAGTAACGTCACAGATCTGTTTTGTTTATGGCTGAAGAGCACTGTCACCTGTCCTGGAACTTGTGGCAATCTTTGTTTCCCCCCGCGCTGCTCTATAATCCACAAAGACATTCACAAGCAAATGTGAGATGTGGATCGTTTCAGAGGTTGCGTCGCGTTTTCAGACGAACGTACTTATAAACGCAGTTTGGCGGGTTTTTGCTGTGTCAACGCAGTTCAAGCGTTGGTCATGCACTGTTTTTGTGATTGTTTTAAAGCAGTACACGCACCGACTCGGGGGTTGTTCTCTGAGCTTAACGCACACATTGGTGTTGCCAGACCCATCACTACTGCATAGTCTGTCACCCCCTCGTAGTCTGTCATAAATTACCTTCCTGTTTTCTTCTAGTCTCGTTTCCCCGTTGTCTGCAGTAAGTTTATTTCTGGGTTTTATTTTGTTACTTAGTATACTGTTTTTTCTTTGTTTTGTTTTTTTACTTTGTTCCCTGGCTTCCTTCACCCAAACTAACTATTATCTCGAGCCCGCCAGCCTTCCTGCATCCATGCACTTGGGTCTACAACACCCCACAACCATCACACTCATCCTGAACCATGACAGACCTGAAATGATTTCTAAGGTAACTGTAACTCTAAGTGCCAAGCGTTATCGGAAAAGGCTACTCCTAGACTGCTGGTTGAATTTTAGCATTTTCACTCATCTTTCAAGGCCGACAGAATATTGTGTGTTATGTCTAAGTAAACATGGGTGGTGGTATATAAGAGATTGATTTCAATTCCTTAGAATTAAAAACATTTAATGTACTGTATGTGTAGTATGTATGGCTTTCTTCCCCAACGTGAGCAATGCTGCCATCCACTTTTCACAGTTATCACAAGTGCTCAATTAGCTTAATATTTAAATAAGCACCTGGCAAGGATGTCAGCGACCCTTTCATAAAAAAAACAAAAAAACAACAAAATGTATTTGATGAGAATTTTATGATTTATTATTTTTATTACTATTTTAAAAGACAAGAATTCTCATCCATGGCATTGAGAGAGTTAAACAAGTTGAGTTGTAAACATATACTTCTATTTCAAACTCCATTTCTATTTCAAACTGAGACTCCAAAAACAAAAACAAAATCATAACAAAAAAACAGTCATGGCACCAGATTAATAATAGCTGCCACCAAAACCACCTCAAATTGGGTGTTACCTGGGGTCATTAGTAACAGCAGTTGCTGTCTCTCCTGTAGACTGTACAGATGTTCCAGCTGCCAGTCCCACTTGAAATCTCTTGTCCATCCCTTCAAAGTATTCAGCAGTGAACTATATGAAATAACACATCAGCAATATCATCATCAAAGCCTACA
Organism: Hippichthys cyanospilos; assembly: GCF_059441005.1. Lineage (NCBI taxonomy): Eukaryota > Metazoa > Chordata > Actinopteri > Syngnathiformes > Syngnathidae > Hippichthys > Hippichthys cyanospilos. The sequence goes on from NC_142380.1 coordinate 19,019,983, forward strand.
GCACCATCTTTATTTCTTCCACAGTAGTACAGTTACATATAAACCATACAACTAAAATAATGACTTTAGGGTTACACCAGGCAAAGAAGTCTGAAGAAACACTATGAAGATGAGCGGTTTTAGATAGTGTTTTCCCTCATCTATGAATTGGCCTCAGGAGCCATACTTAGAGGTGGGGGCCGAAGACAAACGCCTAGTGGATGGGTCTGAAGTCAAGTCAAGTTTATTTATATAGCTCTGAATCACCATGGTCTCAAAGGGCTTCACCGGTGTAAAAGAAATACAAATACACAACGGCATCCCCTCAACAAAGTGCCCAGAAGAGGAAGGAAAAACTAAAAAAAAAAAAAAAAAAAAAAACTCCCCCCTTCGCGGCTCAACGGGTAGCACAAGATGCCGAGTGCTAAAAATAACATGTTGTGCCATGTTAAGCAACGCCTTGCCACAGCTTCGTGTTACTTTCTATATTTGTTTGTGGCAGATATGTGCGCCATTATGCATGCAGTGGTCTTGACATTGCTAATCCACTGAGAAGAATTTGAAACTCTTCTCTTTCATCTGTAAATTCTTCAAACATTAAGCCGCATGTAGGAATGTCACTGATATGTTATGTGCTCAGTTCTATTATTGTTAATGTTTAATTTATGTTACATGCTTCGTAAAGTGCTTGGTACCCGGTATCTGAGCAACTGTAATGTCCTTCTCAGCCGACAACATTTTCAGCCCAATGTCAGATGAAAAATTATAGCTTTTGCTACTTCATATGATCTGATCGCATAAATATTATGGATTTTCTGGGCATTAAATGGAAATAAATGCATCCACTCAGTAAACCTGAAAAAAGAATTAAAAAGATGAAAAAACAAACAAACCCAAAACAAAGCACCACAATAAACTGTGATCCAAAACAGTATTTAACAATACGGAAAATATACTTTTGTAGATATGGCATGGCGGCCCGGCAAGTGTCCCATATGCCCAAAAAAGGGATTGCGTGATTCATAAAGAATGAAAATAAATAAATGGACAAATGTAAAGTATCAATCTGAACCCTTTGGTACAAAAACAGCTATTGAATCTATTCTAGCTATACTTGGATGCATCTACAGAGCCTTGATAAATAGTGTCTTTTTTTTTTTTTTTTGCAAACCAGCAGATGTTTAAGACCTTGCATGGGACAATATCAGATTCTGACCTTGAGCAAAAATATCACGGTATCACAGTATTAAATTACAGCTCATGCACTATATGATGTTAAAATCTTTTTGGGTAAATAGCCATTTTTATAAATTGCCATTATAAAAACTGTTTTATTTTTAAACAAAATATATAACACAGCATTTGTTAAAATAACAAATATTTACCATGCTAATTCAAAATAAATATGCAAATAAAATTGAAACAAACGTTTAGTGAACAACACAGGTTTTGCTCACCAATAAACAAATGCATGAATTCGTTCTGACTGAACATAACCAATTTTAACTTAGTATACAATAACAATATTTAAAAAAATTATGAAATCATTCCACTATTATGTACATCAATTAATAGTACAATGTGGATTCTGTCATTTAAGTTGACTATTTCCAACTACTATGTGTAAAAATTAAAAGTACAATGTGGATTCTGTCATTTTGTGTTGACTATTTCCCCACATACGAACGCACGCACATACACTTGTCGTCAGAATTATTCAAACCCGTGTTAATTTTAAGTTTTTTTATGTTTGTGACAAAACAATTTTTTTTTGTTTCTTTGTGAGTCATATGTGACAACAAATGAATGAAACCAATACATTATTCAAGAGATTCTGAATTTCGATGTGATATTATTGATAGATTTCCAGAAAATGTTAAGTTCAAAATGTTAATGCAAATGGCGTCTGCCATTTTTCAAAATAAATATTGGCTGCTGTCAGGCATCTAGAGCGGCGTTCTCGTCACTGTCTCTGATCATGCTAGCTGTAAATAGTGCTGTAAAAAAACAACGTTCCAAAGGTGTAAGGTGTAACTCGAAACAAAGGCTAATTAGCTTTGTATTGTAGTGGGGCACATATAATTCAACCACGGAACTATTGTTGAGGAGTTCCAGAGGAAAAGTTAGTTGGAAGGCACTGAGTTAGAAGAGCAATGATGGCATGCTTTCAAATTTACTTCTTTGACGTGCATGTGCGTTGCTGGTTTTGACATATGAGTTGGAATGTCAATAAAAAACACCATTTTGTTATCACCAATGACTTCGCCTCGAACTCCAATTGATCCAGTATGATCTCATTTGCTTGCCATAGGACGGAGCGTCTGTGACTTTGTTTATGTGTACGTGCATGCATGTGTGAGGGGGGAATAGTCAACGTGAAGTGACAGAATCCACATTTCACTATTACTTGATACACTTTACAGACAAAAAACGAAAATGAACTGCTGCAGCAGAGGCGGACTTACATATGATACACAATGAGAGTTACATTTGCAACTACCCGTCAAGGTAGATGGGGGGGGGGGGGGTAAAGAAAAAAAATACTTACCGGTTTGGACAGACTTAGAGGGTTTTAAATAACCGTGACTTCTAAAACCGTGATGTATCGCCAATCCGGTTATCGCCACATGCCTATTTATGACACACTTATTTTGTGGTGTCAATTTTAAGAGAATGAAGGAAAGAAAACTTACCTTGTGTGGACTTTCTGCACTTAAGAGTTCAGAAACAGGTGTTATGGGCTTGGCCTTCTGCTGTTGCTCTTCCAATGTCCTTATAGGAGTAAACAAATTTTAAATAAGTGAGAATACATCGGGGTGAAAAACCCTGGCTATAGTGTGTTTTTCATTAAATCTCAATTTAAGCTTGGTTGAGGTTAAACATATAAGTTTGATAATTGCACCTTTTTCCACCACCATAGTGAATTTACAATTTTTTACAGTTTACACAGTAGAATTAATATTTTTTCACAATGAAGATGTTTATGCTCAAAGAGCAACAACAACTTTTCAGTGTACACAACAGTAAACAAGGTTTACAAGGACCCCGTTTAAGAATTTATGCAAAACATTACACATATTTGCAGAACTGTACATATATTACATATATACACATATTACATATTACATATATACACATATACACACACAGCTAATGATTATGGGGTTGATTTCTTCTCATTTTATTGCCCTGCCTTTTCAATGCCTACACTAATCAACAAATTAGATAAGAATTCAACAGACTCAATTAAAAACACAGTGATTGAATAAAAATATAGAACTCGAGTAAGTGCTATTTTGTTCTGATGTTCATTGCTAGATGATATGTTTCTGTAACTGAGTATGGTAATTAATATATATATTTGCTGTCAACAACAGTGCTGTGCAGTGCTCGAAATTTTAGTCTTTGTTTACAGTTTTGCAGTGTCAAGGCCTTTTCCACTGGCCTAAACAGACTCAGAAAAGCAATTTTAGTCATAGAAATATTTATTCATGAAAATTTTGAGATGAAAATATTATCCCTGGCCTGTTCTCTGTATGATGTACTATATCCGCTTTTTTTTTTTTTGCAGAGCTTCCAATTCCAGCGCATCTAAAAATTTAAAAACTTGGATTAAAAACATCAAAATTGTACATATATATTAAAAAATTGGTACCAAAATAGTATAGTAAGTGCTACATACGTATAATAAACATGTATAGAAACATGTATAGAATCAGAAAACATCAAAGAAAAAATATAGAATACCTTTGAGTGGCGCTTGTTATGGCCATATTCCCTAGTAAGGGTAGCCTAGGCTAGGCTAGCTTTGTATTTCTTGATTATTTCCAGCATCATTTCCATATAAATCATGTTTTTTAGGGTTAGGGTTAGGGTTCTCTCACTAGCAATCTTGGGACCCAAGGCTAACCCATTCAAGTTTGAATTAAGCAGTATAAAATGCACAATAAATACGGTTTTGTATCCACTCATGATAGAACAAAGCTTTACCGTTCCGCCATTTAGAAACGAGTGAGGCCGACCAATAGCAGACCACCATCTCCGTGAGGAGCCGCCCACCAATAGCCAACCAGCATTGTAGTGACATGTTGCACGGAGGCATTGAAAATAAGTGCAATAACCTAAAAACGGCTGCAGATAGAGACAAAACACCACAAATACAGCCTCTAGGGTCATGATAGTTGTTTTTGTCGCAAAACCGGGAAAATACCATAAAGAGGAGACGAAAAAGCTCAGTATTCCAGATAGCAACATGAAAAATACCTGACAACTAAAAATATTAAAAAAAACATTAATTCAATCAATACACAGAAAGTCATTCTGAAAAACGCACAATTAAATCTTTAATCATATCTTTAAAGAGGCAATGACTAAAATTTAGACCGTTTTCCATTACAGACAGCAGGAGGTGATGCGTTTACCATTGTCTGTAGCTATAATCATTAAATTTATTCCTTTATTCCTTTTTAATGAAAAATGGTCTAAATCTCTCACATTGTCCCTCTAAGGGGTTGCTCAATGTGGTTGGAGCTCAACTTAAACCGGGCTGGCGCTTTTGAACTTGGGTGGGTAGAACAATGACGTGTTTCTCTTGACCATTGTTCCCTCTAAGCTGCGTGCGTGCGCAATTGCGCACTGCTCGCATGTTGTCAGCGCACAAGAAAAACTATGCTGCGCATAAAACAAAATGCAATATAAACATATTAAATAATATCTAATATTAGACCCCATCTTATCTGATTAATTAGCCCAATAATATTGTTTTCTGTACCATTTTGCATCGTGTCACGAGTGACAAGTGTCCAGCCAATGATACGATAAGTTTCACTTACACTCTTCATCCAATCAACACATTGACAGAAACGTTCCCTGCTTATACACCCAGTGCAGGTTAGACACCAAACATTGCGGAGTTAAGAGATGCAAATGCTAACCTGTTTTCTTTGTGAAATGAACAAGAAGCGACACATCCACTCACCTAGCGAAAGTAAAACAGAAATGCACTTCTTTTAAGATGGAATGACTGTTGTAGTATATGCAAGTAGAACAAGCGGTGAAAGAGGGTGAGATTTTTTTTTTCTTTTTCACAACATGGCTCGTTTATTGCCATGGGGACAAGAGCTATATACATCACACTGTCATGTCTAAAACCCTTTGCTGCCCAGAATATAAAAATAATAATGGCAAACTTGTTGAAAACAAACAAAAACAGTTGTGATTTGTTAAGCAACATCGTGCGGGTTGAGACTTCTGGCTGCCTGGTTTACTTGTATGCTTGCCCAGGTGCAAATACAATATATATATATATATATATATATATATATATATATATATATATATATATATATATATATATATATATATATATATATATAAATCCAAAGGTCTATCTTTGATTCAATATAACGATAAATTAATTTCCACAGTACAGTCAGCCCCCGGCTTACGAGCATCCTTATTTGCGAACATTTCGCCTTACGAGCGTGGATCAAGGAGATTTTTGTCCTCCGCTTACGAGCAAACCTCTCGTCTTGCGAGCATTCCGACTAACCATCCATTGAGTATGTAGAAATGTTCTCGCCTAACTGCGTCAATATATTCAGCAGTTGCGTCATCTACAATCATCAACAGGTACTTATGGCGGTAACGTGAACGCTATTGGTCTTACAATCTCACACTGACTGTCTCACTCACGGTGTCTAAATATATTACCATTTAAGTGTAGTGTTTGTACAGCTAAAGGGAAAAACAGCTGACATGAAATTAAATGTGCCGATTGCAGGACAAAGAATTGTCATTGGTTTAAATGTGTGTTTTTTTTAATTAATTGTCAATACATTCCAACCGTTTAAAAAAAAGTGCGAATAATTATCAGTCAGTCAAGGAGACGCCAATATGCTATTGGTCGATTAAGGTCACCCGGTCTCACTCACGGAGATGCTATTGGCCGGCGTCACACGTCAATCACAGAAATGCCGATATGCTATTGGCCGAACGCCTTTATCTAGCTTGATGGGACAGGATGGAAGGAAGTAGACAAAATGAGTGAAAAACGGAATGTTTTGAAGACTTTGCAAACTTTATCTGTTAGACATAGCTTCTAAAATTACTAGCAGCGGTAAAGGAAGAAATAAGAGGATGATGTTTTAGTATCTCCGTGATTTGCACCATGACTGAAAGAGTTACTGTAACACTGTAAGACCAATAGCCTATAAGCGTTGCCGTATTAACTCAAGAGGTTAATCTCTGCCCCCTGATATGGCTGGTATTGCAGTGCCATATAATGGTGGCTTGACAAAACTGCATGTCATGTTAGGCGGCGACCTCCCGACATGCTTTGGTACAGCGCCAATCTTGCAATTCTGTGAGTTGTAACCAACGGTGAATTGACGCTCGAACAAGCAACAAGTGTGGTGCCTAGTAAATACAACACACACTACCTCCGCTCCGCCTCCGCCCAGCTCAATTCACGTCGGGAAAAACAGCTGACATGAAATTAAGTGTGCCGATTGCAGGACAAAAAATCGTCACAGGTTTAAATGTGTTTATCAATAAGATGTCAATACATTCCAACCGTTTAAAAAAAAAGTGCAAATAATTATCAGTCAGTCAAGGAGACGCCAATATGCTATTGGTCGATTAAGGTCACCCGGTCTCACTCACGGAGATGCTATTGGCCGGCGTCACACGTCAATCACAGAAGTGCCGATATGCTATTGGCCGAACGCCTTTATCTAGCTTGATGGCACAGCTGGTTGGGATGGAAGGAAGTAGAGAAAACCCTGACTGAAAAAGTTACTTTGACACTGTAAGACCAATAGCATATCTGATTTACCGTATTGACTTCGAGCATTCATCTCTGCTCATCTCTGCTTATCTCAGCACAAGTCACGTCTTTCCAAAGGTAAAAGTCATTTTTCCTTTGTATTTGTTATTTAATGCAACTGTACAGTAGATTATGTCACTTAATATTAATATATGTATACAGCGTGATGATTTTACCTAAGGCATCTGCGCGCGTTGCACGCATTCACGAATTAACATGGGTCTGGATTGCCCGCTATACGAGCAATCCGAGATACGAGCGTAGCCGCAGAACGGATTAAGTTCGTAACCCGGGGGCCCACTGTAGTTCCAAAGCTCTTCAAACAAAAATGCTTTAAATAAAAGGCAAACATTACAGTAAAGAAACCGTGTTCTCTAATCTGCGATCAATCTCAACTGCCCCTGTGCAAGGCTCTGAAAGGGTCAGTATTATGCACCTTTCCCCCTGCCTTAAAGAGGCAGTAACATAAATGTCCATTGGGCAGTAAGCCAAAACAACCGACAAACAAATAAATAACTTTCTAGCTCTTGGCCATTACAAAAATTGAAATTTAAAGTAACTCCTACAAACATGTCAATCACATATGCATCGTACTCCCGTATTGGTCCTGGACAACACTTTTTACCTCAGCTATCCCTTCATAAACGAAGGTATAAGTACCCAAAAGTACATTACTCTGAACCCTCCTTCCTTGCTCATGAATGAAAAAACGTGAATTGTTTGATATTGGTCACTTTAGGGGCGACATCAGATATGTGCATGGTGACTCACTGTGTGCATATCAGAAGTTGCTCACCTTGGTCCAAAGCCTGCTCAGGGAGTTTGTGTGAATGCTCAGGCGCATTGAAAATTAGAGAGAACATTGCTCTTGACACCAGCTTATGCCGACTTCCATTGCACTGCAGCATTAGAGCATTAAAGCAGCGCGGGACTAACAGGAAGTTTTAAACCTTTAAATGGAGAGTCGGTCAGGACTGTTATAATCTTTTGGGTAAATAATAGACCTGCAGTTCAAGCGAATCTGACAGGCCGAATGTGCCTTTTGTTTCAGTCCTGCCGTGCATGATTCACATATGCATGTCGTGATTTGCAAACATGTGTACGCTGACTTGTGTGTGTGGGTGAGTTTCAGACCAACATCCAGTGCCTCGGCGCCCGACCTCCGAGTACCCCTTTAAGTCGTTGTCTGACCTCAGTCACTTGCAAATTGGCGCCCGACCTCCGAGTCCTCTGCAAGTCGGCACTCGACCTCCGAGTCCCATGCAAGTCAGCGCCTGACATCCGAGTCCCCTGTAGGTTGCCGCCCAACCCCCGAGTCCCCTGTAGGTTGGCGCCGAACACCTGAGTCCGCAACAAGTCGGCGCACAATATCCATCCCTGTCAAGGTCCGGCGGCTGCCGCCTTCGTACACGGTCAACATCAAGCGGCCGCCACCTGCATCTCCAGTCAGCACCAAGCTGCACTCACCTTCTTTCCCAGTCAGCGTCAAGAGGCCTTTTTACCCTGTCAGCATTAAACGGCCGCCGCCTTTGTCCCCTGTCAGCATCAAACTGCCGCCGCCTTCGTCCGCAGTCAGTGACAAGCGGCCACCGTTGTCATTCCCAGTCAGCAGCCGATGCCTCTCGTCGGCATCAAGCGGGTGACGCCTCCAGTCGGCGCCCCCGTCTAGTCGGCGTCCAGTCAAGGTGCAGCAACCACCTCAGTCTTAGGTCAGCCTCCAGTGTTTGCCTCTGCCAAGCCTCCAGTGGCCTCATCTGGGTTGCATTCCCTCGTTCAGTCGCCATGAGTCCACTGTGTGCCACCCCGGATGCTCTTCTGACTTGCCCAGCGGGACGCATCTCGTCTGCCGCCAAGGACGCCCTGCTGACTCACCCCACTAGGTGCATCTTGGCTGGTGCCCGAGAACCCCCCCCCCCCCCCCCCCCCCCCGACTGTTGCCATCGAATTGGGGCTCGTAGGCAAGTACAGAAAGTGAAAGTGAACTGTTGGTGTGTAGTACCAAAAAGCACCAGTCACCATTTCATCTGTCCACAAAACATTTTGCAGAAGGTGGTTTGTCTATGTATTCCTAAGAATAACTAGGTCTTTTTTATGACTTTGCCTCAATCATCGTGTCTGCCAAAGCCAGGCATGTCCAAACACAGTCCTCGAGGGCCGCCTATCCGGCATGTTTTGGAGGTTTCTGTCCTCCTACCACACCTGATTCAAATGATCAGCTCATCAGCAAGCTCAGCAGGAGCCTGACAACAAACCTGACCATTTGAATCAGCTGCATTGGATGACGGAAACATCAAAAACATGCAGGATAGGTGGCTCTCGAGGACCGGGTTTGGACATGCCTGGCCCATATGTTATGATGTGGAATACTGTTTTTTCGTCCTCTCTTTAAGGCATTTATCCTGCTTTAAAATTAACATCAACAACTGTCATGCCCTATGGGGTTGTTTTTTGTTGTTTTGCCTCCCTCTTGAGTCGTTTTTAGGTAATTGCTCTTATTTTCTGTTGGCATCAAACTGCCTCTGCTGCAACGCATCACAACAATGCTGGTCTACTATTAGTCAGCATGATGGTGTCACGAAGATGGTGGTCTGCCAATGGTTGGTGCACGGGGTCACAAAGACTCGTGTGAGAGTGCTTTCAATATCGTATTTATTATGCATTTTAGTGCTTAATTCAAACTTGAATTGGTTATCAATGAGTCCCAAGATTGCTAGTGATGTTAAGGGGAGAGGTAAGAAGATGATTTATATGGAAACGAAGTTGGAGATAATCAAGAAATACGAAGAAAGCTAAGCAAGCCTAGCCTAGGCTACCCTTACTAGGGAATATAGCCATAAAAAGCGTCAACTCAAAGGTAAATAAATCCTTTATATATATTTTTTATGATGTTACTTGTATGCATGCATATATATATATATATATATATATATATATATATATATATATATACATATATATATATATATATATGTACGGTATGTATGTATTATACTATTTTTGATACCAATTGTTAATATGTACATATATACAATGTTTGTGTTTTTACCTGGGGTTTTACACGCATTAACTAATTAACAAGGGTTTGGATTGCCTGCCGTACAGCGAATTCGCGTAATGATCCCAAACATGGAACAGATTAATCTCGTAAACGGTGGGCCCACTGGACAGTGAATTACAGTACACTAGTGAAATGGTGGAATTAGGATAAATAAAAAGTTCTGTTATACTCTGTAATAAAGGTCTCACTGGCCATGGCATTCATGGGACGGTTCCCAGGCTAAAACCACTATTGTCACAAAATCAAGATCATCATGATTACATCTGATATAAAACCTTTGAACAGCATTTGATCAAAAAAACATGCCAACAATAAAGCATTGTGGTGCCAGTGTGGTTGTGTGGAGCTGCTTTGCTTGATTATTGATTTGAACAAATTAAACCTTTGCAGGTGATAAATATGCAAAAACGAACAAACAAACAAATCAGGAAATGGGCAAATACTTTTTTTACAGCACTGAATATTTGATCCCGTACACATATCACACTTACCTATGGTTCTGATCCATCTCCAGTAAAGCTGATAAAGCTGATGTTCCTTTTTTGCCTTGCAGTGGCACTGTTGGTTCGCAAGGATATGAAAGGAGAGGATTCATTGCCTTCATGGGACATTTCTGTAATATAAACATATGAATAACGAAACCAAGTCAAGTTTAGCTCATATTCAATCTCAATGATTTTTTCCCCCACATTTTTTCCCCTAAATTTGTGTTTGTGCACAGCCTTTCAATTGGTCTGAGTGCTGAACAAAGCTCGTCCAATGCATTCCCTGTAATTGTAAAAATTGGTACTGCGTATTTTCATTCACACCTTTAATTTTTGAGATGCTTGATGGACAACGTGACGATTACACAGAGGGTGTCCATAAAGATGAGTCAGTTCACTGAATGACACGTTACATTTGCAATAGAATCATGATTTGAAATATCATGATGTCCTGATTGCAAAAGCTGCACTTACATGGTCATTGAGACGAGGTGCAGAGCAGAGTGGAGGGGGAAAGAGAGTCTGAGGTAGCAGGCAGTTGCCATTGCTGTAACTAAAGCTTGTGCATAACCTTTGAATTCTCTGTCTAGTGAAACCTTCAGACATGTATCGAAGAGTGGTAGGGTATGGGGTAATATTTATGAATAAACACATTTATTTATAAATATTTTATTTGAAATTATTTTACCTGGTCTGTTCTCTGTATGACATATACTGTATAGCTTTCCGCTTTTTGCATTGCTACAGTTTCTTTCCCATTTAAAAAGTTTTATAAATGTTGTTATCCAATTATATTTCAGCTAAGTAGCGCTGTCAGGTTCCATGAAATCTGCCAAGGCTTTCAGAAAGAAAAGAGAAGAGCCTGCTAGCTCTAAGGTAATAGACACAGCCCGTTCAGTTTATCACAATGCTCAGGGCATGCTAGCTAAGCCCACGTAGAAATCAACACAAATGTTGTCAAGTGATTTGATAAGCTACCCCTGGAGTCCAACAGTGTCATTTTGCCACAAAATGACGTAAATTTGAACCAGGAGATTTGTTCTCAACGACACATCCTTTCTTTTTTATTAACCCATGCTGGCAGGAGGAAAAGGTGGAGAGGTGGATCAGGTTGCAGATATACATGGCCCACCATTTTCATGCCGGACTTTCTAAGAAAAACTGGATATTCTGAGTGTAGGTCGGCTGACCCCCATGCTGGCTAATCTGTGCCAACTATGAACCCTTGGCTAACAACTTCTGACAAACGCTGCAAATTATATTGCTGGAAATGCCTGTTGTTTGCGTCTGATCGGTTTGGTGTTTGGAGCCATACTGGGCTGAATTATTTCATGAACTTGAATAATTGAACTTGAATTGTTGAACTTGAATTGTTTCATGAAAGCAGCAACAATACACCAATGTCAGGGCACTTAAAAGGGAAACTTTCCAAAAATATTTGGGGGCACCTGCTGAATGCTCATTTTTGGCAATGAAGCTTCTTAAAACTTATCCCTGAAACAGAATTGTACAGACACGGCTTTGAGCATTAGGTTCAATAGAAAAAGACTTGCTGGTGGACCTTAAACACAGAGATATATTCCTCTGGAGATTAAATGTTGATTGATTCGTAAATATTAAGGGTGATGTAGGGTACGTATGTGGCCTCTTAAGCCCTGGCGTTATACATGTATCTATGGTATTATGAGGCATATAATTTAGGTATGAAGAAATGTGACACTGAACGTCCAGGGTTAAATCACATGGCCCATCATTGTGGCTATACTATAATTGAGAGAAGCATACCTTATTGACATTTTGAATGTTTCTTCGTCTTGTTTTTCAGATATTTTAAACGTAAAATGACTAAAGTCCAGTTGCAATAAATCAGAAACTGCTGATCCGGTCAAGCTGACATTTCGAACTTTGGCTTCCCATGCAATGATATAGGCCTAACTACACAGAAATACGTCTGCAATTTCATTCATTGAGTGAACTGAAATAGAAAGACCAGTAAATATGCGTAATGCAGTAATATTTGTCTTAAAAAAAAACCTGTCTGTTTCATAAACACACAACCAGCCTAAATTGTGAGCAGTTAATCAAGTATGAAAATAATTATTTCAAAAGCTAACAATATTTTTTTTCCACAGATACTCACTCTAATTATCCTGTCGGAACGATGACGCCT